>NC_041388.1:409673053-409717475 GCF_002162155.2 Triticum dicoccoides | reverse complement strand
AGGAAGGGGGATAGAGAGGGGTGAGTGAGGGGCTGGCGACGATGGCAGACTCCGGCCGCGGCGGCGGCTATGCCCTGGCCGGGGGAGCTGGCAGCGGCGGTAGGAACCCTAGACGCAGGCGTACGCGCGGCTCCCTAGAGGCGTTTTTTGAACCATATCTTCTGAATTTGGAATTTTCCTCAAGGCCATTTTTTGGGTACAAAATACAAGGTAATTTTGCCTTTTCTAGAACTCCTTAGTAATTATGGTTTCCCCACCAATTGTTAGCATCAAGAGCAGTGTCTTACCACAATCTCAATTTTTTTACTAAAATACACAAAACAATGCCAAGGAGATTCATTGAAGTATGAACAAGTATATTTATTCATGGGAAGATTTAGATCTTGGTCAAGAAAATTTAGCATACATGGTAAAAAAGAATTAAAATACCACTGTAGTTTATGTGTGTACGACATTACCTCTCTTTAATTTTTGTGATAGAATTTGATTCCTTTCTAATAGGTAAAACACTTGAACAAATCCAAATAATGAACTAACTAAATATAGAACACACTAAAATAAAATAATGAACTCATCCAATTTTTAGGTTGTGTGCATAGTTATGAAAATGAAATGGGATACAATGTCACCAAAATGTTGGTTGATACTTTATATACGATACATCAGTTGTGAGGGGTATAAGATGTGTCCAATTGAGATGGAATAATTTACAAAATCATATCAAGATATAAATGCATAGGTAGAAAGGGAATCAAATTCATAGCTCGTGTTATAAATAGAAGGATGTAAATATTGGAGAATAATCACCTGGTAATAACCACCCAATTTTTCACCTTTCTCCACAACCTGCACAAAATAGTAAATCTCGTATTCGTCGGTTCATTATGCTCATACAACCTTGTATCATTAAGAAGTGCAAAATTATGTAGCACTAACTTAAGGTAATTCAACCCCTCACCATAGAACATTGGAGGCCTGATAATCCCGAGTGACGACATGCTTCTTATCTTGAGAATGAACCACCATATCATCCTTTATCTCCACCCCTCCCCCTGCACATCTAATACTTTGGTGTTTCCTAGAATCTCTACGTGATTTATGGAACATAGGAACCCGCCTAATAGAGTCAAGCCCTTAGTGGATTTCCCCTCTTCAGCGCGAGACCTATCATCAACTGGCAGATTTGCTCTTGGTTCCACCATGCTTTCTACCTGTATCAAAGGCGCATCCTCGCCTTTAACTTGCCACATAGTTGTGTTCAAATCCATGAAATCCCACACCTTTCACTCCAGTAGCTGGGTTTAATACCTTAACACATGAAAACCTACCTCTAGATCTTAAATCACAATTTCACGTGGTCAACAAAAGCCATGTTATTCTACTCAAGCTAGAAAACTTCCAAAATATGGGCAATAAGAATCAAGTAGGGGGGTTCTTGATACTAGGTATGATGAAGTGCGGTGTGGCGGCACATTGGAGTGGGGAAAAACCTAGTCGAAAATTTCAGAGATATGCATATATATGGGGGAATCTTAACACAACGAGGGTGTTCAAAACCACCCACTTTGTCTTTCTTTCTTCTTTTTAGTCTTCTGCCTTATGAGATGGCCGAAGTGGTGTCGCCCTGGACCAGCCCACCAAGATGTTTATACAATGCAAATAATAGCTTAATATAAAAAATGTTTTGCCCATTCAACAAATGAATGTGACATTTCGAAAAATATTTTTGTGATTCTAAAAAATGTTCGTGGCATTTAAAAAATGTTTATAGAATGTATAAAATGTTCACATCATATAAAAAATGTTTAGTACTATTAAAAAAGTACATGAAATTTTAAATAAATATTCTTGAATTAAAAAAATGTTAGTGGAATATTGAATTTTTTACACAGTATAACAAAAATGTTTGCATAGTATATAAAATGTTTCGTACTATTAAAAAGTGTATGTGACATTTAAAATAATAATCTCCCATTTCAGAAAAACAATATATTGGAAATTATATTGGTTATACATAGGAGACTACAAACCATAAAGCTATCTTGACAACTTTGTGAAACTTAACAAAAGTTGAATTTATTTTAGTTAGTAAAGACTCATTCGAGAGGACTCGTAAAATATTTTTAGTAAGTTTTGTGTTCCACTGACTAGCTTGGTACTCATTAGGTCATCACCCATGGCAGGTTTCAAATACAGGAACACCACACCTAAAGAAAAATAAAAGGGCAAGCTGAATATAACATGCACCTTCTGGTAGAAGTTGCGAAAGGACCACAAAACAGTTGTGGATGTTCTACAAAAAGATGAATGTCAAAACACATGAAGCCGAGCAGAATACTAAGATCATATGCCAATTTATTCTACTTTATATCATTGCACAACAAATATGAGGTTCACAAAAGAGAAGGCCATCAAAATGCTTCCAGGAGAAATGGAATTCATGCTTTGGAGGTTTAAAAGATTCCCCCACATGACACCACATTTTTCTTGATGTTACCTATTGATCCAATTGATAAGTAATTACGCATGTGATGGACACTAGTGCATTGCAAAACAATATTAAAATAAAATATGTAGAATAACATTGTTCAAGACATACAAAATGGTTGGTATATCACATTTCATTCGCTGGGGGTGTAGAGTACTAACTTGTATCCCTTTTTGAGAGAAAGCGAGCATGCCATAGGTTTTTCAAAAGAAACCCAATTTGCTATTATGTATGTGTGAATATATTGATGGGCAATATTTTAATTAGCTACCTTTTCTCGAAACAGGCTTGCGCCCCGATGTATTAATATAGCAACTGCCGATACAACCGATCCAATGTTGGGGCGTCAACAACACAACCGCGCCCAAAAGAAAAAGAGAGAAAACATAAAAGAAAACAATGCTGACAATGGCGGATCAACAAGACAAAGAAGACACGCAACCGTTGCGCCCACCGAAGTTGTCCCACCATGCTCCTAGTGCTTCGAACCACTGCGAAACAAGCAACACCCTTGGGAAGGTAAGCGACGGCGACGACGCTGCTGCCCGGACAAGTCTCGGGGTTTCCCCGATACGCCAAGGGAGGTGGGTGGGGGTAAAAACTGACGCCCTTCACAAAGGGATGGTGGCGCCCGCAACCGTCCCCGCGCCAGCATCGAACCTCAACACTGATTTCTCCCTACCCTCACCCCACCCCAGACGCTTCGAATCCCTCCACCACACACATCATCAACCAGCATGCACCACCACGGCCTTGTCATCATCGACACCGTCTCACCGAAGCTAATACACGAGGCCTGAAGGAAAGAGACACACACTTGTTGGAAACCAGGAGCAGCAGCATCGTAGATACGCGGGAGGGACGGACCTCCACCATCGAGGCACTAGCCGACCGGGCGTAACAACAGAAGCATACCACTCGTGTGGGTCCGTAGGTCCGGCCAGGCCCCGAAGGGGCCCGGGAAGCTCCCGTCGCCGCAATGCAGCATGCGAGCCCTCGTTCCGCCGCTCCACGTCCGAGTTGGAGCACATCTCCATTCGATAGATAGCATCACCGCAAGACGACCGAACCGGCATGCCTATAACCCAGATGGGGCCCAAGGGCCCAGATATGGGTTAGGGGCGATGCTTCGGACCAGCACACCGGCGGCCACTACCTCGCCACCAAGGGGCAGCACCATCGTGGACAAGCCACCCTGGGATCGCCGGAACGCCTACCGGCCGAGGAGCACCGCCATCCGGACTCACCCTGAGAGTGAGGCCAGGACACGCGGGGAAGGGAGATCCCGCTGCCGTCGATACCGCCCAGGCTTTGCCCGTCGGCTTGCACTGGCGGCGGCAGGGAGGGGCGGCGAGGATGGGCACTGGGGTCGCGGGTGAGTGGGGCCACCCCGGTCCCCGCTCGGGGCAACGCGGTGGGCGCGGGAAGGGGGAGAGGGAGGGGTGGGGGAGGGGCTGGCGGCGACGGCAGACTCCGGCTGCGGCGGCGACTATGCACAGGCTAGGGGAGTCGGCGGCGGTGGTAGGAACCCTAGACAAGGGCGCACGCGCGGCTCCCTAGAGGTGTTTTTTCGAACTATATCTTCTGAATTTAGAATTTTCCTGAAGACCATTTTTGGGTACAAAATACATGGTAATTTTGCCTTTTCTAGAACTCCTTAGTAATTATGGTTTCCCCATGAATTGTTAGCATCAAGAGCAGTGTCTTACCACAATCTCAATCGTTTTACTAAAATACACAAAACAATGCCAAGGAGGTTCATTGAAGGATGAACGAGTATATTTATTCATGGGAAGATTTAGATCTTGTTCAAGAAAAATTAGCATTCATGGTAAACAAGAATCAAAATACCACTGCAGTTTATGTGTGTACGACATTACCTTTCTTTAATTTTTGTGATAGAATTTGATTCCTTTCTAGTAGGTAAAACACTTGAACAAATCCAAATGATGAACTAACTAAACACACAACACACTAAAATAAAATAATGAACTCATCCAAATTTCTTGGTTGTGTGCATAATTATGAAAATGAAATGGGATAAAATGTCACCCAAATGTTGGTTGATACTTTATATAAGATATATTCAGTTGTGAGGGGTATAAGATGTGTCCAATTGAGATGGAATAATTTACAAAATCATATCAAGATATAAATACATAGGTGGAAAGGGAATCAAATTCATAGCTCATGTTATAAATAGAGGGATGTAAATATCAGAGAATGATCACCTGGTAATAACCACCCAATTTTTTCACCTTTCTCCACAACCTGCACAAAATAGTAAATCTGATATTAGTCGGTTCATTATGCTCATACAACCTTGTATCGTTAAGAAGTGCAAAATTGTGTAGCACTAACTTAAGGTAATTCAACCCCTCACCATAGAACATTGGAGGCTTGATAATCTGGAGTGACGACATGCTTCGTATCTTGAGAAGGAACAACCATATCATCCTTTATCTCCACCTCCCCCCTGCACATCTAGTACTTTGGTGTTTCCTAGAATCTCTACGTGATTGATGGAACATAGAAACCCGCCAAATAGAGTCAAGCCCTTAGTGGATTTCCCCTCTTTAGCGCCAAAGCTAACATCAACTGGCAGATTTGCTCTTGGTTCCACCATGCTTTCTACCTGTATCAAAGGCGCATCCTCGCCTTTAACTTGCCACATAGTTGCGTTCAAATCCATTAAATCCCACACATTTCACTCATATAGCTGGATTTAATACCTTAACACATGAAAACCTACCTCTAGATCTTAAATCAGAATTTCACGTGGTCAACAAAAGCCATGTTATTCTGCTCAAGCTAGAAAACTACCAAAATATGGGCGCTAAGATCTCAAGTAGGGGGGGGGGGTCCTTGATACTAGGTATGATGAAGTGCGGTGTGGTGGCACATTGGAGTGGGGAAAACCTAGTCAAAAATTTCAGAGATATGTATATATATATGGGGGAGTTTTAACACAACGAGGGTGTTAGAACCACCCACTTTGTCTTTCTCTCTTCTTTTTAGTCTTCTTACTTATGAGATGGACGAAATGGTGTCGCACTGGACCAGCCCACGAAGATGTTTATACAATGCAAAAAATAGCTTAATATAAAAAATGGTTTGCCTATTCAACAAATGAACTTGACATTTTGAAAAATATTCTTGTGATTCTAAAAAATGTTCGTGACATGTATATGTTTATAGAATGTAAAAAATGTTCACATAATATAAAAAATGTTTAGTACTATTAAAAAAGTACATGAAATCTTAAAGAAATATTCTTGAATTAAAATAATAGTGAAATATTGACAAATTTTACACAGTGGAACAGAAATGTTTGCATAGTACATAATATGTTTCGTACCATTAAAAAGTGTATGTGACATTTAAAATAATAATCTCCCAGTCAGAAAAACAATATTTTGAAAATTATATTGGTTATACAGAGGAGACTACAAGCCATAAAGCTATCATGACAACTTTGTGAAAGTTAACAAAACTTGAATTTACTTTAGTTAGTAAAGGCTCATTCGAGAGTACTCGTAAAATGTTTTTAGTAAGTTTATTGTTCCACTGACTAGCTTGGTACTCATCAGGTCATCACCAATGGCAGGATTCAATCACAAGAACAACACACCTAAAGAAAAATAAAAGGGCAAGCTGAATATAACATGCACCTTCCGGTAGAAGTTGCGAAAGGACCACAAAACAGTTGTGGATGTTCTACAAAAAGATGAATGTCAAAACACATGAAACCGAGCAGAATACTAAGACCATATGCTAATTTATTCTACTTTATATCATTGCACAACAAATATGAGGTTCACAAAAGAGAAGGCCATCAAAATGCTTCCAGGAGAAGTGGAATTCATGCTTTGGAGGTTTAAAAGATTCCCCCACATGACGCCACATTTTTCTTGATGTTACCTATTGATCCAATTGATAAGTAATTACGCATGTGATGGACACTGGTGTATTTCTAAACAGTATTAAAATAAAAATAAGTAGAATAACATTGTTCAAGACATACAAAATGGATGGTATATCACATTTAATTCGGTGGGGGTGTAGAGTACTAACTTGTATCCCTTTTTGAGAGAAAGCGAGCATGCCATAGGTTTTTCAAAATAAAGCCAATTTGCAAGTATGTATGTGTAAAAATATTGATGGGCATATTTTAATTAGCTACCTTTTCTCGAAACAGGCTTGCGCCCCGCTATATGAATATAGCAACTGCTGATACAATCGATCCAATGCTGGGGCGTCAACAACACAACCGCGCCCAAAAGAAAAAGAGAGACAACATAAAAGAAAACAATGCCGACAACGGCGGATCAATAAGACGAAGAAGACACGCAACCGTTGCACCCACCGAAGTTGTCCCACCACGCTCCTAGTGCTTCGAACCACCGCGAAACAAGCAACGCTGTGAGGAGGGTAAGCGACGGTGACGACTCTGCTGCCCGGACAAGTCCTGGGGTTTCCCCCGATATGCCGAGGGAGGTGGGTGGGGGTAAAAACCGACGCCCTTCACAAAGGGATGGTGGCACCCGCAGGCGTCCCCGCATCGGTATCGAACCTCAACACGGATTTCTCCCTACCCTCACGCCATCCCACACGCTTTGAAGCCCTCCACCACACACACCATCAACCAGCATGCGCCACCACGGCCTTGTCATCATCGACACCGTCTCCCCGAAGCTAATACATGAGGCCAGAAGGAAAGAGACACACCCTCGCTGGAAACTAGGAGCAGCAGCACCGTAGATACGCGGGAGGGACGGACCTCCACCATCAAGGCAGTAGCCGACCGGACACAGCAGCAAAGGCATACCAGTCGTGTGGGTCCACAGGTCCGGCCAGGCCCCGAAGGGGCCCGTGATGCTCCCTCCACCGCAAATGCAGCAAGTGCGCCATCGTTCTGCCGCTCCACGTCCGAGCACGAGCACATCTCCATCCTATAGATAGCAGCACCGCTAGAGGACCGAACAGGCCCGCCTATAACCCAGATGGGGCCCAAGGGCCCATATCTAGGTCAGGGGCGATGCGTCAGACCAGCACACAGACAGCCACTACCTCGCCACCAAGGGGCAGCACCATCGCGGGCAAGCCACCCGGGGATCGCCAGAATGCCTACCGGCCGAGGAGCACCGCCATCCGGACCGACCCTGAGAGTGATGCCAGGACACACAGGGAAGGGAGATCCCGCCGCCGTCGACACCGCCCCGGCTTTGCCCGGCGGCTCCCTCTGACTGCGGCACGGAGGGGCGGCGAGGAGGGGTGCTAGGGGAGCGGGCGAGCGACGCCACCCCAGTCGCCGGGGCAACGCGGGGGCGCGGGAAGGGGGAGAGGGAGGGGCTGGCGATGATGGCAGACTCCGGCCGCGGCGGCGACCATGCGCTGGCTTGGGGAGCCGGCGGCCGCTTTAGGAACCCTAGACACGGGCGCATGCGCAGCTCCCTAGAGGCGTTTTTTCGAACCGTATCTTGTAAATTTGGAATTTTCCTAAAGACCATTTTTTGGGTACAAAACACAAGGTAATTTTGCCTTTTCTAGAACTCCTTTGTAATTTTGGTTTCCCCACCAATTGTTAGCATCAAGAGCGGTGTCTTGCCACAATCTCCATCGTTTTACTAAAATACACAAAACAATGCGAAGGAGGTTCATTGAAGGATGAACAAGTATATTTATTCATGGGAAGATTTAGATCTTGGTCAAGAAAATTTAGCATACACGGTAAAAAGGAATTAAAATACCACTGCAGCTTATGTGTGTACAACATTACCTCTCTTTAATTTCTTGGTTGTGTGCATAATTATGAAAATGAAATGGGATAAAATGTCACAAAAATGTTGGTTGATACTTTATGTAAGATATATTCAGTTGTGAGGGGTATAATATGTGTCCAATTGAGATTGAATAATTTACAAAAT
Organism: Triticum dicoccoides; assembly: GCF_002162155.2. Lineage (NCBI taxonomy): Eukaryota > Viridiplantae > Streptophyta > Magnoliopsida > Poales > Poaceae > Triticum > Triticum dicoccoides. The sequence goes on along the minus strand of NC_041388.1, from coordinate 409,709,060 downwards.
CATATCAAGATATAAATACATAGGTAGAAAGGGAATCAAATTCATAGCCCATGTTATAAATAGAGGGATGAAAATATCGGAGAATGATCACCTGGTAATAACCACCCCATTTTTCACCTTTCTCCACAACCTGCACAAAATAGTAAATCTCGTATTAGTCGGTTCATTATGCTCATACAACCTTGTATCATTAAGAAGTGAAAAATTGTGTAGCACTAACTTAAGGTAATTCAACCCCTCACCATAGAACATTGGAGGCCTGATAATCCAGAGTGACGGCATGCTTCTTATCTTGAGAATGAACCACTATATCATCCTTTATTTCCACCCCTCCCCCTGCAAATCTAGTACTTTGGTGTTTCCTAGAATCTTTACGTGATTGATGGAACAAAGAAACCCACACAATAGAGTCAAGCCCTTAGTGGATTTCCCCTCTTCAGGGCCAAAGCTATCGTCAACTGGCAGACTTGCTCTTGGTTCCACCATGCTTTCTACCTGTATCAAAGGCGCATCCTCGCCTTTAACTGGCCACATAGTTGTGTTCAAATCCATGAAATCCCACACCTTTCACTCCAATAGCTGGATTTAATTCCTTAACACATGAAAACCTACCTCTAGATCTTAAATCACAATTTCACGTGATCAACAAAAGCCATGTTATTCTGTTCAAGCTAGAAAATTTCCAAAATCTGGGCGCTAAGATCTCAAGTAGTGTGTGTGTGTGTGGGGGGGGTCCTTGATACTATGTATGATGAAGTCCGGTGTGGCGGTACATTGGAGTGGGGAAAACCTAGTCGAAATTTTCAAGGATATGTATATATATATCGGGGTGTCTTAACACAACGAGGGTGTTCAAAACCACCCACTTTGTCTTTCTTTCTTCTTTTTAGTCCTCTGACTTATGAGATGGCCGAAATGGTGTTGCCCTGTACCAGCCCACCAAGATGTTCAACAATGCATAAAATAGCTTAATATAAAAAATGTTTTGCCCATTCAACAAATGAACGTGACATTTTGAAAAATATTCTTGTGATTCTAGAAAATGTTCGACATTTAAAAAAGGTTTATAGAATGTAAAAAATGTTCACATAGTATAAAAATGTTTATTACTATTAAAAAAGTACCTGAAATTTTAAAGAAATATTCTTGAATTAAAAAAATGTTAGTGAAATACACACAAATTTTGCACAGTGCAACAAAAATGTTTGCATAGTAATGTTCCGTACCATTAAAAAGTGTATGTGACTTTTAAAATAATAATCTCCTATTTTAGAAAAAAAATATTTTGAAAATTATATTGGTTATACATAGGAGACTAGAAGCCGTAAAGCTACATTGACAACTTTGTGAAACTTAACAAAAGTTGAATTTATTTTAGTTAGTAAAGGCTCATTCCAGAGGACTCGTAGAATATTTTTAGTAAGTTTTGTGTTCCACTGACTAGCTTGGTACTCATCAGGTCATCACCCATGGCAGGATTCAACCGCAAGAACACGACACCTAAAGAAAAATAAAAGTGCAAGCTGAATATAACAGGCACCTTCTTGTAGAAGTTGCGAAAGGACCACAAAACAGCTGTGGATGTTCAACAAAAATATGAATGTCAAAACACATGAAACCGAGCAGAATACTAAGATCATATGCCAATTTATTCTACTTTATATCATTGCACAACAAATATGAGGTTCACAAAAGAGAAGGCCATGAAAATGTTTCCACGAGAAGTGGAATCCATGCTTTGGAGGTTTAAAAGATCCCCTCACAAGATGCCACATTTTTCTTGATGTTACCTATTGATCCAATTGATAAGTAATTATGCATGTGATGGACACTGGTGCATTGCAAAACAATATTAAAAAAATATGTAGAATAACATTGTTCAATACATACAAAATGGATGGTATATCACATTTAATTCGGTGGGGGTGTAGAGTACTAACTTGTATCCCTTTTTGAGAGAAAGCGAGCATGCCATAGGTTTTTCAAAAGAAACCCAATTTGCTAGTATGTATGTGTGAAAATATTGATGGGCATATTTGAATTAGCTACCTTTCTCGAAACAGGCTTGCGACCTGCTATATTAATATAGCAACTGCCGATACAACTGATCCAATGCTGGGGCGTCAACAACACAACCGCGCCCAAAAGAAAAAGAGAGAAAACATAAAAGCAAGCAATGCCGACAACGGCTGATCAACAAGACGAGGAAGACACGCAACCGTTGCACCCACCAAAGTTGTCCCACCACCCTCCTAGTGCTTCGAACCGCCGCAAAACAAGCAACACCCTCAGGAGGGTAAGCGACGGCGACGATGCTGCTGCCCGGACAAGTCCTGGGGATTCCCCGATAAGCCGAGGGAGGTGGGTGGGGGTAAAAACCGATGCCCTTAACGAAGGGACGGTGGCGCCTGCAGGTGTCCATGCGTCGACATCGAACCTCGACATAGATTTCTCCCAACCCTCACCCCACCCCAGACGCTTCGAAGCCCTCCACCACACACACCATCAACCAGCATGCGCCACCACGGCCTTGTCATCATCGACACCATCTCACCGAAGCTAATACACGAGGCCTGAAGGAAAGAGACACACCCTTGCTGGAAACTAGGAGCAACAGCACCGTAGACACGCGGGAGGGACGAACCTGCACCATCGAGGCAGTAGCCGACCGGACGCAGCAGCAGAGGCCTACCAGTCGTGTGGGTCCGCAGGTCCCGCCAGGCCCCGAAGGGGCCCGTGAAGCTCCCGCCGCCACAATGCAGCAGGTGTGCCATCATTCCGCCGCTCCATGTTCGAGCAGGAGAACATCTCCATCCGATAGATAGCAGCACCGCCAGTGGACCGAACCGGCCCGCCTATAACCCAGATGGGGCCCAAGGGGCCATATCTGGGTCAGGGGCGATGCATCGGACCAGCACACCGGCGGCCACTACCTCGCCACCAAGGGACGCACCATCGCAAACAAGCCACCCGGGGGTCGCTGGAATGCCTACCGGCCGAGGAGCACCGCCATCCGGACCCACCGTGAGAGTGAGGCCAGGACACGCGGGGAGATCCCGCCGCCGCCGACACCGCCCGAGCTTTGCCCGGCGGCTCCCGCTGGCGGTGGCAGGGAGGGGCGGCGTGGATGGGCACTAGGGGCGCTGGCAAGCGGCGCCACCCCGGTCACCGCTCGAGGCAACGGGGGGATGCAGGAAGGGGGAGAGGGAGGGGTGGGGGAGGGGCTGGCAATGACGACAGACTCCGGCGGCGGTGGCGACTATGCGCTGGCTGGGGGAGCCGCCGGCGGCGGTAGGAACCCTAGACGCGGGCGCACGCACGGCTCCCTAGAGGCGTTTTTTCGAACCGTATCTTCTGGATTTGGAATTTTCCTGAAGACCATTTTTTGGGTACAAAATACAAGGTAATTTTGCCTTTTCTAGAACTCATTAGTGATTATGGTTTCCCCACCAATTGTTAGCATCAAGAGCGGTGTCTTACCACAATCTCAATCGTTTTACTAAAATACACAAAACAATGCCAAGGAGGTTCATTGAAGGATGAACGAGTATATTTATTATGGGAAGATTTAGATCTTGGTCAATAAAATTTAGCATACAATGTAAAAAAGAATTAAAATACCACTGCAGTTTATGTGTGTACGACATTACCTCTCTTTAATTTTTGTGATAGAATTTGATTCCTTTCTAATAGGTAAAACACTTGAACAAATCCAAATGATGAACTAACTAAACACAGAACACACTAAAATAAAATACTGAACTCATCCAAATTTCTTGGTTGTGTGCATAACTATGAAAATGAAATGGGATAAAATGTCACCAAAATGTTGGTTGATATTTTATATAAGATATATTCAGTTGTGAGGGGTATAAGGTGTGTCCAATTGAGATGGAATAATTTACAAAATAATTTCAAGATATAAATACATAGGTAGAAAGGGAATCAAATTCATAGCCCATGTTATAAATAGAGGGATGTAAATATCGGAGAATGATCACCTGGTAATAACCACCCAATTTTTCACCTTTCTCGATAACCTGCACAAAATAGTAAATCTCGTATTAGTCAGTTCATTATGCTCATACAACCTTGTATCATTAAGAAGTGCAAAATTGTGTAGCACTAACTTAAGGTAATTCAACCCCTCACAATAGAACATTGGAGGCCGGATAATCCAGAGTGACGGCATGCTTCCTATCTTGAGAATGAACCACCATATCATCCTTTATCTGCACCCCTCCCCTGCACATCTAGTACTTTGGTGTTTCCTAGAATCTCTACGTGATTGATGGAACATAGGAACCCGCCCAATAGAGTCAAGCCCTTAGTGGATTTCCCCTCTTCAGTGCCAAACCAATCATCAACTGGCAGATTTGCTCTTGGTTCCACCATGCTTTCTACCTGTATCAAAGGTGCATCCTCGCCTTTAACTTGCCACATGGTTGTGTTCAAATCCATGAAATCCCACACCTTTCACTCAAATAGCTGGATTTAATACCTTAACACATGAAAACCTACCTCTAGATCTTAAATCACAATTTCACGTGGTCAACAAAAGTGATGTTATTCTACTCAAGCTAGAAAACTTTCAAAATATGGGCACTAAGATCTCAAGTGGGGGGGGGGGTCCTTGATACTAGGTATGATGAAGTGCGGTGTGGCGGCACATTGGAGTGGGGAAAAACCTAGTCGAAAATTTCACAGATATGTCTATATATGGGGGAGTCTTAACACAACGAGGGTGTTCAAAACCACCCACTTTGTCTTTCTTTCTTCTTTTTAGTCTTGTGACTTATGAGATGGCCGAAGTGGTGTCGCCCTGGACCAGCCCACCAAGATGTTTATACAATGCAAAAAAGAGCTTAATATAGAAAATGTTTTGCCCATTCAACAAATGAACGTGACATTTCGAAAAAAAAAATTGTGATTCTAAAAAATGTTCGTGACATTTAAAAAATGTTTATAGAATGTAAAAAATGTTCATATCATATAAAAAATGTTTAGTACTACTAAAAAAGTACCTAGAATTTTAAATAAATATCACGACCCAACAAGTTTAAATGGGCCAGCCCAACTAAAGGCCCACAAGCTTTTGCGGACCATAATGGGCCGGCCCAACTAAAGGCCCATGAGATTTTGCGGACCATAGTGGGCTGGCCCAGCTAAAGGCCCACAAGATTTCGCGGGCCATAATGGGCCGGCCCAGGTAAAGGCCCACAAGATTTTTGTGTGCCATAATAGGCCGGCCCAGGTAAAGGCCCACAAAATTCTTGCGGATCATAATGGGCCGGCCCAGCTAAAGGCCCGCGAGATTTCATCGACATTAATGGGCCGGCCCAGCTATAGGCCCACAAGATTTTGAGGACCCTAGTAGGTCGGCCCGTTAACTGGCTGCCATGTTTTGGGCCAAATGCTGGCCCATATTTGATACGGTCTATTAATGGCCTGCCACGTTCCGGGCCTAATAGTGGCCCATATGAGGTCGGGCCCGTTAAAAGCCTACCACGTTCTGGGCCAAATTACGGCCCAGATCAGTTCCGGTCCTTTAAGAGGTTTTGGGCCTAATTATGGCCCATATCAGATTCGGCCCGCCAACTGGACACTATGCTTTTGGGCCCACTTGCTAAAGGACCACTTAGTAATTCGGCCTGATATTAGTTTTGGCCTATTAAGGTCCTGTTTAACATTTCAACCCTATATTAATTTCAGCCTGTTAAAAGCCCGTCATATAGTTGGGCCTAACTACGGCCCGGTTTGCATCCGGCCTGCTCGCAGCCGATATCTGATTGGGCCAAACAAGGACCAAGACAATTTTTCGGCCTGTTAAAAGCCCATGATTTGATTCGCACAATCATGGGTCGGGGTTCATTTCAGGCTGCTGCCGGCCCGTGAGCTGATCAGCACGTTTCAGGCCCAACCTACATCGTGATTGCATGAGGGCCCGATTATGTATCGTAATTTTACGGTTTGACCGGTTTACTGCGAAGACAGGATATATATACAGTAAAATAACTACAGCATCATGAATAAGTAAAACCTATACTAAGAAATTACGACATATTACATCCACTGGGCATCAAAGTTTGCCACTATGATAATAAAGCACAAGCAGACAGCAGATTACATACACTGGGCATCAAAGAATGCCAGCAGTGCAAATAAACACGCCGACAAAATAATATACAAAACCGACAGCACTTCAATAGAGTTCAAGAAAGGTTAGCCCTGCTGGGGAGCTGCAGCGCAAGCAGCTGAGCAAGATGATGAGACTGCGCTTGTTCAACACTTATATCTTCCTCACTCTGAAAGATAAACAAGCAGACAGATGACAGGTTTTGCACATAAAAGTATCAGTGCTGACAATTCATCACATTTCTTACTAACGAATAAAGTGACACAGTTTAAATTTGCATTAACACAATATGGTATTGTTCAGGTCAAGACATGACAGGAAATGACATTGTGAAGGAGTTGGCAGCTTCACGACACCACTGGATTACATATCAAGAACTCATAAGTATCAATGGTTATTGTCTATCAATTTATACCATTTTAGATTGGCAAATAAAGAGATGGTTTAAATAATAGTAGAATGATATGACATTTTTCATAGTTAAGACATTGCAGAATATGACATTGTGCTGTAGTGGGTAGGTTCACCACACCACTAGATTACAGATGAAGAACAGAAGCATACATGAAGTGCAAAAGAAGATCACTTGCTCTGTATAGTTTAATTTACATGGTATGAAGAAGGAACTTGGTTGTACAACTGAAAACTTAAATTGAGAAAGGACGAACTTTTGTTTATGAACTACATATAATAAACTTTAAACAAGCAATTTGATGCAAACACCAAAAATAAACAGTTGTTGCAGTCATGCCTAACCAAATATATACAACAAAGTTTGAAGGCTTGAGATGGACAAACTTACATTATTGGTGAAGACAGGCTCTATAAAGGCCTTGTCCATGCTGATGGGGGGGGGCAATTCAAGAAGTTCACCACAGAATCTTCTTCAAAAGCATTGCCTTTATTCTACATTTTGTTAAGAGTAAATATAGATGTGATAATATACGAAAAAATGGAGAATATTTAAGATAAAATGAAGAGTGATGCTACATAACCAAGTAGCTATAAATGTAAGTGCAGCGATACAGGCAAAAGGTACAGCCAAGAGCAATGCACAGCTAAACTTCTTTAGTACCAACCTTTTGGTAAGAGTAAATATAGATCTGATGTGTATAAAATGGAGGGCAAAGGAAAATAAGCTGCAGAGTGATGGTACATGAACAACTACCTGTCATTATAAGTACACTGATAAAGGACGGCATGTACTTACAAGAACAATGCAGAGCTAAAAAAACATTGGCATTGGATATATTCTACACTAATGTAACCATTCATATAGATTAGATAATTTGGAGCGAACAATTGATAAGCAAGCTATCATGCATACTGCTGTCACATAATGAACCAGGTATGTATGCAAGTACAGTGATACAGGACAACAGGTACTAACAAGAGCAAAGCAGCGGGCAGCATATTTGCGATATCCTGTCGTTCTTGTCAAACCGGAATTCTTCTTCGAGCAGATTTCCTACAAAAAAGATCCGTAAGGCACATGCGGAAAAGTAGAAGTTTAAATATTCATGTGATTTCATAGACAGTACCTCATCCTGGGAACGAGACCAGTGCATAATAAGGTTTTTCCATTCAATGTCTTCTAAATTTAGCACAGGAGACTTCACCGGAAATTCGTGTATAGACTTGCCATCAAAGTGTGATTTCCTCAGGTAACACCGATACTGCTACAATGCTTCCTTGAAAAGCACAAGAAAGCTTTGTTTGTCATGACTATCTAGATTGACCCTCGCCTAGTTACAACAGTGTAATGTAAATCATTGATGTGTTCAATCAGCAGAAAACAGGAAAATAATAGCCATGAATAATAGCACTTACACGTAAGTTGGACAGGAAGATGTGAAAATGGTGTTTGTCTTCACAATAATCTTCCCATTATGGGAATATATGCACGTAGTCCCTAACAACATTGAAAGCATTGTCTTTTAAACTGGGAATAAATGGAATGGGGTTCCAATCTGCAGGAATTGGCCGTCTCTGCAGTTGGGATAGGTCTTCGGCTGGTGGACTTGCTGTACTTTTTGCTAGAGTGGGTTTTTTCTGTGGTACAGCTTGTGCTATGGCAAATGAAATCGGTATACCTTTTGCTGGAGTGCAGGTCCTGTGTGGTGGGGCTAGTGAAGTATGGGTACAGTCTGCTGGAGTCGGTCCTACGTTTTGTGTCACTGGTTGTACATCCAATATAAGTGGGGTGTTGTCTGATTTCTCCGGCACCACCCCGTTTTTCAAGGACTTTGCTGGTGCTCCTTCAGGTTCGGCAATCACCCTCTTCCTTTTTGATGTCTGATGCACGAGAACAGCATTTGAGTGGAAAAACATGGTATGATGACAGATGGAATATGTATTGATAATGGATGGGCATGGCATCTCGACATATATGATGAGTAAACTAAGAAGATGGCGGTGCAACAAAGTAGAAGAAATGCAAGACAACATATGCAAGATACCCACAATCAACAAAACATTACCAAATTAGAACAGGCACCTTGATGGGTGAATAGGACAGGCCATCTGCCTTTGACTCCTCGAGGTTAGAATAGTCATTAGGATCATATTCTGAACAAGAATCAACAGGTGGGGAGCGTATGAGTTTCATTGCATCCAGAATGGCACTCAATGCCTTGGTGCCAATTTTGTAAGTCATTGCAGTGTTTAGCTTCAAGAGTGGACTGCTGCTAGTGCGACACAAAGCAGCTACATAGATTATAGTGTAGATATAACGGGAAAACCTTAAGCATCAGAGTAAAATCAACAAAGTGGAACTTGCTGGAATATATGTGCTAGTATTGCCGGTACGGCTAGAAAGGCTTCGGATACCAGCTCTCTTCAAGTGAAGGTGCGGTACTGTTAATATCAATGTAACTCTCAAAGGCGACACAACTCCCCGCATTTCCTTGCTATTGTTATAGGGTTCAAGTGGGCAGGCCACTACAAATCCTATTCCTATGTTTACAAGATCCTACGAATCAAAGAGGCTCAAAGTGTCCATCACAACCGACCATATAGACCTCTACACTGCAAATGTCCCTGCTCATCTTCAGTACAAGGAACATACTGTACTACTATCATACTCCCTCCATTCCAAAATATAAGTCTTGGTAGAGATTTCCACTATGGATCACATACAGATGTATCCAGGTACATTTTAGAGTGTAGATTCACTCATTTTTCTCCATATGTAGTCCATGGTGGAATCTATACAAAGACTTGTATTTAGGAACGGAGAGAGTACATATTAAAGAAGAACAGAAGAGGAACATGGTAAAGAAGAGCAAGCATATTTTGGATAATAAAATGTTGGTTGCGCAGTGCCCACACATGATGAACCAAAGCGCATTAAGAATGCAACTCCTAGCTGTCTCTCGACCATTTCAGGCAGTTGGATGAAGATCCTACATCTCCTAACCCCTCTTCTTCCTCGTCTCTGATTCTTCCCATACAGAACACCGCACGGGCCGCCGGCCGGACCACCGGCCCCAACTGTCTATGTTCCTCCACCACCCCCACCCCAACCCCCACCCGCGTCAAGTTTTCTTCGTTTGACGAGGCCCCACAACCACCCGAGCCCCTTCGATCGCACCGGCGAATTCCGGCGAGCTTTGAAAAATCGACTGACCCAATTTTGAAAGTTAGTCTACTGTGATTTAACTAGTGTGGAATATAAAAGGGGAAAACCATAAGCATTGCGAGTATGGTGTTGAGCGTGCCATGGCGGATCTGAAGGTGCAAACCAGACAAAGGCAACTTCGCAACCAAGACAAGAAATGAGAGTAAAGCAGTGGCGATCTATTTTCTTGCTGCAATAAATAAGTTGAGCAGATACGAAAGAGTACCGCCTCTGGTGCGGCGCCGTGTACGCATCTGCTGAGAATTTGACGGTGCTGCGGTAGCGATGGCTATCGACAGCGTGGAAGCAGATCTAGGAGGGTAGACGGTGGCGGCGGGGAGCGGTGGATGAGACGGTCGTAGGAGCGGCACCGGCAAGGTGGACGACGGCGGGGATGAAGCGAGAGGACAGGATGCAAGGATCCCGGTCCGAAGCTGTGGATGGGAGAGGTCGATCTCTTGTAATGGACGGCGGCCTCGGGGTATCAGCTCCGGCATGGTGGAGGAGGACGGCGGTGGATGGGTGGCGGACGGCGGCAGGCGGAGGAGGGTGGGGTGGAGAGGGTGTTTTAGCTCCCACAGAGTACGAATGGGGAAAAGGGAGGTAGAGAGGAAGGGGGGAACCATGTATTCAGGGCGCGCTTGTCTCAAATGCGAGGAAATTTACAAACTTAGCCCCCGTTTCAAATTTCTACTACATCACAGCAAAACTAGTCGGTTGGGGATAGGATGGTAATCTCGCATACACCGAATATTTGCCGATGAGAATTTGTTTTTGGCGCCCACCATGTATGAATATGAATCGGGGAGGGAGTCAATTTTGGCCGAGGACACACTGTGTTTTGGCGCCCACCGTGTATGAATCCGAGTGAGAGGCGGTTATGTCACGTTTGGGTGAAATTACAAACCTACCCCTATTGAAACCTATAGAAATTCAGCATATAGGCTTTGCATGGCAGGAATAGGCAGTAGTGATTTCCATCTCGCAGATTTTGATTTCGGGCGGTTACTGCGACTTTCCCCGCTTCGTTCAAATTTTGCAGAGTGCACATTTACCGTGCCAACTCAATTCGAATCCCGTTTGTATTCTATTTTTTTTGGGCGGGATCCATTTTCAATTGGAATTACATTCTATATACATCATTTTTTTATATATATACTTTCAAAAGCACAACAAATAATTGTGCTCTTTTATATGTATAATATGATTTACAAATACAACGATCTCGAAATCTTAAGGTTGAATTCGAAAAAATTTAACCAAATTATGTTCTACTAAAATGTATGGGTTAGTAATATCTACATATTAAATAACATAGATGTGCGTGAATTCATATGAGTATGCATGTTTGATAGATTAATTTTGGTTCGAGTATGGATTACATGTATGATCATCTCGAATTCAAATATTTGAATCCCTTTTTTGTTCACTCCTTTCACGCCCATCTCTCTCGCATGCATGCTCCTTCAGGTAGCTATCACTCTCTTTTCTCCAGCTCACCCGCACGCTCACTTCATGTTGCTCCTATTCTCGCAAACATGGTCTCTCGACATCTCCCTTGAGAAGTATCACACTCTCCCTATCATTATAAATTACACGGTTTTCATTATCTCTCACGTCTCTACTGTTCTCTGGTATCACTCGGTACCTAAGCTTTATTTTTCACCGCCAAACACACAGTCTCCACTCGTCTTTCACTTTGTCTCTCTCTATGGGATTCTCTCTCACACCCTATATGTCTCTACATATGACTCATACCACTAAAATTACTCTCTCTATCTCTCCTGTAGAAACAACATTTGTTGCGGTCTCCTTTTCATCTCCATCCCAGACTGACATTATACATTTGTTTACCGATCAGACAACCCCGACTACCGTCTCCTCTCTCTCTCTCTCTCAGACACACACGCACAACTCCTACCACTAAAATGTGAATGGAAAACGAGATTTTGTTATACCCAAACAAAAAAGGACTGGAGGGAGTGATTGCTCTGACACGGACGCGACCTCTCATAGCGCAGGCATTGAACCGGTGCGCCGGCCAAGAGGGCCGCACTCACTGCAGGACCGACTGAGCATGCCTCCTCGCCGCGTGCAACTAGCTTAAGACTGCCCCGCCTGCCTTCATTGAATCCACGCGTGTGCCGGCAACACGTCCTTCCGCGAGCCGACAGGCATTTTAGAACACAAAAAATGACTAAAATATAATTAATTTACGCATGGTCTTGACTTGTTGTGCTCGCACTGGTAGCAGGAACTAGTAGAGGATTTTCTTTATTTATAACTCCTCTCACATTTTTTTGGCTTTGAAGTGAATCATGGTTGTGGACATTGTGTATGAATGTGCAGATATCTATGAACATGAGTTTGATGTGGAAGTTGAACTTGGAATGTCGGGCTTGTGCGTGAACTATACCATGTCCAATGCTTCGTCTGTTATTGTTTGGAAAGTAATTGCTGTTATTACATGACCCGAAAAAAACATTTTGTGCCACATCAGTAGATGCACGGACATCACAACAGGCATGCTGACTGGATAAACATTTGAACCTAGCTACTATGAAGGAAATTTTGTATTGACAACAATTTTAGATAGCAGGAGACGCCTAGCCTGCTCTGCCTCTGCTAGCTTATTTCTGGCTTCTTCCATCTCTTCTTTGGCTTGGGTGAAGAGAGCATCTGATTGCTCTTTTCGCTTCTTCGGGAACTCAGCTACATTCTCAAGGGCGGTTGCATGCTTTCTTTCAGCCTTTACTAATGCCACGAGGACACGAACAGCCGACGACTCCACCTGGCTTGTGTGTAATCCAGCATCATCTAGGAATTTGCACCTTGTGTCTAATCCAGCATCATTAGGGAACTGGCACCTTGTGTGTAATCCAGCCTCATTTTGGAAACATGATCTCGAGGTTGACCATACTTCCCTCCTCGTAGGAACCGCATCCTGACATGAAGTTACTTCTTTTTTAGATCAATACTCAGAGCAACCTAGATCCATTTAGTAGAAGCCAGATAAACAAAACTCGGAGAAGTGAATTCAAAAGGAAAAAATAAATAAAAACAGACTACAAGGTGAGAACACCCACTTCCTACATCAAGCTAAAAACGAAATTATTAGGACGATTAAGACCCTTCTTATAACACATCGAAGAACACCACACTTAAGAGAAACAGAAACTACAACATATACACATCGAAGAACACGAGGCTACACGAAAGTAATTGAAAGGGTGTTACTTACCAAAGCTCGTTTTACAGGTTCGGTGCAGCTCCTCTTTAACTTGCCATGCTCCTTGAAGATGTCCTGAATATCCCGTGTTTGATCTTCATTGCTCCTCTGCCTGTTCGCACTCGTGGTTTTAAAATCTCAACATGGCAAGAAAAATATACTACTAGTAATACTCGCGCATCTTGTGGGCAACATTAAAGCACTCGTCTGCCATGTTAGAGCATCTCCAACAAGATAAACTACTCATAGAAATGCATCTTGATGCGTGCAACGCATGGGCATTTTGCTAGTTCTAAAAACCTTTCCATCATTTGCCACACTACTGGTTGCAGATGAAACACCTACCCAATCACAGCGCGATACAGGAGCGATGCACAATTACAAGCTGATATTCTTTTGGACAATGGAGGCTATAACCAATTACTTTTACGGGAACAATAGCACCCAGGAAATTTGAAGGGTAGGTATGAACAAAATTGGAACTGCACATGTACTGCTAAGTGATTCAATACACACATTACCAATCGAGGAGGAGAACGATGGTCGCGGCGGCCTCTGTGAGTCATGGTCGGCAACGGGAGTCAGTTCATTGTCCACGACGGTGGTACTTCTGCGCTTGGCGTCGGCTTCCGGGAAGCAGATACGAGACCGTGGAAGACGATGCCGGGGAAGAGGCTCCGTGTACGATGACGACGGTGGACCGGCTCCAGTGCGACGTACGAGGTCGTCGATGAGGCAGATGCGCTGCGGTGGACGAGTGCGCCGATGTAAAGGGGAGGAGCACGAAGGGTGCGGTGCCGTGGAGAAGTCTATTTTGCAGTAGGGATAGAAATTGGGGAGTATACAGGTGTACTACTCTGGGTGCCGGGGTGGGGTTGGCTGGGTAGGGTGAACCTGAAGTTACGAAAACAACCCCCTACCAAGCATCATCCGTAGGCCTGTTCCGAAGGCTATGATGGTAAGTTCCCACTGCTCGAATCAGGGTCGCAGGAGATTTTCCCGCTGACCTCAAAATTTTGTGACACTGGACTCCCCGTGTGGCGTGTTGAGTGATTCGGCTAAGCAACTAGCGAGTAGTAGTAGTAAACTCTGCATATTAGGTTTGACCGAAGTCAAACTTCCTAAAGTTTGACCAAGTTTATAGAAAAATATAAACATTTACCATAACAAATATGTATGATGTGAAAGTACATTCAATAATGAATCTAATGGTATTTATTTGTTATTGTATATGTTAATATTTTTTGTTTTAAGCTTTTTGAGAGTTTACAAAACTTGACTTTGACCAATGCTAATACGCGGACTTAAATAAAAATGGAGGGAGTACACATTTGTTTTCTTAGTTTGTCGTGAACTAATCATTTGTTGAAATTATGAAATAAATATATTAGGCTATTGACTTCGAATGTAATGGTCTATACAATTCAATAGTTACAATCATTGTCGAATCCCAAGATGTATACAAGGTCTATAGTACTTCACAACATTCTCAAACTCACATAATCCCAGTCAAATGAGAATCTAAATGCATTTCATAGTTATTACTTTGTAGGATGCAACAAGAACAACCATAAATCTACATCAACCATTATAGAAGCAACATTTTGACATATCCCACTATGTGAATGAAACATGCAGAGAGAGCTTTTAAAGATGGAGCAAATAGGGCGGGAAAGATTGTATGTATGTGGACGAGAGAGTAGGAGAAAAACCTAACGAGACAGAGAGAGAGAGAGATAGAGAGAGAAAGAGAGAGAGGAAGAAGTTAGGTCTGTGAGAAAGATGCATACATGTAATATACATGAGATGCGTGTGCATCTGGATTCTGTATACGTGGAAGGAGAAGAGACAACATGTTTGATGAGAGAGCAGGAAAACATGGACGAGAGGGGAAGGATCTCGTGGGTTGAGGGATTGAAAATTTTGTGCGGGGGAGAGAGGGATTGGTAATTTTGTGCAAGAGAGAGAGAGGGTGGGGGGAGGAGTCAGTCAGCCATCATCACATCACCCTGCTTCCAAATGACCCTGCATTCTCTAGCGTGGTGTGGTCGCCGTCTTTGATCTGCTCGTTGCCCTCTTTGAAGATTGAGGTGTTGTGCATGTTGGGGTGCAAAGAAGCACAAGCGAGAGTGGTCGCTATATAACCTTGGATGGGGATGAATTGTGTGCTCAGGGGAGTGTGTGTGTGTGTGTATGTGTGTGTGTGTGTTGTGCTGCGTGTGTCTCTCTCTCTCTGTGTGTGTGTGTGTGTGTGCGCGCGCGCGTGCACACGTGTGTGTGTGTGTGTCAGATATTGAGAGAAAACAAACCTAAGGAGAGAAATGGGTATTCACGAAGAGATTGTGCGGGCCTTGAGGTGGGCAGGGGCCGGGTGAGGGTGTCAAAATGTGCGTGTTGATGCATGTGTTGCATGCGACCGTGCGAGGGACGGACGAATCGAGAGAGATGGTTGTTGTGTTATGGATGCTCCTCTCTCTGTCTCTCTCTCTCTCTCCCTCTCTCTCTCTCTATCTCGCACACACACACACAAGTAAACTAGAAGACCGTTCTCTCATGTATACACAACGTATCGGCATCTGTCTATGTCTCACCCATGCACGATCATTTGCACATTCACACCTCTCTATGTCTGTATCACACACACACACCGTCTCCACATTGCCCTTCCGCCACAACACACATATGGACACATACACACGTTCTCTCTCAGTCACACAAACAAAATCAGTATTAAAAAAACTAGGGTGCACCTAAAATGTCCAAATCCAAATAAACATGAACTAGAGCTAAATTCAAATATATGGAAATATTGCAGCGTCAAGAACTTTCACAAGAAAAAAAGTTGAGTAATATTCGAGGATTGTTTTCACACACACAAAAAGGTTCGGTGGATGTCCTTCGAGGGCGACACGGTGACGCACTGTTCGATCGACTGTGCGGCCACAGTTCGCGCGCTTGCACAGGATTCCGTATCATGGCCGTGGTACTAAGGCTAGTCACAATGGGCAAGAACATAAGCTAGTAACTAATAAAAGCGCTGCCTAAGTCTAATGTTTACGTGTACTAGTACGGTTTTCTTTTAAGTTTGACCAACCTTATATATAAAACTAAAGTAAGCTCCCACATGCGCACTCATCAATATGCCGCCGCCGCCGTTGTGCATGCCGGCGCCCGCCTGCTCCGGCCAACAATTTCTTGCCCATCACCGCCGTGTCGCCGCCATCCCTGTGCCATGAAGCCGAAGGCTCGCCCTCTCATGTCGTCTGCAGTCCCTCCTCGCAATGTCGCCGCGCTACCAAGCACGCGAGCATCTGGTGGAGCCGCGTCTATGCATGCAGTGTACGAAGAGGAGGACGAGCGCGTGCTCCAGCACGCCAGCGAGGAGGAACTAGCGTGTCATTGTTGTCTCCGCCCAAACGGAGGAGGCGCGCATGGTGGCTGTCGCGGCAGAAGCTGGTCGCGCGCGCATCGAGCCCGCAAACCGGGTGCGGATGCGGAATCTACCTTCGAGACCTTGAATGCCACGTGGATCCTGCAATTTGCAGGAGCAATTTGGGTAAGTCGACTCATGTGAGCCGTTTGATGCAACATGGATGGCTAGAAGGGCTTCTTCCACCTCTTCTGCCGTCTTCTTCCTTTGCTCCGTCGAACTTCTTTCACAAATCTACTGACCCGAATTATACTACTAGTATGAACGTATTAAGTACAGTAGGAACACGAAGATACAAGCAGTAGTACCAACTGCAAGAAGAATAGTAGTAAGACATAATACTAGTACTACTGTACATACTAAAGAGTTCAAATAACGAGAAAGAACATAAACATAGTTCTGCTGGGGCCTCAGCACAACACACCCTTGAAAATAAACTAATAAGCAACTAGTCCGCTTGACACTGCAGTAGAACCAGCATGAGCGACGACACTGCCACCTACTTGGAGTCCGAGTCCACATCCTCGACTTCGTCCTCGTCCCTCTTCCTCTTCCTCTTCGCCGACGCTTCTTTGCTTGAACCGGACACTGGGCTCTGCTTCCTCATCCAACCCTTGTAGATATTTAAACAAAGGTAGGCATCCATTGCTGCGTACAGGATGTGATCTTCATCTAATGTCTTCGACTCCCATGCATGATGAAACTCGTGATGAGGTTTCTTCAGTTTAGCATATGAAGGATCAATCATGGCTGCTGCCAGGGTCAGCATTGGAGGTTGAGAGGAGGACACTGGGCTTGCCTTCTGGAGATCGAAGGGCTGGCCTACAACGAGACCTATCCGACGCAGGACGTCACTTCGTTCTTAAAGCCTACAGTAACGAATTTCACTCTTTTTTCCTTGAGGAAGTTCTTAAAATCCTGGCACTCAACGTCGGAATGGCATATGTGGTAGACCAAGCAAACGTTATGTACGCAAACCTGGATCATGGCAGGCTTCTTCCTCTCTTCGTCCTTTAGATCCTTCTCTCGTCCCAGGACTGTGGTGTACTCAACATCTAGCCCAGCGACCCACTCATCCATTGAACTGTTGAACATGTGTAGGAAGCGAGCAAGCCATGCTTTCACCGTCTTGGATCCACGTGTGTAGATGACGATGAACTGATCGCCGGTGATGGCTCTAACCTGGTACTCAGCGGCGACCATGGAGATTTGGGAGGCCATGGATTTTGGAGGAGGGTTAGGAGAAGTTGAACTGTTGTACCCTGTCGGGGGTTGGGTGTGACATATGCCAAAGGATGGCTTATCATGGTGGGGGCGAGTAGAACGTTGCCGGTGCCTGGAAACGGGATAAGGCAAAGGCATGCACGCCGGCGAATCTTACCCAGCTTCGGGGCTCCCCGTGGAGATAATACCCCTACTATTGCTCTGCGGGGTCTCCGCATGATCACTATGGCGAAGTGTGTACACGGTTGCTCCTTGAGCTGTTTCCTGGAGGTAGGAGAAGGCAAGGCTAGCTCTCTCCTTCCTATATGATCTGGTCTAGTGCTAATGGATTCCAACCCTCTACATGGGAGCCCTGGGGGGTTTATATAGGCCTACCCCCTAGGGGTACAATGGTAATCCGACTGGATGCGGGCCCATCCGTCAGTCTCTCTGGCCGCCGTCTTATCCGCCGACTCCTGGGGCTCGCAGACTCGTGGGCCCCGCCGACGGGCTCGGTACGGAGCTGCCAGGCAGCGTCCGCCGCGGGCGGGTCTTGCCGGATGTAGATTACTGTAGCCGTGCCTCTAATGACGCGGGCTCGGTCTTGGGGTCATGGCGACAGCTCCGCTGTCTGGCGGGCGAGCACTATGCCCACTCCCTGTCGCGTCTGGTTAATGGCGCGTGGGCCCGTGGGAGGGGCCGGCCGACTCCTGGGGGCCGACTCCCAACCGGTCCGACTGGTGGCGCTCTCGCCGTCTTCCGTACGCCCGCCGACTGGTGGGACCCGTCATCCCTGGGTCGTACCGGCAGGCCGTCGTGGGCACAGGACTCCGCCCTCTGGGGCTGACGTTAGGGCCGGCATGGCAACAGTGTCGCGCTGCGCAGAGATCTCTGCGGGTATGGTGTACTATAGCCACGCCTGCCCTTGGAAAAGGGGTGGGAGTGGACCTTACTATGGCCACTCCCCGTCCCGTCCCTCTTTATGAGGGCATGGGGGTTATTGGCGTCGCGGGCCGACTCCCCAAGGTCGGCTTCTCTGGAAGTCGCCAGTCAGGAGTCGGCTCATCCTGAAGTCGTCCCTGGGACTCGGCCGCGAGTGGGCAGTCGGCCGCCTCGCCGCCGACTCTCAGAAGGTGGCTCTTCATCCTGGGGTCTCGAGAGGCGCAGCCTGCCCCGATGTCTTGAAAGGTTCTGGGCCTAGGTTAGCCTACCCATGGCCCATTACTCTGACAGTAGTCCCCGAAGCTGGTGAGGCACCGAGGGCGACATGTCATGGAGCCTCAACAGTTTCTTCTTTCCGGCGGTTGGATCTGGGCCTCGCTAGCCGTCTTCTATCAAGCCGACTAGTTGGAGCCGGACTTGCTTAAGGCCGACTTGCCCCTAAAAAAGTTTGAACGTCGTGGCGGAGTCCAGGCGGCGTGCCTGATAAGCCTCCGGGTTGCCACCTGTTGTGGACCCGTCACGAGGCGCCACGTGGCTGAGCTAGTCTGCCCACCTAGGTGTGCGACGAGACAGGCCTACGGGTGGGGCCTACCACTACCGCACCTCGGCATGTGAACGGATCCGTTGTGGCCGTGCGGACGGTTGGGGTTCCCGCGAGGTTATTGCACGTGGTAACTTCGTGTGGTAAATCATGGGGGTCGTGGGGTCCTGGGCGTAGTTAATCCCACGACCGCCCCTTGGCTTCTCAGCCCATGAGCCTACAAGTAGGCGGGGGGAGGGGGGCAGCGAAGCACACGCGCCCATCCCCCCTACTCCCTTTCGCTCCTTCTTGCTTCTTCTTCCTCTCGCCGCTGCTGCTCCGAACCACGCCGCGCCCGCAGCGATGAGCTCTTCCTCTCGCCGCTGCTGCTCCGAACCACGCCGCGCCTCCTGCTGTGCGCTCCGGAGTGTGGGACGGCTCCGAGGTCAATGCCGATGACATCGAGATCCTCCGCAAGACACGGCGGCTGCCCGGCAGGGGCTTAGTGCGGGTCCGCCTCGCGCCGGAGGGGGAAATATCGCCGGCGCCGGAGGAGGGCGAGCGGGTCATATTCCGCTCGCACCTTATGCGCGGCCTGGGGCTGCCGGCGAGTGGCTTCTTCCGCTCCTTCCTGGAGTTCCACAGGCTCCAGCCGCACCACCTTACTCCAAACACGGTGGTGCTGCTGGCTGCCTTCGCCACCTTGTGCGAAGGTTTCCTCGGCGTTCTCTCGACCATCGAGCTCTGGGGTGAGTTCTTCCAGTGCAAGCTCGGCACACACATCGCCGGCATGCCGGCCCAGTGCGGTGTGTTTATCGCGATGCGGAGATCAGTGGCCGACAATCCGTTTCCCACCATCGCACTGATTAAGTCGATGAAGATGTGGCGGCGGTCCTATTTTTATGTGAAGAACGTCGCCCCAGAAGGCGACTGGGTCAACCTGCCGGCTTATGAAGCCGGCGCGCCGGCTGTAAGGCTCCCCAGCTGGTCACACCGAGCCAGGACGTTGTCTCCTGCTGGTGCCGCCGCCGTTGCGCGACTCCAAGTGCTGACGCAGTCGGAGGGCTTGACCGGGGGAGACTTGCTGGCCGCCTTCGTGGCGCGCCGAGTCCTCCCACTCCAAGGCCGACCTCACCTGATCTGCCAGATGAGCGGTCATCGGGACCCGAGTCGGATGTGCTCCAAGGACATGCCTCACGCGGAGGTGGCGGAAACGGTGAACTACATCGCGAACTGTGGTCTCTCGGTGGATTGGCGGTTCGGCAAGGAGCCGTACTCACGCGCCAACCCCCCGCCTATTGTAAGTCATCTTCCTTCTTCTTCTGTTTCTTTTGTTGCCGAGTCCAACTTGTCCAGTCTGACCGTTTTGATTTTCAATCAGAACCCTCTCGTCCCTCCTTCGACCGGCACCACGGGGCCGGCTCATCAGTTTGTCCCCGATCGGGCAGAGAGCGACGTCGATGATCATGACTTGGGGGCGGCGGCCATGGAGGTCGACACCGAGGGAGGAGGAGGAGAGGCAGGCGGCTACAGGCCTACGGCCACTTTCGCCGACTGGCCTGACGACGATGCCGAGGGAGAAGTCGCCCCGCGTCACCAGCCAAAGGCTGGCCAGCCAAGCGCGAGTTCCTCCACCGTCTTGGATGCTCAAGGCGGCGCGAAGAAGCGCCGGGCCGGGCCGAGTACACTTGGTGGCCGGTCGAGGAAGTTTAAGGGAGCGGCCGCCGCGACCAAGCGGGAAGAGGCGGCCGCGAAAGCCAACCGCTTCCGCAAGGAAGTGAAGAAGCCGCCGCTGGTCTCTGCGTAAGTGCCTCCGTCCCTTATCTTTAGTTTCTCTTTGTTGATCTTGTATGAGTCTTTCATATGCTTCCCTCGCTTCAGGGCTCCCCTCACTCTTGAGAGGGTTGCCGCCGCCTCCGTTATGGGGTCGGCGGAGATGTCTGCCACTACTCGGCGAATTGACCCTACCGCCGACATTCGGGAGGCGACGGAGCGGAACGCGCAGGAGAAGCGCGAGGAGGGAGAGGCCGCCCGCTTGGAGAAAGCGGCAGCCGAGAAGGCGGAGGCCTCCGCCCTGAAAAAGTTGGAGGAGGCCGAGGCCGCCATCGCGGCAAGGCGGCAGGCTAAGGAGGTCGCGCACCGGCGATTGGCGGTGTTCGTCACCCCTCTGAACTCAGCGCCGCCGCCCCCGGAGCTCACGGGGCAGTTAGGGGAAGCTGGCGGCGAGTTCCCGATCGTGGAGAGGGGCGGTGGCGACGCCTCCATGACGGACGCGGTCGTGCCGCCACCGCTGCCCCCGCCACCGTCTAGGAGCACGCAAGGCAAACAGTCGGCGGACCCGCCCTTCCACCGACTGAAGACGAGGCCGTGGCAAGGCTACTCCTTCAAGTCGGCTCGCCAATGCGCCGCTGTCTTGAGAAGGCAACTTCGGCACCACGCCCCTTGGAGACCGGCAGCGCTAGCTCGACGATCCCAGACGCGAAGCGACGAGGGGTGGGTGCGAGGAGGCGGCATGGGCCCGCTGAACCAGGCGCTTCTGGATGTCCAGACAAAGCTGCGAGCTGAGAGCGACGCTATCCAAAACTGCACCAAGGCGCACCTGGCGTCGCGGGCAGCCATCCGGGTATGCTTTCTCCTTTGTCTCTGTTTTCTTGTTCCTCTCTGTGGGGGCGCGCCAGCGCACCCACTGGGTGTAGTCCCCGAGTTTCGGGCCGGCTGCTGAGCAGGTGGCCCGGAACTCCAATTGGTGAGTTCCGGGTACTAACTTTTGTCTGAAATACTTGTCGCAGGACTATCACAACCTCTGTGTCACCGCCTTCAACCGCAACGTTGAAGAGCTGGGCAAGCGGACCGCCGACTTGTCGGAGAGCCGGAGTGAGTCCTTTTTCTTCTTTACGGGGGCGCGCTGGCGCACCCGCGGGCTGTAGTCCCCAAGATTCGGGCCGACTGCTGAGCAGTCGGGCTGGATCTCCCCGGCGACCTTCTTTGTTGATGACTTAACGCCTTCTTTCTTCTTTCTCTTCAAAGGCCAATGCCACTCTTCAACAGCAGCTGAGCGAAGCCAACACCGCGTTGCGCGCCAAGGGGGCGGAGTGCAGCAAGCTCACCGCAGAGCGCGATCTACTGGCCGCACAATTGGCAGAGCTGAAGGAGCTGCTTAAGAAGACGCAGAAGGAGGCGGAAGAGGCGGAGGCCGCCCTCCTGGCCGAGTTCGCGAGCGAGCGCTCCTCCTGGACTGACAAGGAGGCAATGCTGGCCTCCGACTTCCACGAGATCGAGGACCTCGTCGACGGTGAGCTTCTTTGCTTTTCTTTTTCGAGCCGCCGACTATAGGTCGAGCCGACTCCTGGTTTTTGACTTGTTCTTCATTCTTTCCGTCTTTGCAGACTTCTTCCTCGGCCACTCGCAGGCTGCCATTCAAGCTATCGAGGCTGACCACGAGGAGCGGAGGGCGGATGGCGCGGAGATCACCGCCGATGCCCCCCAGACCCTTGACGAGCATATTCTGAGCATTGGGGCACGTCTGCGGCCGGCCCACCGGATGCTACGCCGGCTTCAACGTGTCGGCGCCTAAGCGATCGCCACCCTTTGGCCAGACGTGCAGGCTCCGCGCACCCCCAGTCGGACTACCGACTGGCTGGAGGTCGCGGCTGGCCGTCTTGAGGCTTGGAAGGGTTCCTCGGCCCGGGCTGGAGCGCGCCGAGCCTTGGAATTCATCAAGGCGTGGTATCCGGGGCTGGACCTAGACCGGCTGGCGAAACTTCGGTCAGAGGCCCAGCCGGAGCTGGCAGCCATGGAAGACGCCCTTGTCAAGCGTGCAGTGGCGATCACCGAGTACACCGACACCAGCATCTTTGTCCCCAAGTGGGCTGAAGACGGCGGGGAGGTACCGCCGGAGTGGTTTGGGATGAACCCAGACTACGGCGAGGACTCGACGGAGGTGATCGGCTCCAGTGTCAAGGAGGAAGATGAGGCGGAGGATGGAAGCGAGACGGAGTGGACGGCCAGCCTCAGCTCGACCGCGCCTCCAGCAACGAGCCGTGTCCGCCCGAGCCGACTGCCACTGGAGATGATCAAGTCGAGACCGCCCAGCCGGCCGCCCCAACATCTAACACCGCCATCTCCTCCGATCCTTCGAACCCATCTGCCGCCTCCTAGGCTGCCACCTTATCTTTGTTTTACCTGTTTTAATAGTCTTTGAAGAACTTGTTAATTCGCACAATTCCACCCGCGGGGTGTATTTTGAACTTCTACTTGAAGGTTCGACCAAGGGCCTTTGTTATGTAAATATTCATCCGACTTCTATCTTTTCTTGCTCATTGCTCTTTTGGCTTTTTCCTTTGTCGCCTTCCCTCAGTTGTCGTCTTTGTCAGTCGAACAGCCGCCCTGCGGACTGCTGCTGGATCAAATTCTTGGTCACTTTGGGAAGGCAGGTACTTAGCCGTTTTAGAGTTGTTTTAGCAAGTCGGATAGAAGGCGGCAAGCCGACTGTTCAAGAGTCGGTTTGCGAAAAAAGGATGGAAGCCGGCTTTAAGCTATGTTTATGCTTTGAGTCCTTAGCCATTTTTCATGTGGACACCCATTCTTCCTTTCTCCTGCCCACCAGACAGTCACTCTGCGAGCTGCGGCTTCTGACAGGAGACGGCTTAGGCGCCACACACTACTTGTCCGGCTGCAGGAAGCATTTCATAGCGCAGGGAGGCAAGTCCCCGGGCCGACTAGTCAAACCCGGTGCCAAGCGGCATACCAAAGAGTAATATACTCGAAGGCATAATTCTTATCATATAGATAAAAGAGGGCAGTCCCCGAGCTCTTCCCGGGGGGCCTGAAGTCTTGGTACTTTTAATAAAAGGTAGCATGGTACATACTGCGTTTAACTGTAAAATTTTCGGAGGAGATTTGCATTCCATGGCCGCTCTGTCTCTTTGCCGGAGTCGTCCCTCTTGCGTGCTCGGGGCTTCTGAGCGTTGATCAGGTAGTAGGAGTCGTTGCCCAACACTTTGCTGATGATGAAGGGGCCTTCCCAAGGCGCCGACAGCTTGTGTTGGCCGGCTGTTCGCTGGATCAGTCGGAGCACAAGGTCGCCCTCTTGGAAAGATCTCGGCCTGACCTTCCTGTTATAGTATCTGCGCAGGCTTAGCTGGTAGATGCTGGACCGGCTGAGTGCCAACAGTCGGCCCACTTCCAGCAGATCGACGTCGTCTTGATGTGCTTCTTCTGCTTCTTCATCGGTGTACATGGTGACTCGCGGGGAATCGAACTCTATGTCTATTGAGATGACGGCTTCAACACCGTAGACGAGGAAGAAAGGCGTGAAGCCGGTTGACTTGTTTGGAGTCGTGCGCAGACTCCAGAGGACGGCTGGCAACTCATCGAGCCAGCAGCCAGTCGAGTGCTCCAGAGGCTCGGCCAGTCAGGGCTTGATGCCGGACAGGATGAGGCCGTTTGCTCGCTCCACCTGGCCATTTGACTGTGGATGGGCGATGGACGCTAGGTCCAGCCGGATGCCCTGTGTCGTGCAGAAACGGGCCAAGGCGCCTTTGGCAAAATTCTTGCTGTTGTCGGTGATGATGCTGTGTGGTACGCCGTACCAAATTGTGATGTCGGAGATGAAAGTCATGACAATCGGACCATTCAGTTTCTTGATTGGCTTTGCTTCTATCCACTTGGTGAACTTGTCTACCGCGACAAGTAAGTGAGTTAAGCCACCTCGTGCCGTCTTGAATGGTCCCACCATGTCTAGGCCCCAAACTGCAAAGGGCCAGGCAATGGGGATGGTCTTGAGTGCAGAAGCCGGCTGATGCGGCTTGGAGCGGAACTTCTGGCACCCTTTGCATTTTTGGACCAATTCCTTGGCCTCTTCTAAGGCCGTTGGCCAAAAGAAACCGCGTCGGAAGGCTTTGGCGACGAGTGCTCTTGAAGCCGCATGGTGGCCGCACTCGCCTTGATGGATGTCTTTGAGAATTGCCTGGCCTTGCTCTAGCTCTACGCAGCGCTGGTAGACACCAGTGACACTGCACCTGACCAGCTCTCTGTTGACTATGGTGTAGGCTGCCGCTCGGCGTTGTACTTGCCGAGCTAAGGTCTCATCAGTCAGCAGCTCTTTGCTCACCAGGAATTTGAGGATGGGCTGGGCCCATGAAGGTGCTGCTATTTCTTACACTGCCAGAACTGTGACTTGGACGAGGGTGGATGGGCTGGGAGGCGGCGGGCTGGAGTCAGCAACCGTTTGCTGGATTAATGAAGTCCCCGGGCCGACTGGTGCAGCCCTCGGGCCGAGTTCTGGAGTCTTCGGGCTGGCCGCCGCAGTCCCCGGGCCGGGTTCTGCAGTCCCTGGGCCGGCTTCGACTGTGGCGGCTTTGGAGCCATCTGCCAAAATCCTCGTACCGTCTGCTGGGGCTCTGGAGTCGGATCCAACTTCTTCGGGGGGAGCCGGCACAAAGATGGAGTCTGATTCTGGTGAAGGCTTGACAGATGGCTTGAGGAGGCACTGAAGGGCGACGCCGGATGGTATTGCTTGGCGGGTAGAGCCGATTCGTGCTAGGGTGTCTGCTTGGTCGTTGTCGTTTCTTGGCACATGGAGGAACTCGCACCCCTCGAAATATCCACTGAGTTGCTGCACGAGGAAACGGTAACTCGCCATGTTTGCATCTTTGGCGTCCCAGTCGCCAGACGACTGCTGGACCACTAAGTCTGAGTCGCCATAACACAGGATCCGGCGAATGCCAAGTTCTTTGGCAAGCCGGAGCCCGTGAATGAGCGCCTCGTATTCGGCAACGTTGTTGGAGGCGGCAAAGTGGATTTGCAGTGCGTATTTGAGCTTGTCGCCTTTAGGAGAAGTGAGGACAACGCCGGCTCCCAAGCCGGTGCGCATCTTGGAGCCGTCGAAATGCATCCGCCAATGGGTGGAGTCGGGCGCTAGTGGTAGGTACTGGGTCTCGGCCCAGTCGACGAGGAAGTTGGCCAGTGCTTGTGACTTGATGGCGGTGTGGGGCTGGTAGTAGATGGTGTAGGGAGCCAGCTCTATGGCCCATTTGGCCACTCGGCCGGAAGCATCTCGGCTTCCGATGATCTCGACAAGTGGGGCCGTGCAGACCACAGTGATTGGATGCTCTTAAAAGTAAGGCTTCAACTTCTTGGCGGCAAAGTGCACGCCATAGCACATCTTCTGGTAGTGGGGGTAGTTCTGCTTGGAGGTCGACAACACTTCGCTCAGGTAATATACCGGTCTCTGGACAGGTAGTGCCTTGCCTTCCTCCTTGCGTTCCACTACAATGACTATGTTGACTACCCGGCTGGTGGCGGCGATGTACAGGAGCATGGGCTCCTTAGGAGTTGGAGCCACCAAAACGGGTGGAGTAGTCAACATCTTCTTCAACTGGAGAAAGGCTTCGTCCGCCTTGTGGTTCCACTTGAAAAAAGTGGTCTTCTTCATGAGGTAGTATAAGGGGAGAGCTTTCTCGCCCAGCCGACTGATGAATCGGCTGATGGACGCCAAGCAGCCAGTGAACTTTTGCACGTCCAGCAGTCGGCTGGGTACCTCCATCCTCTCAATGGCCTTGATCTTTATAGGGTTGCACTCTATGCCACGTTCAGAGACCAAGAAACCAAGGAGTTGGCTGGCTGGTACTCCAAAGACGCACTTCTCAGGGTTGAGCTTGATCTGGAATCGGCGCAGGTTCTCAAAGGTCTCCTTGAGGTATTCCAGCAGTGTTCCATGCTTCTCCGTGTTCACCACCACATCGTCCACGTAAACATGGGCGTTTCTGCCGAGTTGCTTGAGGAGACATTTCTGCATGCAACGCTGAAAGGTGGCGCCGGCATTCCTCAAGCCGAATGTCATGGTTAGGTAGCAGAAGGCTCCAAACAGTGTGATGAAGGCGGTCTTCAGTCTGTCATCCGGGTTCAGCTTGATCTGGTGATATCCTGAATATGCATCCAAGAAGCTCAACAGCTCGCATCTGGCTGTGGAGTCTATCACCTGATCAATTCTTGGCAAAGCAAACAGGTCCTTGGGGCAAGCCTTGTTGAGGCTTGTGTAGTCAATACACATTCGCCACTGCTTGTTCTTCTTCAGTACCAGGACTGGGTTGGCTAGCCACTCTGGAAAGAATACTTCCATAATGAAGCCGACGGCTAGGAGTCGGGCTATCTCTTCTCCGACTACTCTTCTCTTTTCTTCTGATAGGCGGCGCAAGGGCTGCCTGACTGGCTTTGCATCAGATCGGACATGTAACTTGTGCTCGACGAATTCCGTCGGTACACCTGGCATGTCTTTGGGGGACCATGCGAAGATGTCCCAATTCTCACGGAGGAAATCGACGAGCTCGCCTTCCTATTTGCTGTCGAGGTTTGCGCCTATGATAGCGTACCTCTCTGGGTGCTCCGGATCCAAGGGTATCTTCTTTGTCTCTCTGG
The DNA here is from genome assembly GCF_002162155.2 of Triticum dicoccoides. Lineage (NCBI taxonomy): Eukaryota > Viridiplantae > Streptophyta > Magnoliopsida > Poales > Poaceae > Triticum > Triticum dicoccoides. The sequence goes on along the minus strand of NC_041388.1, from coordinate 409,681,563 downwards.
TCGGCTTGAACGAACCCTCAGCCTACGACTCCTTGGGGTTAGGAGACACCTCTAGCTGCTTGCCGGCCATCGCCACAACCCGGTCAAGGAGCCGCTTCTCGGCCGCGATCACCAGGGACTCGGCCAAGCGACTACTTTCAGCCGCACAGGTAGACGACTTCCGGTAGTCGCCGGCTACGGTCAGAATTCCCTTGGAACTAGGCATCTTCATCTTGAGGTAGGCGTTGTGGGGGACCGCCATGAACTTGGCCAGGGCAGGTCGGCCAAGTAATGCATGGTATGGGCTCTCAAGTTCCACCACCTCAAACCAAACTGACTCTCGGCGGAAGTGATCTTTGTCTCCAAAGAGGACGTCAATCAGGATCTTGCCGATTGGTGAGCATGAAAGGCCAGGAACAATGCCGTGGAACACAGTCCGGCTGTTCTGAAGCTGTCTTTGCTTGATTCCCAACTTCTCCATGGTGTCCTTGTACATGATGTTGATGATGCTACCCCCGTCTATCAGAACTCGTGAGAAACGAGCAGCTCGTCTATCCGTGGCAAAGCTGGCATCCAAGACCAAGGCATAAGAGCCCAGACTCGGCATCACCTCTGGATGATTAGCTCTGCTCCAGCTGATAGGCTTCTTGGACCAGTGCATGAATTCTGGTGTCTCTGATGCTACTGCATTCACCTCTTGCTGCTGCAGCCGCCTGCTGTGTCGATCGTCAGCCACGCTGGTAAATACCATGTAGGCTCCGTGCTCCTCGGGGTACTCGTCTTGTACTGCGCCGACTGGCCTGACAGCTGGCTGCTGGGGCGGAGGCGGAGGCTGCTGCCCAGCAGGCGGGGAGGCAGGAGGCCGTCTCCTTTGGCGATCCTGGTGAGCGAGCGGCACTTTCGGGTGGTGTGATTCAACGGCTTCGCACTGCTGTGGAACTTGCAAGGACCATCCAGAGTTTGCTCATATGAGAAAGCCGGAAACCAGTTGGGCTTGCCACCTTTCTGTCACTTGGGTGGAGGCTGCCCTTCCAGCTGCTGGTCTTCGACTAACGCCACCTGCCGGCTGCTGGGAGCCGGCTGCGGGGCCTTGCGCTTGTGATCGCTCTGCTGTTGCCGCCGACTGGCGTCTCCAGCTGGAGTTCTAGGAGCCTGAGGGGCCACTTTGCCAGTCGCACTAACTTGAATCTCTGCCTTCATGGAGGAGTGGGACGTGGCATACTTGTCTTCTATGATCAGCAGCTCGTCGAGGGTTTCTGGCTCATCGCTAAGGAGCTTGTGCTTGAGGAGGGTGCCTTCTCTGCACCCGGCGGTGAAGTACTCGATAGCCTGCACCTCGTGCATGCCCTCACAAGAGTTCCGGAGCTCGGCCCAACGCATGAGGTAGTCGTGAGTCGACTCGTTGGGGCCTTGCACGCACAAGGAAAGCTGGCGAGGTTTGGGAGGACGCTTGTACGTGCTTGTGAAGTTGCAGATGAATGCATCGGTGAAGTCGATCCAGCTGTTGATGCTGTGGGGCTTCAGGCTGTTCATCCATGTCCGGGCCATGCCCTGGACCATGAGCGGAACGTATTTTACGGCAACACGCTTGTTGCCGTTCGCTATGTTGACGGCTGTGGAGTAGTAAACCAGCCAGTCCTCCGGCTTCACGGAGCCGGTGTACTTGGGCGTGTCTCTTGGGAGCGTGAACCCTTTGGGAAAGGGCTCGTCTCGAATGCGGGGCCCGAAACAAGGCGGACCCAACTCGTATTCTTCTTCTAGCGCAAGGGATCGGTGAAGTCGGTCGATCCGGTGGCGGGCGTCGTTTTCTCCGACTCCCTCTCAGCGGCTAAGGTGGTCGCCGAGAGTCGGATGGACAACAGGCGGCGGGGAGACTCTCCTTTCCTTGCGAGGAGGAGGAGGAGGCGGATAGTCGTCCCGTCCTTCTACTGCTCTCGGGCGGCCGTCTTGGTCGCGCTCTATGGTAACGTGAGTCCGACTACGGCTGACAGCCGGATTCTTGTCTTTCCTTCCTCGGGCACCGCCAGTCGGTGTCCGAGACGTCGCGCCTTGGTCTCGGCGTGGAGGCAGGTCGTCGTTTTGTCGCCGCGGCGCCTCTGTGCGACAGCCAGCCTCGTTCTGTGCGGCAGTCGCGTCGAGGAGCCGCTGAACTCGCTCCGCCATCAGGCGGCGCTCTTGACCCTCGAAGTTGTCCAGCTCGTCCGCCGCCACCTGGGCGGCTCGAATGTTCTCCGCAGGCATGGCGTACACAGGGCGATTTGCCCCGAATAGGTTGGCGATGGCCACGCCGTGCTGCTGGACCGCGCCTAGGCGGCTGGGCCCAGTTGGGGCTGGCGAGCCACCTACAGCGCGATCCATCTCACGTTGGTAGGCTTCTGACAAGCGGCTGATGCTAGCCAGCTTCTTCGTGCCTTCGACGAGCTAGAGGCGGCGCGCCTCCAGCGTCTCCGCGTCAGTGTCTTCCGGAATGGGCGCGGTCAGGTCTTGCAGTGCCGCGCCAAGTGGGTCATGCGCTCCTCCGCCGAGAGGCTCGTCATGTCCGATGACGAGCAACTATGTGACGGTGCTTCCGTCGCTCTCCGCGCGAGGGAGCAGCTCATCGTAGACCACCATGTTGGTGGGGAACGCGTCGAGCGACACGGTGTCGGAGTCGACCACCATCGGGTCGGTGGAGCCTACAGACTCCAAGTCCACAGCATGCTCACCGGCGAGGTGGAGTTGGTCAAGGAGGCCCGCGAGGAGGCTCTCGGGGCCGCCCGTGCCTGCGTCGGATGCATGCTCGTCGGAGAGGCGAACCTCGCCGACAAGATCGGCGAGGCAGCTGGCTGTGCAGGTGATCTCAACACCGTGTAGTGCGTCGGCGCAAACTCCGTCTAGCGTGCCGGGCTGGCTGCGCTCGCCAGGGAGAAAAAGGATTCCCGTCCAGAGCAGGTCTCCAGACGACGGTGCACCAGGCCCCACGGTGGGCGCCAAATGTCGGGGGTTGGGTGCGACATATGCCAAAGGATGGATTATCATGGTGGGGGCAAGTAGAACGTCGCCGGTGCCTGGAAACGGGATAAGGCGAAGGCATGCACGCCGGCGAATCTTACCCAGCTTCGGGGCTCTCCGTGGAGATAATACCCCTACTGCTGCTCTGCGGGGTCTCCGCATGATCACTATGGCGAAGTGTGTACACGGTTGCTCCTTGAGCTGTTTCCTGGAGGTAGGAGAAGGCAAGGCTAGCTCTCTCCTTCCTATATGATCTGGTCTAGTGCTAATGGATTCCAACCCTCTGCATGGGTGCCCTGGGGGGTTAATATAGGCCTACCCCCCAGGGTACAATGGTAATCCGGCTGCATGCGGGCCCAGCTGTCAGTCTCTCTGGCCGCCATCTTATCCGCCGACTCCTGGGGCCCGCCGACTGGTGGGCCCCGCCGACTGGCTCGGTACGGAGCCGACAGGCCGTGTCCGCCGGGGGCGGGTCTTGCCGGCTGTAGATTACTGTAGCCGTGCCTCTAATGACGCGGCTCGGTCATGGGGTCATGGCGACAGCTCCACCGTCTGGCGGGCGATCACTGTGGCCACTCCCTGTCGCGTCTGGTTAATGGCGCGTGGGGCCCGTGGGAGGGGCCGGCCGACTCCTGGGGGCCGACACCCAACCGGGCCGACTGGTGGCGCTCTCGCCGTCTTCCGTACGCCCGCCGACTGGTGGGACCTGTCGTCCCTGGGTCGTACCAGCAGGCCGTCGTGGGCATAGGACTCCGCCCTCTGGGGCTGACGTCAGGGCCGACATGGCAACAGTGTCGCGCCGTGCAGAGATCTCTGTGGGTACGGCGTACTATAGCCATGCCTGCCCTTGGAAAAGGGGTGGGAGTGGACCTTACTGTGGCCACTCCCCGTCCCATCCCTCTTTATGAGGGCATGGGGGTGTTGGCGTCGCGGGCCGACTCCCCAAGGCCGGCTTCTCTGGAAGTCGCCAGTAAGGAGTCGGCTCATCCTGAAGTCGTCCCTGGGACTCGGCCGCGAGTGGGTAGTCGGCCGCCTCGCCGCCGACTCTCAGAAGGCGGCTCTTTGTCCTGGGGTCTCGAGGGGTGCAGCCTGCCCCGATGTCTTGAAAGGTTCTAGGCCTAGGTTAGCCTACCCGTGGCCCATTACTCCGACATACCCCGCAAAAAAACTGGGAGCGAACTAATGTGAAAGGACGGGACGACTGGGAGCGAACTGTTGTAAGGTAGAAGACGGGGACGAGTAGGGCGTGCGAACGGCGTGGGGTTGCTGGCTTGCCCGGTGGATAAACGGTTGCAAGCCCCCAAAGAGTTCTCGAGAACTATGCGGGACCCACTAGATGTCATGTCTACTAGACCCATATCGTAGGCCTGACGGTATAGCTTCTGCCTTTTCGCACGCCATGTCGACGCGTGGATGTAACTTCACTTAATTCCGTCAAACGTTGCGCCTCCCATGACCTTCGCCTCCCTCATGCAGTCGCACCCTTTGAGACTTCGACCGACTATAAATGATCAAAAAATTTTGCCTTTTTTTAGACAAGCAATTTTTTTGCCTACTCCGCATGCATGATACTCCCTCTGGTCCTTTTTACTCCCGTCAACCGTTTATAAAGTGTTTGACCAAATTTATACTTTTTTGAACACCACCTTATATTAATTAACCAGCCACACCAGTACACTCATTCGATACAATATTCACCACACAGGGCGGTATGTTATTTACAAGAATACCATCTAATCTATTGTCAAAGCTATACTTAGCGATTAAGTGTGCCACCTTATTGGACAAACGGCTAATCTTTGAAAATTGAAGATTGTTGATCAACTTCAAGATGCTCAACGCTTTCATCTTCAGGTCACGCATAGCAGACCTATCAACGCTTTGACAGGCATCAATGAAATCCCACGACCAAATTTATACTAAAAATATCAATATCTACAATACTCCCAAAATACTTAGGCGCGGTGCATTAACTTCTACCTCGTTTCTTGTTTCTTGACATATCAACCAATATGAGATGTGGGTGTGCATGCTTTTAATGACTTGAGACTACCAAACACGACATGCAGTGGTTAGTTCATTGCATGCAATGCTATTAATTAGCAAATAAACATTAAGATCTCTCATTTTCCCCTCCTCCTTGGTCACAGTGCACAATCTAAGATGACTTGCTCACCTAGACAGAGGGAGTACTGATTATAATGAGTACTCCCTCCTTCCATCTATATAGGGCCTAATGCGTTTTCAAGACCTCCGTTGACTATTGATAAAATTAATACTACATCACATGCATAATGTGAAAATTATATCATTGAAAGCTCCTTTCACATACGAATTTGATGACGTGCTTTGTGTAAGTTGCATGTCATATATTATTGCTCTAACATTTGGTCAAAGTTAGCCTCAAAAAACGCATTCGGCCCTATATAGATGGAAGGAGGGAGTATAAGAACTACGTTTTATAATGAGTGTAAAAATATTGATTTGACATTGTGAATGTTGACACATTGTGGAATAGTTTTTGAAGTCTGCAAAAGTACTCAACTAGTGCTGTCGTTCTCCACAAAAAATGTGTTTACCAATGCATGCATGAACTCTAGTTACTCTAACCCCCCTCTCTTCTTTAATTCTTTGCCACATCAGCATGTTTGCTATTCCCGTGTGCATGATACCGGATAAGATACCACCATTATGGCCAGCCTTAATCATCACATGCAATAATTTAGTGCACCTTGAAATATGAGCATGTGTGGGGCGTGTTTGTTTTTAATGACTTGAGAATATACCTAGCCCGGCATGCAAGATGACTTATTATGCACCGTTCCCCATACCTACAGGAAGCCCGTTCGTCTCCAAATTTTTTCCTCTCCATGTGTGGAAACAATATGCCTGCCAAACTCTCCTTCTCCCTCCGGCGGTCCCACCACTCCACCCCGTGTGAAAAAATCTGCATGCATGACTCTCCTCCCCCCACGCTCGTCCAATCCGTTGTGACCAGCAATATTTCCACCCCTTCGCTCCCCCGTAATTTACTCCAACAAATATGCCCACGTAGCTGTTACTTAACTGCAGGTGCATTCAGTCACTAACATATGGGCCCAACAGGGGTCTAGCCCACATGTCAGTGACGCAACTGGACCGACAGTTAAGTCAGTGCAGCTTAGTCCATATCTTATGTAGGTGTGCCATTGCTCGATATAAATACTGCGCCCCCACGACATCGCTATCTCCTCCCCCTAAACACGTTCACGTTCATCACTATCTCCTCCCCTCCCTCTCACGTCGACCACCATGGCATCGCCCCTCCCAAGCCCTAGGAGCCCCTCGCTGCACCGCGCGGACGGTCACACGTCGCCGTTCTGTTCCTCGCCGCCACTAGTCGAGGAGGACGCGTCGGTGTTCCGCTCCTCGCCGCTACGCGACGCGTCGCCGTTCCGTTCCTCGCCGCCACTAGTCGAGGAGGACACGTCGGTGTTCCACTCCTCGCCGCGACGCGTCGAGGTGGACGCATCGACGTTCCCAATCTTGCCAGCACGCGCGGCGGAGGATGCGTCGGCTCCCCGCTACGGACCTGGTCAACGTGGTCAACGACCGACATGCATCTGAAGTGGACTTTACGAGGAGAGGCCGACAGCTGGGTCCACGACCGCATGCAAGGAAATGCCTCCTTATTATGCGCAAAATAATGATTCCTCCACCTGACATCAGGGACCCACCGAAAGGGCCTCTGTATTTCACGAAAAAAACGTTACCGCCGCTGACAGCTCGGATCCACCAGCTATATCTTCGCACGCAAGGAAGTGCCTCCTTATTATGCACAAAAAATGAATACTTGTGGGCCTACTAAGTTGACGGGGACGGAGGGCTTTGTCAACTTAATCAATATGCACGATTCTAGCTCCAGTGACCGTATGATGTCCATCCAACGGCCGTAGTGCTTCTTCAACCTCTGGTCTTCTTGCTCCAGCCGCCCAAACCAGCGCCGGTCGTGCCTCGTGCTCCTGCCTCCCGTGGCCGGCTATGATGCGGTGGAGGCCTCACCGCCCCTACTACTCCCACCGCTGGCCAGGCCATCCCTCTACTCACCCACACCCCCTGTTATTCTGCAGCGACGGCAACCTCACACCGCAGCGAACCAGTGAACCCTCGTACTCCTCTACGCGTGGGCATCCACTGCCGCATCTTCCCCAGCTCCGCGTCGTCCCCTTCCTAGGCCTCACCGTCGTCCACCGCCCTGGTGCTCTCGGCGTGGCGTGGTCAACGTGGTCAAGGAACGGCTTCCATCGGAAGTGGAATGTATGTGGAGAGGCTGATAGCTGGGTCCATGGCCGCAGCAAGGAAGTGCCTCCTTATTACATGCAAAATAATTATTCCTCCACCTGATAGCGGGACCCACCGGACGGGCCACCATATTTCGTGAAAAAAACATTTCCCCCTGACTGCTGGGACCCACCAGCTACATCTTCGCATGCAAGGAAGTGCGTCCGGGCAAAAAAACGATTTGCCCCCTGACTGATGGGACCCACCAGCTACATCTTCGCAGGCAAGGAAGTGCCTGACAGTCGGGACCCACCTGGTCGAAGCGTACGTAGCGTTGTCATTCTGGTCGCGAACGTGTACGTACATACTGGTCGATGTAGAGGCGCGCACGTGTCGTAGTAGAGGCGCACACATGTCATAGTAGAGGCGCGCACATAGCATTTACACGTACGTATAGCGGACAGAGTGCAAGAAAGAAAATACGGCCACGTATGTGTACATACGGGCGGGGTCTCGAACACCTACTCACGCATACGTACGGCCAGGGCTCACGTACATGGCTGGGTCGGAACGGAGAAACAACATTGTCGTCGTGTTCATGGGGAGGCAATGGAATGCGTCATTTTCACGGGGAGGCAACGGAATGTGTCGTGTTCATCGGGAGGGCTTGGATGGAACAGGCGATGGAAACGAGGCCTGGCGTACTGCAGAACGGAGGAAATGGCCTTGTGTTCGACCAGCCACGTTCGAAACGGGATCCTGTTGATCGGGAGGGGTCCGGCGTACCGCAAAACGGAGGAAATGGACCTCCTACGGTCGAAACGGGGGTCCTGTTCATCGGGAGGGGTGGCGTACCGCAAAACGGAGGAAACGGACTTGTGTTGGAGCGCTACGGTCGAAACGGGGGTCCTGTTCATCGGGAGGGGTGTGGCGTACCACAAAACGGGACTCCACGGGATACTGTTCATCTCCACTGCCGACCCCCTCCAGCCTCCACGAGCTACTGTTCATCCACCGTCGACCTCCTCCAGCCTCCACCTGTGACTGTTCATCCACGGGCTCCTGTTCATCCAGCCTCCACCGCGCTACTCCACCGGCTACTGTTCAACCAGCCCTCTCCACGGGCTCCTGTTCAACCACCACTCCACGGGCTACTGTTCATCCTGCCCTCCACGAGGTGGTCCTGTTCATCCAGCCCCAACCGGCTCGATCGATCGGGGTCCTGTTCATCCAGAGGCAACACCACGGGGTCCTGTTCATCCACCCCCACCGGGAACTGT
>NC_041388.1:409623460-409672661 GCF_002162155.2 Triticum dicoccoides | reverse complement strand
ATCGACTTCAGTTAGCAGCAGTAGCGAGGGAATTGCTCGATCAGGTTCAGTTAACAGCCATCGATCGACCGCTCGGGTTCAGTAACGCGTAGCCTGCAGTGCAATCGCTCGGGTTCAGTTAGAGCCAACGCCTCGCACACACGCACATACGTGTACGAGAGAAACACGCATCGCTCGGCCCCCGACCTCCCACCGTAACCGGGAACTGTAAGTGCATCTAGTGCCACCCCTAGTTGGTTTTGGAGTATTGACGACAAACCTAGTTGAGGGACTAATGTGTTTGTGAGAATTGCAGGATAACACAGGTAGAAGTCCCTCATTGATTCGGTTTTCCTACCAAAGATGACCCTAAAAATGTATGAAGACATTGAAGTCAAAGGTGGTATGTGAAGACATTCACATTGAAGACTATGACATGAGAAGACATCACGTGAAGACTATGGAGCGCGAAGACTTAGTTCTTTCGTCGTTCTTTTTCTTCTTTGTTGAGTCATAGGAACCACCGTACTGTTAAGTGTGGTCCAAGAGAACCAATCAGAATGACTGAAGTGATGCCTAACCAAAATCCTATGTCTTCGAGTGAAGACTATGAGAGCAAATCTTGTCCAGAGTTGGATAAGTCAGCTTTGCTTGTAGCCCAAGTAAAGTTGCCGTGTGTGTTTGAAAACTGACTGTTGGAACAAGTGTCAGTTCCATAGTGACCCAGGGTCATTTCGGATAAATCAGGTCGGGTTGCCTAGTGGCTATAAATAGCCCACCCCCTACAACCATAAACGGTTGGTTGCTCAGAGTTAGAGTACGGTTTTTGTCGTTTGAGAGCAACCCACCTCGAAGCCTTTGAGAGAGAATTCCTTGCGAGGATAAAGCCCTAAACACCCAGAGCCAAAGAGTGTTAGGCATCACTTAAGTCTTCCTGTCTGTATGATCTGAAGACTTATTACACTTGAGTACTGTGAATCCTCCAGCCGGTTAGGCATCGCGTTCTGAGCATCCAAGAGTCATTGTGGATCGCCGGTGAACAAAGTCTGTGAAGGTTTGGAAGTCTACCTTGAAGACTTACCAGAGTGATTGGGCGAGGACTAGGTGTCCTTAGCTCAAGGGGAATAAGGTGAAGACGAGGTCTTCTGAGTTGAATCTCAGCCTCCCTAACCAGACGTACAGTTGTCACAACAACTGGAACTGGTCCAATAAATCATTGTCTTCAACGAGTCACTGGTTTCATCCTTCCCTTCCCTTTGCTTATTGTTGGTCCTTGTGAAGTCATTGTATGATTGCTTTATCTTTTGTCTTCACTGAGTGACTGCTTGTTCTGATTGGCTTCACAATATCTTCCTACCTGATCTTTACTACCTAGATACTATTAGTCATTGTGCTTTCACTTCATTGAATACTTGACTATGGTTTGCCTAGTGTAGTCTACCTTCTGCTGTATGGTAATAGGTTTATTTCTATCGTTTGTCTTCAAAACTTCCATGTTTTGAAGACTTACATAAAAATCGCCTATTCACCCCCCTCTAGTCGATCACTAGCACTTTCAATTGGTATCAGAGCAAGGTACTCCCTTGTTCTGTGTGATTCGGTTTAACCACCTGGAGTTCTAGCTATGTCGACTGCAGGGATAATTAATGTCTCTGCTGCTTGCCCCGTCTTCTATGGAACTGAATATCCCTACTGGAAGAATAAGATGCGCATGCATCTTGAAGCCATTGATGTCGACCTATGGTATGTCGTCAAGAATGGCGTTCCCAAGGCTGGTGAAGGAGTCACCGCTGCTGATGTCAAGAAGTTCGTTCAACTGGACTCCACTGCCAAGAACATCATCTGTGGTCATGTGACCAAAGGATAGTATGGCCGCGCGAGTGCTTTGGAAACATCTAAGCTAGTCTGGGACTGGCTCTCCAAGGTCAATGAAGGCGTCTCAACCCAGAGAGATCAGAGAATCAGTGTCCTTCGCAACCTCTTCAACCGCTTTAAGAGAAATGACAATGAGAACGTCCAGCTCATGTTTGATCGACTCACTGACATCACAAATGAGCTTCAAGCTCTCGGCGCCACTGAGATCACCAAGCATGAAGTCGTCAAGACACTCCTGAGATCACTTGACAGCTCGTTGGACACCCTAGCCCTGATGATTCAAGAACGTTCTGATTTCAAGACACTCGATCCGTCTAACATACTTGAGAGGCTCAACACACATGAGTTTCAACTTTCTGAGAAAAGAGACATCTACGGTCCCAACTATGGGCGAACTCGTGCCTTGAAGGCAATAGCTGTCTCCTCATCTGAAGAAGAATCTGATAACAGTTCCGATGATCCTGAAGACATTGGAAAGGAGCTTGCTATGCTTGTGAAGAAGTTCCAAAAATTCACCAAGAAGAAAGGCTTCAGAAAGTCTTCACGATCAAGCTCAAGGAATGATGAAGCTTCTGCTCATGACTACAAGAAGAGAACATGCCACAAGTGCAAGAAACCTGGCCACTACATCTCTGAGTGTCCACAGTGGGAAAATGAGAACAACAAGAAGAAGAAGAGCAAGGAATATGACTCTGACGACAAGAAGACGAAGAAATACTCAAAGTCTTCTTCCAAGTCTTCCTCAAAGTCTTCATCACACAAGAAGAGCTCATCTGGCAAGGCACGTGCGTTTGTTGGCAAGGAAATGGATTCAGAGGAGGAGTCCGCTTCTGAGGAGGCGGAGGTGGAGTCTGAGGAGGAGTCCGATTCTGGCGTTGCAAGTCTGGCTACAGCATACGTTGCCAAGTCCATCTTCAACACTGATGGCAATAACTTCATCACCGACACCGATGCAAATGACAAGGACTACTCCGCTCCTACCTACTGCTTCATGGAACGCGGTGCCAAGGTAAACACACGCACTACTCACTATCAAACATCTAGTGAAGATGACTCTGATTGTGGTTCAAAACCCAGCTACAAAACACTTGCTAAAATTGCAACTGAACAACAGAAAGCTATGGAACATATTCAAAAACTGTTAGACAAAACGATGATCTGTTAGACGCTGAAATGACTCGATCTCAGTCCTTAATTGAAGACATAAAAAGTCTTCACGTTAAGTATGAGGAACTTGAAAGTCATCATGAAACGCTCTCAACAACTCATGAAAAGCTTTCCTATGATTATCTTCAAAGGAAGCAAGATCTTGAGAAATTGAGAGCGGCTCATGAAGATCTTCAAATGGAAAACGAGTCACTTCGCGCCGAACAGATCAGTTCCACTCAGGAAGGATTTGAACCACCATGTCTTAAATGCATCGAGCGTGACAACACTACTTCTGTTGCTGAGTGTTCTACTGCTGCTACTGTTGCAATATCTTCAATTGTTGATGTGGTAACTAACCCCTCTGCTGAGGATACCACTGCTATTGCTGATGAGAATGCTAGGTTGAAGACATTGCTTGAAACAGGGATATACAAAAGTCTCAAAGGGCATCAGACACTATGTGATGTCCTCAAAAGGCAGATCCTGAACCGAAACCCAAGGAAAGAGGGTGTTGGGTTCGAAAGGAAAATGAATGCTGATGGATCTTACTAGAAACCTAAGCAGTGCCCCAAAACCACATGGGTTGCTGCAAAGGAACCTTCAGAAGATCCATCCACTCTATCTGGCTTCACTTGTGCTAATCCCATTGTTATTGATGAATGCTTTGATGCAAACTATAAACTGTTTAAGAATCAGAAAGGTGAAGTGTTTGCCAGGTATATTGGTACTAACTGCAGGAATGGACCGCCTATGAAGAAGGTCTGGGTGCTGAAAAGGTGTTTGGAGAATCTTCCTGTGAATGTCATCATGACACCACAGGTGAAGAAGACAAACCACAGACTACAGGCTTCATACGGTCCAAAGGCTTCATACAGACAAAGGAGTCACCTGAGTCGCACTAACGCAAATGTTTTACAGGGAAACTGTACTCAGGCCTGTGAATATGAGCGCGTTTCATCAAACCGCCATGTTCATAAGACCAGGAACTATTCTACTTATTCTTATGAGTACTATTGTCCACCTGCAAGACTTTTTGCTAGGGCTCCAAATCCAAAGTTCTCAGATGCTGCACTTAGACTCATTGCTTCGAAGCCACCCTTGAAGATGTGGGTGGCTAAGAAATCTTAACTCTCTTTTGCAGGGAAAGGTCTCCAGCCGAAAACCAAAATCATCTGACGCTATTGCTAGGGACCTTAAACATCTTGTAGGGCGCAAGATCAAATGCCCAAATGGTCTTATTATGTACTTTGTTCCTGAATCGCTTGCTACTCGCCCTATCAGTCCAAATCTCGATCTAAGCTTTCATAATCCACTGGTTCATCAAATGTTTTTGCTTCACAATTCTCTTCGTGAAGCCTATCCCCCTAACTGCACTGTAGGGTACGACACCAGCTGCTTCAGAATGGATTATTGATAGTGGGTGTACCAATCACATGACTGGCAAGCGAAGCCTTCTTATGGACTCAACACTACGTCCATCTGACAAAACTCACATCACATTTGCTGACACTGGTAAAAGCAAGGTATTGGGTCCAGGTAGAGTTGCAATATCAAAGGATTAACACATGGATAAAGTCATGCTTGTTGAATCCCTTGGTTTCAACTTAATGTCTGTTTCAATGCTTTGCGATTTAAACATGACTGTGATGTTCGGAAAATATCGTTGCCTTGTACTAATGGAATCTGACAAGTCTCTAGTGTTTGAAGGGTATCGGAAAGATGATTTGTACATGGTAGATTTCTCAGCAGGACCACAACTTGCCGTATGTCTTCTAGCAAAAGCTTCTGAATGCTGGCTCTGGCATCAGAGGCTATGGCATGCTGGCATGAGGAACCTCCACACCCTTGAAAGGAAGAAGCATGTCATAGGCATCGAGGGCGTCAAGTTCAAGAAGGATCACTTATGCGGTGCCTGTGAAGCAGGAAAGATGACGAGGGCCAAGCATCCCTCGAAGACAATCATGACAACGACTCAACCCTTCGAACTGCTCCACATGGATCTTTTTGGTCCCACTCATTACTCAACTCTTACTACTACTGCTTGTCTCTATGGCTTTGTCATTGTTGATGATTATTCAAGATATACTTGTGTGCATATAATCCTCTACAAGACTGAAGTGCAGGATGTCTTTAGACGCTTCGCCAATCGAGCCATGAACAAGTATGGCGTCAAGATCAAGCACATCAGAAGTGACAATGGCACTGAATTCAAGAACACTGGCCTAGATACATATCTTGATACTTTGGGCATCACACATGAATTCTCAGCTCCGTACACGCCACAGCAGAATGGCGTCGTCGAACGCAAGAACAGAACACTTACTGAGATGGCTCGGACGATGGTTGATGAATACAAGACTCCAAGAAAATTCTGGCCTGAAGCCATTGATACTGCATGTCATATCATCAATCGTGTTTATCTTCACAAGCTTCTCAACAAGACATCCTATGAGCTCCTTACTAGCAAGAAGCCAAATGTCAGTTACTTCAGAGTATTTGGTGCCAGGTGCTGGATCAAGGATCCACATCACACTTCAAAATTTGCACCAAAAGCACATGAAGGTTTTATGCTTGGATATGGAAAGGATTCGCACTCCTACAGAGTCTTCAACCTCTTTCATTATAAAGTGGTTGGAACAGTGGATGTGCGGTTCGATGAGACTAACGGCTCACAAAGAGAGCACCTGCCAAATGTGCTAGATGAAGTTCCATCCAGTGAATCAATTAAACTTATGGGAACTGGAGAAATCATACCTTCTGAAACTCAGCCTGAAGAGGAACTTATCATCTCCGCACCTGATCAACCTGAAGACAATGATCAACCTGAAGACAATGCTCAGCCTGAAGACAATCCTTCTAACGATGACAATGATCAGCAAGAGCAAAATCTTCGTCCTGTACATCCTCGTGTCGCAAATGAAGTACAGATTGAGAGAATAATTGATAGCATCAATGCACCTGGTCCACTCACTCGTTCAAGGGCAACACAACTAGCAAATTTTTGTGGGCACTTCGCATTTGTCTCAATATCTGAACCCAAGAAAGTTGAAGAAGCCTTCATGGAACCTAAATGGATTCAAGCTATGCAAGAAGAGCTTCAATAGTTTGAGCTGAATAATGTATGGGAACTGGTTATGCGTCCTGATCCTCGCAAGCACAATATAATAGGCACCAAATGGATATATCGCAACAAGCGAGATGAGCATGGTCAAGTTGTCAGAAACAAAGCTCGTCTCGTTGCTCAAGGGTACACTCAAGTTGAAGGGATTGACTTCGATGAAACATTTGTTCCTATGGCTAGACTTGAAGCCATACGCATACTGCTGGCCTATAACATTCTTCTGTATCAAATGGATGTGAAGAGCACTTTTCTCAATGGCAAGATTGACGAAGAAGTGTATGCTGCACAACCGCCTGGCTTTGAAGATCCAAAACATCCTGACATGGTATACAAGTTCAACAAGGCGCTGTATGGCCTCAAACAAGCCCCTCGGGCTTGGTACGACACACTCAAATACTTCCTGAAGAGCAAAGGCTTCAAACCTGGTTCCCTCGACCCCACCCTCTTCATGAAGACATATGATGGTGAACTGTTTGTGTGCCAAATATATGTGGATGACATTATCTTCGGCTGCACCAATCAAAAATACGCAGACGAGTTTGGATATATGATGCAAGAGCAATATCAGATGTCCATGATGGGTGAGCTGAAGTTCTTCCTTGGTCTTCAAATACGTCAGCAACGCAACGACATCTTCATATCTCAAGAGAAGTACCTCAAAGATTGCCTGAAGAAATTTGGGATGCAAGACTGCAAAGGTTTCACGACGCCAATGCTCGCCAAACATCATCTGGGTCCCGATGACAATGGTAAATTGTTCGATCAAAAGGTATACCACTCCATGATTGGTTCTTTACTTTATCTATGTGCATCTAGGCCAGATATTATGCTTAGTGTTTGAATGTGTGCTCGATTCCAAGCGGCTCCAAAGGAATCGCATCACTTAGCTGTGAAGCGAATTCTTCGATATTTGGCTCACACCCCAACATTAGGATTATGGTATCCAAAGGGCTAAGAGTTTGATCTGGTTGGATTCTCGGATGCTGATTATGCTGGTGACAAGGTGGATCGCAAGTCTACATCAGGCACATGCCATTTTCTGGGATGATCACTTGTATGTTGGTCTTCAAAGAAGCAGAACTGTGTATCTCTCTCCCCTGTTGAATCTGAATACATTGCTGCTGGATCTTGCTGCGCTCAGCTTCTATGGATGAAGCAAACACTCAAAGATTTTGGCATTCATCTGAAGCAAGTGCCACTCTACTGCGACAACAAAAGCACCATCAAGATTGCCAACAACCCAGTTCAGCACTCGAAGACAAAGCACATTGAAATTCGTCATCGCTTTCTCAGAGATCATGTTGTGAAGGAAGATATTGATATCATACACGTCAACACTGAAGAGCAATTGGCAGATATCTTCACCAAGCCCTTGGATGAGAAGAGGTTTTGCAAGTTACGGTGTGAGCTAAATATCTTGGAATCCTCAAATGTCCTGTGATCAGGCACACATCCTAACACTTATGCATATTGATGACTTAGATGTGCAACACACGAAGTAAAGTATATCTTCATCAATGAAGACTTACACTCTAAGTGTGAATAAATTAATGTGGAATTTGACTTCGGAGCGCCACGATAATTGTGCGTCGTGTCTGAGTCTAATACTTCATATATGGTGGGTAATGCCACCACCAAATTTTTCTGTTTGAAGTGCTTCACTCATGGCGTTACGTTTGGTATGTCTTCACATTTGGTTTGGCTTCAATCTGAACTTGTCTTCATGATTATCTTCACTATGTTGATTTGACTGTCCTTCTTATCTATATATATATATATATATATATATATATATATATATATATATATATATATATATATATATATATATATATATATATATATGTACTAGTGTTGTGTCCTCTACAACATTCACTTATAGCTATGTCTTCTTGTTGAATCTTTTGAACTAAGTGAATGTTATTGGACCCTAACCTCTCTATGCTTTCTATCTCAAACTCTATCTCTCCAAATCATATGCATTCTATTGAAACTGTCGAATATCTTCTCTGCGTCCTTGTCAGCAGAAGATCCAGAGACAAACATTAAGTCCGTTTTCAATGCTAATTCCTTCACCTGAAACCCGGAGAAGTGGGAATGACCACCCGACAATCCAGGCATGCGTGGGAACGTGAAACAACCTCCGATATGTTGCATGATGGCCACGTGTCCTTCAGATGTGAATCGCCAGGGGCACCTGTGTAATAACACTGTGTCGTCCCTGTCTGTATAAATACACGCCTCACCACAGTCATTATCCTTTCTTCCACTCTCGCACAAACCCTAGCGCCGCCGCTCTCCCTCGACGACACTGGCGATGAAGCCCTTAGTTGCCGCGACCTCACCAACGCCGTCTTCACGCCGGCCGCGGACATTGTCTTCTCCGCCGTCGCCGTAGGAGTCCTCCGTCGCCAAGTTAGGGCACGGACGATCGATCTGCTCGGCCTCCTCTCCCACTCCGCCTAGCAGTTCTTCGTGTGGTAAATAAAACTTCTTTTTTACGGCCCCTTTGATTCTATAGATCCATCACTTTCTACCACAAGCAGTTTCTGTTCACACAAGTTGGATCTATTTCACACTGCATCTCATAATATGCCTAGTATGTTCACTTATGCTTCACAAAGTAGTTAGATTCCTCGCTTGTACTTATTCGTGGATTCGTACAAATCTGGAACCAACTCTCTATCTATGAGTGAATGTCTTCACACTATGAGGTCAATGTCTTCTAAACTGATTTATCTTCAAAATCTTCTGAGAATGCATATGACCTCTTCCCCTTCCTTCGCGCCTTAATGTTGTCATAGGTACATGTCCGTGGGAGAATCCCTTGGTTCTCATAGTATGCATTCATTTGCAGAATTCTTACAGCATCATATAAATTCTTCCGAAGCCAGTTCCTATTTGACCAACAAGCGGAAGCCTTTGAAACCTTTGAACATGTTGAAACCATTCAGTTTGAAGCTCATGGCTACAAAGAAATCAGCAAGGAAGGGTGGCCGACAACGTCGAGGGGGAACATCAAGAGATCTGCCTGATGACCTCTCAGAGCTGTACAAGACAGACCCAGAAGAGGATTACAATCAGCGCAAGACACGAATCCAATGGATTCGAAGGTACTGGGCTGAGCAATGGTTCAAGTACAGGTTTGTGACCCAGGAATATGCAGAGAAGAATGCCATCAAGCGACCATTTGGAGACATCCTATACAAAAATCTTCAACCCAGGTTCGGAGATGAAGCCATTGAACAAGGCTTCTATCCCTGCATGGTCCGTGGACCACAGCCTGCAGATGCTGACCCATCATCATTGCAATGGTGTCGTGACGACAATCTGTTCAAGCGCAACTTCTAGTTTGCCAAGAATTCGGCTAAGCAGAACAAGAAGTCATTGGGACTAGACTTCAACCCTGGTCCTTCTGCTCCCCGTGCCGATGGCACCCGCGAAGCTGAACCCAATCTTGTTGGGCCTTTCTACAACCTGGAAGGTCTCATCACTCATATCATGGTTCAAGGGATAGCCGTGGATGAGCCTGCAGATGACGCTGAATCTGATGAAGCGCCTGCACCGCCGAAGCCAAAGAAACTAAAGAAGCCTAAAGTTTCAAAGCCTGCTCCTGCACCAAAGGTCTTACATGCGAAGCCACTGGCTACTGCACCTCCTGAAGACAGTGTGCAGTCTGAAGATCTATCACATATCTCCAAGAAGACTGAGATGAGAAAGAATACTGATCAGGCACTGACTGCTGCTGCTATTCTGTGCAATGACGCCATTGATCTGTCCAGCGATGAAGATCTTGCAGATGACGCTCTTGAGCAACTAATCAAGAGCAAGGAAGAAGCAGAGATCTTCAATGATTTGCCTCTCTTTGATGTGGCAATCTTCCATAACTTCATCGATGAGTGGTTTGACACGCCCAACCTCAGCTTTAAAGATCTGCAACTTCCAATTGGCCTCAGTGTCGCCTTCACTGGCGCCATTGCTTCTGAGCTAGCTCTAGCTCAGCGCATCATTGAACTGAAGCAAAAGATCGACTATGAGAAAGCTCAGTTCAAGAAGCACATGGCCAAGCTCAGCGTGCCAGATGTCAAAAACTTCAAGATCATGCTGCACGAGCTCAAAGAAGCCTTTCTCAAGAAGCGTGAAGAAGCTCAAGGTTCTCGTGAGCGCATGAAGAGCCTGGCTGACAAGTGTGTGCAAGCCTACAATGAGGCTCAGAAGCGCAAGGCTCTTGGTCGTCCTGGCATCGACCCAAGAATGGCTGCAAAGAAGAAGAAGCCCTCAACTGACCAATCTGCACCTTCGAGGCAGGAAGAACCTCGCATAGTCTTCGCAAGCAGTATGACTGGCTCGAAGCCAAAGGTCAGGTCAACTGCTTCAGAACTGAAGAAGACAAGGATTGCCGAGGCTGAAGCCAGAAAAAGGAAAAATCCTGAAGCTTCTGATGTCGCTCCCTCTAAGAAGAAGCGAAAAACCAAGAAGGATCGGGCTGCTCCCACAGAGCCCTTAGTTGTTGAACCTATCTCAATGGTTCGCCCTGCATCTGAATGCCACGAGCGCCAACTGATTGTTCATGAGCCTGCTTCCACAGAGGCTCCTGATGCTGAAGACATTCCAGCAGTTGACCCCACCGCTGCTGAAGACATTGGTCACCATGATAATGTTGAAGATGATAAAGTCCTTCCTCAGATCGAGCACCAACTGGTATCATCGCCTGTGCTTACGCACAGCGAACTCATCAGCATTGGTCGTCCTCTGACGCCTACTGCTCAGGATGCATCGTGGGCTGATCACCCACAGAGACAAGACACTCCAAGCTCTCCCCAACCGCAAGCAACCCCATCAGTGCAAGAAGAAGATGACTTTGAGGCCCAGCCAACTCCATCTCCACAGGCGTCGCCAGCGCTACGCAGGCTTCGCAAAGGACCAAGGCCTCAAGTCCCTCTTTCGAGCGTTCCAGAAGGAGAAGTGCCCCACCAATCGGTTGCACGTCAAGTGTTTCTAGATGCCACTCCTACTGTGAATGTCTCTGAGTCTGAGGCTAAAGCTGCTGAAGACATTCTGGCTGCATCAGCCGACGACAAACAAGAAGAAGAACGTGTCCCTACTCCCCCCATTACTGAAGAAGCTGTTCTCGAGGAGAACGTGTCTGTGCCCGACCCTCCAGCTCATCAAGTGGAGGTTGAGAATCTTGAGGCTGCCACCACCAACACAAATGAAGCCAATGACGTAGTCATGGCTGAAGCAAATGTGGAGCCTGCACCAACCAATGTGCCAGAAGTCAATGAAGCAAATGATGCAACTGCTCCTGAAGCCTCTGTTGTGCAGCCTAACGCCTCTGTTAATGCCACTGCTCCTGTTCCGCCACCTCGGCCACACACTATCGAGCAAGCATTCAACTATGGCCAACTTGTCACTGTCAAATGGCCTTTTCCGACTCCTCCGCCTGCTGCTGGTCCTCAGTTTGACTATCACGTTGAGCACAGGCCTCAGGTTCAGAAGCCAATACCAAGGTTGCCCAGGTTTCCAGGCACTGCATCTGCACCCGGATCGTTCAATACCAATGGCTTCAAGGCACACAACACCTTCAATAGCGCCAAGAACCCCTACTCAAAGTCAAGAATATCTTCTGATCGGTTCTGGAGCTATCAGCATCGAAGTTATTACTCATGCATTCTGTACAATCAAGGTTGCATTTTCCCACATATGCGTCTTGACACTGAAGCCATAACTGGTCTGCCCTGTTTGGAAGAAGCTATGGATTGCTTCAGAGGTCTGGCTTGCTGCAGTTCATCACTGATAAGGAGCACTGGAATGAAGAACTGCTGCTCCAATTCTATGCCACTCTTCATATCCTTGGCTACAACAGGGACCCGAAGACTTGGGTCCTTGAGTGGATGACAGGCAATGTTCATCATGAAGCCAAAGCCTTTGATATCATTGAGCTTACTGGCCTGCCCACTCTAGGAGATCTGTATGAACCTGGTTGTCAGCTTCACAGTGCTGCTATGGAAAGCATGTTCCGCAAGCCTGAGCCCAATATGAGTCAGATGCTCAGCATGATGAAGCCTTTGCCTCCAGATGCTGAATATCCTAAGGAGTTCTTTGTTGAAGACCTTGAGTATCTGCCACGTACTATCTATCACATCATAAGGCGAACTCTCTGGCCCATCAAAGGACATTCTCCACATGCCAAGCTAGAAGGCGCAATGAAGACTTTGGTCTTTCATATTCTTCATGGCAAAAGCTTCAATGCACAAGATTTCTTCATTCGCCAGCTTGCTGCATCAGGATCTGACATTTTTGGCTTGAAGTTTTACGCTCCATGGATTATGCGGCTGATCAAACTACACTCAGCTGTCACCTATCAGCCCTCTGCTTGCAATCATCGGATCTTTCTGCCTGACGTCGATATGTCAGTTGAAGCCATCTATCTAGAGCCTGCCAAGGAGCCCCTTAGTCTTCAAAATGCTGAGAATCAAAGCTTCTCTCAAAACATTGAAGGAGTTCAAGCAGTCACTCGTGTTTATCCTCTGGCTGGTACTACACGTGCACCTCATCGTGCCCTCACTGAAGCCACTGAAAGCACCATTGCCCAACGGCCCAAGAAGCGATCTCGTGTTCTCAATGACCGAGAGCTTCTGGTTGCCCTTCATCAGAAACAGGATAAGCATCATGACTGGCTGAATCGCCAAATGCAAAGCCTCTTGGTGGACGTAAACAGGATTCACAATCTTGCCACCAAGAATGCCTTTGTTGCCCATGAAACCTGTCGGTGTACATGGAAAGGGCTGACGCTTATGTGCTCTGAGGATGATCTTCAAGAGGATGGCTTCTCTGAACGCTTCAAGTTTGACTCCACACCTCCAAGAAGGACCGTGCTGCGACGAACTCCGTCTCTTGAAGACTCTGAGTTCTCTTCCTCCGCGGCAACTATGAATGCCATAGTGATCGATGATGAAGACGATGCTACTTCACCGCCCCCTACTTCTGCATGCATCGACACTGCCCCAAGTTCGTCTGCACCGCCTATCAACACCGACGACCCTGCTGCTTCACCTACTCCTCATGGGAACGAGTAGATGCTCTATGTCTTCAAACCTTTTTGGTCTTTACTGACAAAAGGGGGAGAAGCATATGAGTTTGATAGTCTTCAAGCGGGTCCATATGGGAGGTGGTTTTATATTTTGCCTAGTGTTTACAACTCTTGCGTTTTGATACATTTGGTTCTTTGAGTTGTAACACTCAAACTCGATGGTCGTCTGCTACTTATTTGCTTTACTGTGATGCGATGATAAATTCCGCATGTGCGACGATAAATTCCACACTTAGATCATTTTGCAGACGTCCATTTTTCATTATGCATGTCATTATCTTCACATACTTTTCATGCATGATGAATTGTCATCATAAGTTAAAGAGGATCTCCGCAAGTACAACCTGCCATGTGCATTTGCATACCAAAAGCAAATTACTTATATGCACATCTTCAGGGGGAGCCTTTTCCACTTATGAAGACAATAACCTATCCTTTACAATTTCACATATTTTATTCCCTGTTGAAAACTTCAACTAGTTTGTCATCAATCACCAAAAAGGGGGAGACTGTAAGTGCATCTAGTGCCACCCCTAGTTGGTTTTGGAGTATTGACGACAAACCTAGTTGAGGGACTAATGTATTTGTGAGAATTGCAAGATAACACAGGTAGAAGTCCCTCATTGATTCGGTTTTCCTACCAGAGATGACCCCTAAAAATGTATGAAGACATTGAAGTCAAAGGTGGTATGTGAAGACATTCACATTGAAGACTATGACATGAGAAGACATCGCGTGAAGACTATGGAGCGCGAAGACTTAGTTCTTTCGTCGTTCTTTTTCTTCTTTGTTGAGTCATAAGAACCACCGTACTGTTAAGTGTGGTCCAAGAGAACCAATCAAACTGACTGAAGTGATGCCTAACCAAAATCCTATGTCTTCGAGTGAAGACTATGAGAGCAAATCTTGTCCAGAGTTGGATAAGTCAGCTTTGCTTGTAGCCCAAGTAAAGTTGTCGTGTGTGTTTGAAAACTGACCGTTGGAACACGTGTCAGTTCCTTAGTGACCCAGGGTCATTTCGGACAAATCAGGTCGGGTTGCCTAGTGGCTATAAATAGCCCACCCCCTACAACCATAAACGGTTGGTTGCTCAGAGTTAGAGTATGATTTTTGTCGTTTGAGAGCAACCCACCTCGAAGCCTCTGAGAGAGAATTCCTTGCGAGGATAAAGCCCTAAACACCCAGAGCCAAAGAGTTTTAGGCATCACTTAAGTCTTCCTGTCTGTGTGATCTGAAGACTTATTACACTTGAGGACTGTGAATCCTCCAGCCGGTTAGGCGTCGTGTTCTAAGCATCCAAGAGTCATTGTGGATCGCCGGTGAATGAAGTCTGTGAAGGTTTGGAAGTCTACCTTGAATACTTACCAGAGTGATTGGGCAAGGACTGGGTGTCCTTAGCTCAAGGGGAATAAGGTGAAGACGAGGTCTTCTGAGTTGAATCTCAGCCTCCCTAACCAGACGTACAGTTGTCACAGCAAATGGAACTAGTCTAACAAATCATTGTCTTCAATGAGTCACTGGTTTCATCCTTCCCTTCCCTTTGCTTATTGTTGGTCCTTGTGAAGTCATTGTATGATTGCTTTAAAATTTTTTTCACTGAGTGACTGCTTGTTCTGATTGGCTTCACAATATCTTCCTACCCGATCTTTACTGCCTAGCTGCTATTAGTCATTGTGCTTTCACTTCATTGAATACTTGACTGTGGTTTGCCTAGTGTAGTCTACCTTCCGTTGTATGGTAATAGGTTTATTTCTATCGTTTGTCTTCGAAACTTCCATGTTTTGAAGATTTTCATAAAAATCGCCTATTCACCCCCCTCTAGTCGATCACTAGCACTTTCAATTGGTATCAGAGCAAGGTACTCCCTTGTTCTGTGTGATTCGGTTTAACCACCTGGAGTTTTAGCTATGTCGACTGCAGGGATAATTAAAGTCTCCGCTGCTTTCCCCGTCTTCGATGGAACTGAATATCCCTACTGGAAGAATAAGACGCGCATGCATCTTGAAGCCATTGATGTCGACCTATGGTATGTCGTCAAGAATGGCGTTCCCAAGACTGGTGAAGGAGTCACCGCTGCTGATGTCAAGAAGTTCGTTCAACTGGACTCCATTGCCAAGAACATCATCTGTGGTCATCTGACCAAAGGACAGTATTGCTGCGTGAGTGCTTTGGAAACATCTAAGCTAGTCTGGGACTGGCTCTCCAAGGTCAATGAAGGCGTCTCAACCCAGAGAGATCAGAGAATCAGTGTCCTTCGCAATCTCTTCAAACGCTTCAAGAGAAATGACAATGAGAACGTCCAGATCACGTTTGATCGACTCACTAACATCACAAATGAGCTTCAAGCTCTCGGCGCCACTGAGATCACCAAGCATGAAGTCGTCAAGACACTCCTGAGATCACTTGACAGCTCATTTGACACCCTAGCCCTGATGATTCAAGAACGTCCTGATTTCAAGACACTCGATCCGTCTAACATACTTGAGAGGCTCAACACACACGAGTTTCAACTTTCTGAGAAAAGAGACATCTATGGTCCCAACTATGGGCGAACTCGTGCCTTGAAGGCAAAAGCTATCTCCTCATCTGAAGAAGAATCTGACAACAGTTCCGATGATCCTGAAGACATTGGAAAGGAGCTTGCTATGCTTGTGAAGAAGTTCCAAAAATTCACCAAGAAGAAAGGCTTCAGAAAGTCTTCACGATCAAGCTCAAGGAATGATGAAGCTTCTGCTCATGACTACAAGAAGAGAACATGCCACAAGTGCAAGAAACCTGGCCACTACATCTCTGAGTGTCCGCAGTGGGACAATGAGAACAACAACAAGAAGAAGAGCAAGGAATATGACTTTGACGACAAGAAGAAGAAGAAATACTCAAAGTCTTCTTCCAAGTCTTCCTCAAAGTCTTCATCACACAAGAAGAGCTCATCTGGCAAGGCACGTGCGTTTGTTGGCAAGGAAATGGATTATAAAGGAGTACTACAGGTGTCTCCAAAGGTACATGTTGGGTTGGCGTATTTCGAGATTAGGTTTTGTCACTCCGATTGTCGGAGAGGTATCTCTGGGCCCTCTCGGTAATGAACATCACTTAAGCCTTGCAAGCATTGCAACTAATGAGTTAGTTGCGGGATGATGTATTATAGAACGAGTAAAGAGACTTGCCGGCAACGAGATTGAACTAGGTATTGGAATACCGATGATCGAATCTCGGGCAAGTAACATACCGATGACAAAGGGAACAACGTATGTTGTTATGCGGTCTGACCGATAAAGATCTTCGTAGAATATGTAGGAACCAATATGGGCATCCAGGTCCTGCTGTTGGTTATTGACCGGAGACATGTTTCGGTCATGTCTACATTGTTCTCAAACCCGTAGGGTCCGCACGCTTAATGTTACGGTGACAGTTATATTATGAGTTTATGCATTTTGATGTACCGAAGGTTGTTCGGAGTCCCGGATGTGATCACGGATATGACGAGGAGTCTCGAAATGGTCGAGACATAAAGATTGATATATTGGAAGCCTATATTTGGATATCGGAAGTGTTCCGGGTGAAATCGGGATTTTACCGGAGTACCGGGAGGTTACCGGAACCCCTCGGGGAGCTAGATGGGCCTTTATGGGCCTTGGTGGAAAAGAGAAGAGGCAGCCCATAGTGGGACGCGCGCCCCTCCCCTCCCTTGGTCCGAATTGGACAAGGAGAGGGGGCCGGCCCCTCTCTCTCTTTTCCCCCTCCGCGAGTCCTATTCCAACTAGGATTGGGGGGGGGGGGGATCCTACTCCCAGAGGGAGTAGGACTCTCCTGGCGTGCCCTATGTGGCCGGCCAGCCTCCCCCCTTTAGTCCTTTATATACTGAGGCAGAGGCACCCTAGAGACACACAAGTTGATCCACGTGATCTATTCCTTAGCCGTGTGCGGCGCCCCCAGCCACCATAGTCCTCGATAATATTGTAGCGGTGCTTAGGCGAAGCCCTACAGCAGTAGTACGTCAAGATCGTCACCACGCCGTCGTGCTGATGAAACTCTTCCCCGACACTTTGCTGGATCAGAGTCCGGGGATCGTCATCGAGCTGAACGTGTGCTAGAACTCGGAGGTGCCGTAGTTTTGGTGCTTGATCGGTCAGATCATGGAGACGTACGACTACATCAACCAAACGCTTCCGTTGTCGATCTACTAGGTATGTAGATCATACTCCCCCTCTCGTTGCTATGCATCACATGATCTTGCGTGTGCGTAGGATAATTTTTGAAATTACTACGTTCCCCAACAGTGGCATCCGAGCCTAGGTTTTATATGTTGATGTTATATGCACGAGTAGAACACAAGTGAGTTGTGGGTGATATAAGTCATACTGCTTACCAGCATGTCATACTTTGGTTCGGCGGTATTGTTGGATGAAGCGGCCCAGACCGACATTACGCGTACGCTTACGCAAGACCGGTTCTCCCGACGTGCTTTGCACAGAGGTGGCTTGTGGGTGACAGTTTCTCCAACTTTAGTTGAACTGAGTGTGGCTACGCCCGGTCCTTGCGAAGGTTAAAACAGCACCAACTTGACAAACTATCGTTGTGGTTTTGATGCGTAGGTAAGATTGGTTCTTGCTTAAGCCCATAGCAGCCACGTAAAACTTGCAACAACAAAGTAGAGGACGTCTAACTTGTTTTTGCAGGGCATGTTGTGATGTGATATGGTCAAGACATGATGCTGATTTTTATTGTATGAGATGATCATGTTTTGTAATCGAGTTATCGGCAACTGGCAGGAGCCATATGGTTGTCGCTTTATTGTATGCAATACAATCGCGATGTAATGCTTTACTTTATCACTAAACGGTAGCGATAGTCGTGGAAGCACAAGCTTGGCGAGACGACAACGACGCTACGATGGAGATCAAGGTGTCACGCCGGTGACGATGGTGATCACGACGGTGCTTCGGAGATGGAGATCACAAGCACAAGATGATGATGGCCATATCATATCACTTATATTGATTGCATGTGATGTTTATCTTTTATGCATCTTATCTTGCTTTGATTGACGGTAGCATTATAAGATGATCTCTCACTAATTATCAAGAAGTGTTCTCCCTGAGTATGCACCGTTGCGAAAGTTCTTCGTGCTGAGACACCACGTGATGATCGGGTGTGATAGGTTCTACGTTCAAATACAACGGGTGCAAAACAGTTGCACACACGGAATACTCAGGTTATACTTGACGAGCCAAGCATATACAGATATGGCCTCGGAACACGGAGACCAAAAGGTCGAGCGTGAATCATATAGTAGATATGATCAACATAATGATGTTCACCAATGAAACTACTCCATCTCACGTGATGATCGGACATGGTTTAGTTGATTTGGATCACGTAATCACTTAGAGGATTAGAGGGATGTCTATCTAAGTGGGAGTTCTTTAGTAATATGATTAATTGAACCTAAATTTATCATGAACTTAGTACCTGATAGTATCTTGCTTGTTTATGTTTGATTGTAGATAGATGGCCCGTGCTGTTGTTCCGTTGAATTTTAATGCGTTCCTTGAGAAAGCAAAGTTGAAAGATGATGGTAGCAATTACACGGACTGGGTCCGTAACTTGAGAATAGTTCTGTTAGTGAGCATATACTCAAAATGTCTGGGTATAATAATCACTTGATTCAATTGGGAGTTAATCTTCCAGATGATTGCGTCATTGACAGAATTCTCCAATCACTGCCACCAAGCTACAAGAGCTTCGTGATGAACTATAACATGCAAGGGATGAATAAGACTATTCCCGAGCTCTTCGCGATGCTGAAAGCTGCGGAGGTAGAAATCAAGAAGGAGCATCAAGTGTTGATGGTCAACAAGACCACTAGTTTCAAGAAAAAAGGGCAAAGGAAAGAAGAAGGGGAACTTCAAAAAGAACGGCAAGCAAGTTGCTACTCAAGAGAAGAAACCCAAACCTGGACCTAAGCCTGAAACTGAGTGCTTCTATTGCAAGCAGACTGGTCACTGGAAGCGGAACTGCCCCAAGTATTTGGCGGATAAGAAGGATGGCAAGGTGAACAAAGGTATATGTGATATACATGTTATTAATGTGTACCTTACTAATGCTCGCAGTAGCACCTGGGTATTTGATATCCTCGCCCGCATCGGTGCAAAACGCGATGCGGTCCCCCCCAACATATTTCTGGAAAGTTGTTCAAGCCATCCGTAGTATGGGAAGGGGACACTGGTAATAATAGTTCAGACCCGGCCAAAATGCCCGATACCGAATACTCTGACACAATCGGAGGCTCCGCCACCGAAATAACACCTTCAGCCCACGTAATAATGGCCATTATCACCCCGTGGACAGAACCATTCCTGGCCTACCTAACCAGGCAGGAACTTCCGGAGGACCAAAATGAGCCATGCTACATAGTGCGGCGATCTAAGGCCTACAGGGTCCATGAGGGAGAATTGTATAAAAAAGCACTACCGGAGTCCTTCAAAGGTGCATCTCCGAAGAGGAAGGGCGGAACCTTTTGGCAAAAATCCACGCCGGACTCGGCGGTCACCATGCCGCAGCCCGGGCTCTTGTAAGCAAGGCCTTCCGTACAGGATTCTATTGGCCAATGGCCCGGGCAGATGCACAGGACTTGGTCCAATGTTGCGCCGGTTGCCAGCTCTTCGCAAATCAAAGCCACATGCCACCTACCGCCCTCCAAACAATCCCCATTACGTGGCCCTTCGCGGTCTGGGGGCTTGACATGGTTGGACCCCTTAAAGGGGGAACCCACAAGAAAAAATACTTACTGATCATGGTGGATAAATTCACCAAATGAATAGAGGCCAAACCTATTAAAACAGCCGAATCCGGAGCAGTGATAGACTTCATATCTGGGGTCGTACACCGTAATGGCATCCCCCACAGCATCATCACTGACAATGGCACAAACTTCACAGCCGATGAGGTAAAACTCTGGTGCAGCAAAATGGGCATCAAGCTCGATTATGCTTCAGTCTATCACCCACAAACCAATGGTCAAGTTGAGCGAGCAAACGGTCTTATAATGAGCGGCATTAAACCCAGGTTAGTGCATTCCTTAACGGAGTCTAACACGCACTGGGCAGAGGAGCTCGACTCCATACTCTGGGGGCTGCGGACCACGCCGAATCGCAGTACCGGATACACACCCTTCTTTATGGTGTACGGCGCAGAGGCAGTCTTGCCCTGTGACATAATTCATGACTCACCTCGAGTGCGCATGTACGAAGAAAGAGAAGCCGAGCTCGATCAGCAGGACAGTTTGGACACCCTGGAGGAGGAGCGCGATCTAGCCAAACCCCGTTCCGCATTTTATCAGCAACGGGCTCACAGATACCAAAGCAGAGAAGTACGGGCCAAAACTTATAACGTTGGCGAAGTAGTTCTACACCTGCCAGATAATAAAAAGAACAAGCTCGAGCCCAAATGGGAAGGTCCCTTCATTATTGACCAAGTTCTGACCGGTGGGGCGTACCGATTACGGGATGCATCGACTAGTCGACTCGAGCCGAACCCATGGAACGCGGCCAGGCTCCGAACATTCTACGCCTAGCACCGGACCCTATGTTCGTCCCCTCCCTTTGTCCATTTTTTGCATGTACATTATTTGTCTTGTTTTTCTTTCTTCCTTTCTGTTATTATTTCTCTAGGCCTTTAAGGGACAACTTGTGCCTCGCTTGTACATTATTTGTTCATTTTGAGCATATCAGTTAGTCGTACGCAAAAAGATAGGTCTAATCATTTCAGCAAAACACTCAAAATCCTCATCATCATTTTTCTTGGATGGTTTGGGAAGAAAAGGCATGGGTTTCTGAACCCATGGTTCTCTTTCTTTACCATGTTTCCTAGCAACAAAGTCTTTCTTATCATAATGTTGATTCTTTGATTGTGGGTTATCAAGATCAACAGCAGGTTCAATTTCTATATCATTATCATTACTAGGTTGAGCATCATCATGAACACTATCATTAACATTATCACTAGTTTCAGGTTCATTACCAGATTGAGTTTCAACACAAAAAATAGAAATATCATTTGGATTCTCAGGTGTTTCAGTAATAGGTTCACTAGAAGCATGCAAAGTCCTATCATTTTCTTTTTCTTCCTTTTAGAAGGACTAGGTGCATCTATATTATTTCTCTGAGAATCTTGCTCAATTCTCTTAGGGTGGCCTTCAGGATACAAGGGTTCCTGAGTCATTTTGCCACCTCTAGTCATAACTCTAACATCATTATCATTATTCTTGCTATTTATTTCATTGAGCAAATCATTTTGACCTTTAAGTACTTGTTCTACTTGAGTGGTAACCATAGAAGCATGTTTACTAATAAGTTTAAGTTCACCTTTGACATTAGCCATATAATCACCCAAGTGTTCAAGCATATTTGAATTGTATTTCAATTGTCTACCAAAATAAGCATTAAAATCTTCTTTCTTAGACATAAATTTATCAAACTCATCTAGGCATGGGCTAGCAAACTTAGTAAATGGGATTTCAGCTTTATCATATCTATAGAGAGAATTTACCTTTACTACCTGTGTCGGGTTATCAAGACCATGAGTTTCTTCAATAGGTAAAGGATTAATATAATATATTTCTTCAACAGGCGGTATATTAAGACCATGTATTTCTTCAATAGGAGGTAGATTCTTAACATCTTCAGCTTTAATACCTTTTTCTTTCATAGATTTCTTTGCCTCTTGCATATCTTCAGGACTAAGAAATAGAATACCCCTCTTCTTTGGAGTGGGTTTAGGAATAGGCTCAGGAATTGGCTCCGGAGGTGTCCAATTATTTTCATTTGTCAACATATTATTCAATAGAATTTCAGCTTCATCCGGTGTTCTTTCCCTGAAAATAGAACCAACACAACTATCTAGGTAATCTCTAGAGGCATCGGTTAGTCCATTATAAAAGATATCAAGTATTTCTTTTTTCTTAAGAGGATGATCAGGCAAAGCATTAAGTAATTGGAGAAGCCTCCCCCAAGCTTGTGGGAGACTCTTTTCTTCAATTTGCACAAAATTATATATATCCCTTAAAGCAGCTTGTTTCTTATGAGCAGGGAAATATTTAGCAGAGAAGTAATAAATCATATCCTGGGGACTATGCACACAACCAGGATCAAGAGAATTAAACCATATCTTAGCATCACCCTTTAATGAGAATGGAAATATTTTAAGGATATAAAAGTAATGAGTTCTCTCATCAGTAGTGAACAGGGTGGCTATATCATTTAATTTAGTAAGATGTGCCACAAAAGTTTCATATTCATAGCCATGAAAAGGATCAGATTCAACCAAAGTAATTATATCAGGATCAACAGAGAATTCATAATCCTTACCGGTAACACAGATAGGTGAAGTAGCAAAAGCAGGGTCAGGTTTCATTCTAGCATTTAGAGATTGCTTATTCCATTTAGCCAATAACCTCTTGAGTTCGTATCTATCTTTGCAAGCTAAAATAGCTAAAGAAGCTTCTTTATCAAAAACATAACCCTCAGGAATAACAGGCAAGTCTTCATCATCAATTTCATGAGTATTATCAGATTCAATATTTTCAATCTCTCTAGCCCTAGCAAGTTGTTCATCAAGAAATTCACCAAGTGGCACAGTAGTATCAAGCATAGAAGTAGTTTCATCATAAGTATCATGTATAGCAAAAGTGGCATCATCAATAACATGCGACATATCAGAACGAATAGCAGAAGCAGGTTTAGGTGTCGCAAGCTTACTCAAAATAGAAGGTGAATCAAGTGTAGAGCTAGATGGCAGTTCCTTACCTCCCCTCGTAGTTGAGGGATAAATCTTGGTTCTTGAATCTTTCAAGTTCTTCATAATGATAAGCAGATATAAATCCCAAGTGACTCAAGGAATAGAGCTATGCTCCCCGGCAACGGTGCTAGAAAATAGTCTTGATAACCCACAAGTATAGGGGATCACAAAAGTTTTTGAGGGTAAAGTATTCAACCCAAATTTATTGATTCGACACATGGGGAGCCAAAGAATACTCTCAAGTATTAGCAGCTGAGTTGTCAATTCAACCACACCTGGAAACTTAGTATCTGCAGCAAAGTATTTAGTAGCAAAGTAATATGATAGTAGTGGTAACGGTAGCAAAAGTAATGTTTTTGGTATTTTGTAGTGATGATAGAAATAGCAACGGGAAAGTAAATAAGCGAAGAACAATATATGGAAAGCTCGTAGGCAATGGATCGGTGATGGAGAATTATGCCGGATGCGGTTCATCATGTAACAGTCATAACCTAGGGTGACACAGAACTAGCTCTAGTTCATCAATGTAATGTAGGCATGTATTCCGAATATAGTCATACGTGCTTATGGAAAAGAACTTGCATGACATCTTTTGTCCTACCCTCCCGTGGCAGCGGGGTCCTTACGGAAACTAAGGGATATTAAGGCCTCCTTTTAATAGAGTACCGGAACAAAGCATTAACACATAGTGAATACATGAACTCCTCAAACTACGGTCATCGCCGGTAAGTATCCCGATTATTGTCACTTCAGGGTTAACGGAACATAACACATAATAGGTGACTATAGACTTGCAAGATAGGATCAAGAACTCTCATATATTGATGAAAACATAATAGGTTCAGATCTGAAATCATGGCACTCGGGCCCTAGTGACAAGAATTAAGCATAGCAAAGTCATAGCAACATCAATCTTAGAACATAATGGATACTAGGGATCAAACCCTAACAAAACTACCTCGATTACATGATAGATCCCATGCAACCCATCACCTTCTAGCAAGCCTACGATGGAATTACTCACGCACGGCAGTGAGCATCATGAAATTGGTGATGGAGGACGGTTGATGATGATGATGGCGACGGATTCCCCTCTCCAGAGCCCCGAACGGACTCCAGATCAGCCCTCCCGAGAGGTTTTAGGGCTTGGCGGCGGCTCCTTATCGTAAAACGCGATGAATTCTTCTCTCCATTTTTTCTCCCCGAAACACAATATATAGAGTTGGAGTTGGAGTCGGAGGAGCTCCAGGGGGCCCACGAGGTAGGGGGGCGCGCCCCCACCCTCGTGGACAGGTGGTGGCTCCCCTGGCCTTCATCTTTTGCAGGTATTTTTTATATTCTCCAAAAAGTTGCTCCGTGAAGTTTCAGGTCATTCCGAGAATGTTTGTTTCTGCACATAAATAACACCATGGTAATTCTGGTGAAAACAACGTCAGTCCGGGTTAGTTCCATTCAAATCATGCAAGTTAGAGTCAAGAACAAGGGTAAAAGTGTTTGGAAAAGTAGATACGACAGAGACGTATCACAACACATGACGTAGAAGATCTTGTTCCGCCAATGCGTAGGCACACTTATGCCCCTGACATTGATCCTTCCAACCTTATAAGTGAAGAGGCCGTGTTCCAAGCTTTAACTGGAATCGATTGGATGACGATTGATTTCCAGCCACTGGATAGAGAGGAGGAGGGTGCGCCAACTCAAGATGATCCTCAATCTTCAAGTCGTCCAGATGCTGAATTCTAAACCGGAGGCCGGTTTATCTATCGCGGTCTGCCACTCGTTATTGAAACAATTATTCTGTGTGAGATTTTAAAGTGCCCTGAGGGAGTCCTGGATTAGGGGGTGTTTTTGATAGCCGAACTATACCTTCAAGCCAGACTCCTAGACTATGAAGATACAAGATTGAAGACTCCGTCCCGTGTCCGGAAGGGACTTTCCTTGGCATGGAAGGCAAGCTTGGCGATACGGATGTTCAGATCTCCTACCATTGTAACCAACTCTATGTAACCCTAACCCTCTCCGGTGTCTATATAAACCGGAGGGTTTTAGTCCGTAGGACAACATACACATCAACAATCATACCATAGGCTAGCTTCTAGGGTTTAGCCTCTCTGATCTCGTGGTAGATCTACTCTTGTACTACCCATATCATCAATATTAATCAAGCAGGACGTAGGGTTTTACCTCCATCGAGAGGGCCCGAACCTGGGTAAAACTTCATGTCCCTTGCCTCCTGTTACCATCCGGCCTAGACGCACAGTTCGGGACCCCCTACCCGAGATCCGCCGGTTTTGACACCGACATTGGTGCTTTCATTGAGAGTTCCTCTGTGTCGTCACCATCAGGAAGGATGCCTTGCCCCGTCTTTAAAGACGGCACCGTTGCTAAGGGAGCTTTGGCTGTCGGCCAAACCCTCCGGCTAGGTGGTTTTCTTATGACCACCTGTTCGGCTTCTGCGCCGATGATGACCTCTCGAGCCATCGAAAACAATCTTCATGTCAACTTGGAACTTGCCGAGCAGTTAGATCCAATAGAGCTTTCCTCCATAAACGAGCTCTTGGATCGCTTCGTCGCCCAGGGAGTCGCTACAGATTACGACAAGATTGGGCCTAAAACCGATCTGAGAGAGATTAACTCTCCCCAAGCCACCCATCACGTTGCCGTGGTAGAGGGACAGTGCGGCGACCCTTCATCTATCTTAAGGACTCGCTACATCCGGATCCCCGATCCCTCCAAGCCGGATGTCCGCGGAGGGGAGGATATCACTCAAGACCTGAACTTAGAATCAGGCGACGGACTGGATTCATTGGACGACATCCAGGAATCCAAATTTTCAAGTTCGGTAATTCCTCGGCCTCTAAGCCTCAGAAGGGGTAAGGCTTCGGATTTAATTCCACCCACCCACCCGAACATTAGCGATCTATCCCAAATCAGGCAAGAGCCCAAAGAAATAGTACATCATTACTGGGCTAGATTCCTCCTGGTTATGAACGGGATAAAGGGCTGTCGCGAGGAAGACGCAATTTCATTCTTCTGCAATAATTGCACGGACAAGGGAATACTCAACGCCATAAGTCGTCGTGATATTACACGCTTCGCTAACTTAGCGTCCATAGTACGAAAGTACTGTGTGATGGAAAGCGCCCGGAAAACCGAAACGAAATTTTGGGACAATCCGGCCCTTAAGGCAAGCCCAGTCCGAAATAAAAGGGTGCATCATCGCCAGACACCCGGGTCAAACACCAAAAGGCAAAAACCCTCTACAGGGCATGGAACCGTACTGGAAGGATGGCTTAATGGACCCTGTAAAATTCATAGTACAGAGGACGCCACACCAACTCACAGCCTTAGAGCATGTTGGATACTCCGGCAGGTGGCCAAAATTGGCGAAAACCTCCTAATTCCGGAGGCCACAGAAAGCCACCCCAGAGACACCAATACGGTATTAACAGTCTTCGAGACCTTCGCATCAAATAATATGCGAAAAAGGACACTCCGCAGCCCTGCCGAAGTCTACCAAGTAGCAACAATAAACCCATGGAGTGACACGGCCATCACCGTTAACGCCAGTGATGAACCTAAATTCCGAACAGCCCGAGCACCAGCTGCATTGGTCCTCAGTCCAATAGTGGACGACTTTCGTCTTACCAAGGTACTCATGGACGGCGGCAGTGGATTGAACCTCATTTATGAGGAAACTCTTCAAAAAATGGATATAGACTGGAACCGCATCATGCGAAGCAGCACAAGCTTTAGAGGAATAATCCCTAGTCGGGAAGCGCGCTGTACAGGAAAAATCACACTAGATGTGGTGTTCGGCACGCCAGACAATTACAGGTCCGAAGAGGTCATGTTCCATGTGGCCCTGTTCAGCAGCGGTTATCACGCTTTGCTAGGGCAGGAAGCATTCACAATCTTCCAAACAATACCCCATTACGGGTACATGAAGCTCAAGATGCCCGGGCCTAACGAGATCATCACTCTCGCTAGTGATCCGGACATAGCACTCCGCGTCGAAAACAAGACAGCCGCACTATCCCTCGAGGCAATATCCGAAGCCCTAGCGGCTGAGGAGCTGACTGCGCTGCGCTCTATGGTGAATAGGGACGATGTGGTACTCGACAAAAGATCCAAATCCACCTCCTTTAAACCAGCGGACGAAATAGTCAAATTCCAAGTCCATCCAACAGACCCCAATAAAACAGCTTCCATCGGGGCACAGTTAAACCCTGATGTCGACGCCGCATTGCGAGAGTTCCTACGAGAGAACTGGGACATTTTCGCCTGGCACCCTTCAGACATGCCAGGAATCCCACGCAGGCTGGCCGAGCACAGCTTAAATATCCAAACAGGATTCAAACCTGTCAAACAGGCTCTCCGGCGTTTTCCGAACCTAAGAGACAGTCTATGGGAGAGGAGCTAGCAAAGCTATTAGAGGCCGGATTCATCAGAGATATAAAACATCCAGACTGGCTAGCAAACCTGGTGATGGTACCAAAGAAGGACAAATCCTGGCGCCTGTGTGTTGATTTTAAAGACCTTAACAAGGCTTGCCCAAAGGATCCCTTCCCTCTCCCCCACATCGATCAAATTATCGATGCGACCGCAGGACACGATTCATTGTGTTTCCTCGACGCATATTCTGGCTACCATCAAATCAAGATGGCAGAACCAGACCAAGCCGCAACAGCATTTATCACACCATACGGGCCATTCTGCTTCAACACGATGCCCTTCGGGCTCAAAAACGCCGGCGCAACATATCAGCGCATGATTCAGACATGTTTGGCAAGCCAGATCAGTAAAACAGTGGAGGCATACGTAGATGATGTGGTCGTCAAAACAAGACATGTTGAATCTCTAGTAGACGACTTGAGGCTCACATTTGATAATCTCCAAACATACGACATCAAGCTCAATCCGGAAAAATGCGTTTTCGGCGTTCCAGCTAGAAAGCTCTTGGGCTTCACTATATCCAGCAGAGGAATTGAAGCAAATCCAGCCAAGATCCGAGCTCTGTCGCAACTGGATATCCCAAAGGACCTCAAACAAATACAAAAGTTAACCGTATGTGTGGCGGCTCTAAGCCGCTTTATCTCCCGCTTGGGAGAAAAGGCCCTTCCCCTTTACCGCCTCCTTCGGCGCACCGAACACTTCAAATGGACGGACGCAACCATGGCCGGACTCGACGAAATAAAAGCCATACAAGCAACAAACCCAGTCCTGGTCGTGCCAAACACCGGCGAACCAATGCTATTGTACATTGCAGCAACACATCAGGTTGTAAGCGCAGTGCTCGTCGTCGAACGAGAAGCGGACGGACACAAATTCCCCCTTCAAAGGCCGGTCTATTATGTGTCCACTGTCCTCACTCCCTGCAAATCACGGTACCCGCATTATCAGAAGATTGCGTACGCGATATTCATGGCATCCCGGAAGCTACGACACTACTTTCAAGAGTGTTCAATAACAGTAGCCTCGGAAGTACCACTTAAACGACATTATAAACAACTGTGACGCAACAGGCCGGATTGCGAAATGGGCCATCAAGCTCCTCCCGTTTGACATAACTTATAAGCCACGACGAGCCATCAAGTCACAAGTTTTGGCTGACTTCGTCGCAGAATGGACGGAGGCCGAACTCCCTAGAGAGTACGGCACATATTCAAATTGGATCATGCATTTCGACGGCTCCAAAATGTTGGCTAGACTGGGGGCTGGCATCGTTTTAACGTCCCCCACAGGAGACCCAGTTCAAAACGTACTACAGATTCTGTACACGGACTCCAACAATGCGGCCGAATATGAGGCCCTTCTACATGGTCTCCGGATGGCAGTATCCATGGGCATCCAACGCCTAGAGGTGCGTGGGGACTCGAACCTCGCAATCTCCCAAATAAATGGAGACTTCGATGCCAAGGATCCGAAAATGGCAGCTTACCGCAACGCCGTCCTAAAAATGTCAGCTCGGTTCGAGGGACTTGAGTTTCACCATATAGCCCGGGAAAATGCGATGTAGTCCCCCCCAACATCTTCTTGGAAAGGCTTTTCAAGCCATCCGTGGCATGGGAAGGGGAGCTGAACAATAACAGCCCGGACCCAACCGCACTACCCGACACTGAACATTCTGACACAATCGGAGGCTTTGCCATTGAAATAACACCTTCAGCCCATGTAATAATGGCCGTCATCGCCCCGTGGACAGAACCATTCCTCGCCTACCTTACTAGGTAGGAACTCCCGAGGACCAAAATGAGGCACGCTGCATAGTGCGGCGATCCAAAGCCTACAGAGTCCACGAGGGAGAGCTTTATAAGAAAAGCACTACCGGAGTCCTTCAAAGGTGCATCTCCGAAGAGGAGGGGCGGAATCTCCTGGCTGAAATCCATGCCGGACTCGGCGGTCATCACGGTGCAGCCCGGTCCCTGGTAAGCAAGGCCTTCCGTACAGGGTTTTATTGACCGACGGCCTGGGCAGACGCTCAGGACTTAGTCCAACGATGCACCGGCTGCCAGCTCTTTGCAAACCAAAGCCATATGCCGCCCACCTCCCTCCAAACTATCCCCATCACTTGGCCCTTTGCGGTCTGGGGGCTTGATATGGTTGGACCCCTTAAAGGCGGAACCCACAAGCACAAATACATACTGGTCATGGTGGATAAGTTCACCAAATGGATAGAAGCCAAGCCTGTTAAGACGGCCGAATCCGAACCTGTGATAGACTTCATATCCGGGGTTGTGCACCGTTACAGCGTCCCCCACAGCATCATCACTGATAATGGCACGAACTTTACGGCCGACGAGGTAAAACTCTGGTGCAAAAACATGGGCATAAAGCTTGATTATGCTTCCGTCTATCACCCACTAACTAACGGCCAGGTCGAACGTGCAAATGGTCTTATCATGAGCGGCATCAAACCCAGACTAGTGCGGTCCCTCAAGGAATCTAACACGCACTGGGTAGAGGAGCTCGACTCCGTACTCTGGGGGCTGCGGACCACGCCGAATCGCACCACCGGATACACACCATTCTTCATGGTGTACGGCGCAGAGGCAGTTCTTCCTTGCGACATAATTCATGACTCACCTAGAGTGCACATGTACAAGGAAAGAGAAGCCGAGCTCGATCGGCAGGACAATTTGGACGCATTAGAGGAGGAGTGTGACATGGCAAAGCCCATTCCGCATTCTATCAACAACAAGCTCGAAGATACCAAAGCAGAGAAGTACGGGCCAAAAATTACAACGTTGGCGAATTAGTTCTACGCCTGCCGGACAAGAAAAAGGACAAACTCAAGCCCAAGTGGGAAGGTCCCTTCATAATTGACCAAGTCCTAACTGGTGGAGCATACCGCCTGCGAAACGCATCGGATAACCGACTCGAGCTGAACCCATGGAACGCAGCCCGTCTCCGAAGATTCTATGCCTAGCGCCGGATCCTGTGTTCGTCTCCTTACTCTGTACATTTTTTATATACTGTCCGTCTTACATTTCTCTCCTTCTCCTTTTTTCTCTCTCTTATAACCTTTAAAGGCTCACAAATTGACGCGCTATCCGCGCTCAGTAAACCTGGGGGCTTCTTTAAACAGAAGCTTATTTATACGGGCTTCATGCCTAACACATGTGTCAAACTTCCGCATGTACCTTTTATTCACCATTATATGCATCAATATGACTTAAGTTTTGGCCAAGCTGGGTTGCCTGGCTCCTGTGCTTACCCCTACGTTCCCGATTATTCGGCTAGGTGGTAAAGGGAGCACCTCTGCGATTGTTACTGCCGGATCAGCCGGACGTGTACCTCAAACTGGGTGAAGCCGAAAGCTAGCGTTCTTAAGAGAATATTTGGTCGGTGAACTAAAGATGATCTTTTTCTTTATCTATGTGCCCCCAGGCATTTTTCCTGCGTTTCTTTTCGCAGCATGGACATGCACTTTAGGGCATGCCCCCCAGGGAAAGGAACCCCTAACGGAACTATTCTGCCTGGAAGATGTTTCTTACTAACCATGTAATATAACATAACTAGTCGGGCACTTGTCTGTTCACGCACTAATGACCCCTACGCCTGGTCTCCACGCATTCCCCGGTTCCTATATAACCGCATGGGAATTCGGACACACTCCGGACCGTCAGGCCCCGAGGTTGAAGCAAAAAGGTCAGCCATGACAAATGATCTACAATCCGGCTAGAAGGCATTATAAATGTCAATTCAATTACATAGTCATTTTGACTGATTGTATTCCTCTTCAATACCATCTAATAGGCTGTCTAATTTACAGTCATTCTAGGAGTACTTTGCGGCCAACTCTACTTGGCCGTACACTAAGCTTACAGGGATCTCCTTCCCATCGAGCCCTATAGGACCGACCTCGGCCATGTGGTTGGGGTCAGCCTTTGAGTACCGCGTCTTCACCATGGCCCAGGCCTCCCTAGCGCCTTGACGGCAGGATGATATCTTCCACAATTGGAAGCGCTTCCGTGCTCCCTTTAGCTTCTCTGCAAGCTCTCCAATACCTTCGGGCATGGAGATGGATGGCCACAGGGCCTGGGCGACGCCTTGCATCGCCTGTCGAACTCGATCGAGCAGTTGCGAGAGCTCGGGAAGAAGGTCACCCGTAGAACCGGGCATCTCCGCCGGACGACCTGTTAACACACCTATAGACATTGCTCTGTCAGTCGACTTCCCCGCCGAACTTTCTTTCAAATGGTTCATTCAAGCACTTACTAAATATGCCGCGCCAAAGCCACTGATTCTCCTTCACGGAGTCTGATAGATGGGCATGAACATCTTTCAGCTCGACGCCCAGCCGGGTGTTGGCATCTTGGAGAACGTTCTTCTCCCCCATCACCTTTAATAGCACCCTCTCACCAGCCTTTAGCTGGCATAGGAGATGTTGCTTTTCCGGATTCAATCCGGCGCCATCTGCAATTTTATTTGTCAGATTTGCACCAAAGCCGTGCTTCGCAAAATACTTATCTTTCGAAATGTATATTACCATAGGGGGCCTCCTTAGGCTCCCCTGACGCGGCTTGTGCGGCCTCCAGTTGGGCTTTGCACTCTTCCAGCTCCTGGGACAGTAGGGAATTCTTTTCTGTAAGAACCTGCATATCAAATGATCCTTAAACCAGTTATTCTAACTGTTTCAAGTCTCGGGGGCTACTGCTACATATATATTTACCAAAATTTTCTTACCCGTATGTCTTTTACATATTGCTCTGTGGCTCTGGCTAGACCATTTTGAGCGGCACGGAGGTGCACATCTCCCGAATTGAAGGCATCTAACGCCTCTTGGGAGAAGCAAGCGTCGCGAAGAATTGTTCGGCGACGCCTGTGGTTCATGGAACTTTCCAACTCAGAGTTGGTGCCAGACAACCCGTCCGCATCCTCCGTCGGAGGAATGTCCGACACGCGCCTTGCATTCGCCTTCGCCCCCGGACCAGGCTTTGGTGCCTGGCTGGTGGAGGCGCGATTGGCAGCCTCTCCGGATATAGTCCGGCGAGGTCTCTTTGTCCTGAAGAGGGTGCGAGTGTCAAATGTGCCTCGAAGGTATAACAACTGGGATAGAGGGGCATGCCATACCTTTGCACTGATGCCTCAGTCCGGACTGCACCTCTTTTCTGCCCACGGGGCCCTGCGGCCCCTCGTTGGCTTGTCGCCGTAGGTTCGGCATTCCGCCTCAACAACCTCCCCTGCAAAGTTCGGTTGCAATCAGGAAATTGAACACGCATGGACGGACCCCTATCCGGGGTACTGGGACTTCGATCTCAGGTACCTGGGGCGTCGGGATTAGCCATGGGTAATCAGCCGTAATGGCCACCAAGGTGTTGTCCTCGCTCAATTGATGGAACACTCCATCAATCAGTTCCACAGATATGTCCGGATCCTCTTGAGAGGTCGGGTCGAGAGACCGTCCTGGGTCCTCGGGTTGTGGAGGCAGGCTACTTATTTCCTTAATAGCCCAGCGCAGTTCCTGCGTTGAGGTCATCAGACTAAGTATTTAACAATGGGAACACTAAACGGATGAGCAAGTAGATGCGACCACTTACCCAGCTTGGGGGATTGTGCATAGATAATCCACCCTGTGGGTTGACGCGGAGAAATTCCTCCTCTTCTCCCTTGTACAAAGTGGACAAGATCTTTAATAGAGCGGCAAGTGAATCTGGCCCTTTACGGCCGTAGCGGGTGGCGTCGTCCTCCCCATTGAAATCCCACATGGGGTGGCTTCTATACTGAAGCGTCTGCACCCCCCGCATGATGCATTCGGCCATAACTCCGATCATGGTTAGTCCGGAATGGGCCAACAATCTTATTCGGCCCATCAGGTAAACGATGTTCCTGTCACTTTCCCTTTGAGGGCTCCGTGGACGCCAGCTTAGGCGCTTCTTTAAGGGAGCACTATCGAATTCTGGGAGGCCGATTCGGACAGGATCCGGCAGCGGGACGTCTTCTATATAGAACCATTCTGAGGGCCAATTTTCGGACGCCTTCTTTGGAGTTCCGGACAGATATCCGGTCCCGGCGATGCGCCATACTTTGGCTCCACCCACTTGATATATTGACCCTTTCTTGGAACGGGGCACGAGGCAAAACCGCTCCTTCCACAGTCCAAAATGAGCTTCAATACCCAAGAGCAGCTCGCAAAGGGCTACAAAGCCCGCGATATGCAATACTGAGGCAGGCGTGAGATGATTTTTAGCTGGAGGCCATAGAACTCCAGCAGCCCCCGAAGAAATGGGTGGATGGGAAATCCGAGCCCCCTTATTAAGTAAGGGACAAGGCACACCCGCTCTCCTTTGGATGGATTAGGGGAATTCTCTTCTTGCTCTCCGCCGTTGTAGACGGCAAGACCGGCTCGAACCGGGACAATATAGGCCGGGGGAGAAATCCCTTGGTCTGGAGCATCACTAGCTCGCTATGCAGAGTGGAACATCTCTCCCAACATCCAGGCTTAGGGCTGGAAGGGCGAGCGGAGGAGTTTCGGCGGCTGGCCATGGTGGAATGGACCTTTGTCGGATGCGCTCTGATGAACACTCGTGGAGGGGAGAAGGTGCGGATTGGATCTAAATCCTCGTCCCTTTAAATAGGGCAGCTCATTTACGCGGCTAGGGGTGTGAACAAAAAAAACACTCAGACTTTTCATATTCGTTTGACACGTGGGAAACAGCCATTATTGGGCGTGGAAGCTAAGGAGCACAACATCTACAAGAAACCGGACTTTATTCAAACAGGTACACGGAATTTGGAGGAGAACCCGCCTTGCAATGCCGAAGACAATCTGCGTGCCGGACTTATCGTCATTGAAGCCTGGTTCGGGGGCTACAGAGGGAGTCCTGGTTTAGGGGGTGTTCGGATAGCCAAACTATACCTTCAAGCCGGAATCCTGGACTATGAAGATACAAGATTGAAGACTCCGTCCCGTGTCCGGAAGGGACTTTCCTTGGCGTGGAAGGCAAGCTTGGCGATACGGATGTTCAGATCTCTTACCATTGTAACCGACTCTATGTAACCCTTACCCTCTCCGGTGTCTATATAAACCGGAGGGTTTTAGTCCGTAGGACAACATACACATCAACAATCATACCATAGGCTAACTTCTAGGGTTTAGCCTCTCTAATCTCGTGGTAGATCTACTCTTGTACTACCCATATCATCAATATTAATCAAGCAAGACGTAGGGTTTTACCTCCATCGAGAGGGCCCGAACCTGGGTAAAACTTCGTGTCCCTTGCCTCCTGTTACCATCCGGCCTAGACGCACAGTTCGGGACCCCCTACTCGAGATCCGCCGGTTTTGACACCGACACGCCCTGTAATAGGCTAGCTTAAACACTTATCTGTTATGCCATCGAGCATGTTTATTTTGCTTGATACTGATAACTCGCCATGCCCTTGAGATCTATTATATGCATAGTCCATTGCGGCTTTATTTAATTTGTTCCTGCATATAAGAACTTGAAAGTGTCCTAGTGGTTTACCACTGGACGGGTCATGATGCCCAAAATATATGCATAGCTTGGAGGTATAACCAAGACTATAATAATCAAATATAAAATAGATGATACCTGTTATATATCTCGTTGGCTGACCAACTGTTGTTATAATAAGGGTGATAACACCAATCTGGAGTATTGATGACTCCTTTCATCCTTGCCAGTTCATATCAAAACCATACCGGGTTATGATAAACACTGGTTTGTTCATATAATTCTGGTGACTTCTAGCCAAAACCAGACCGGATCAAATTAATGCCGGATTGTAACTGATCATGTACTAACAACTGCGTTGAAAGCCATGTCGGGTTGTAATAGACACCGGTTTATGAGAAAATGTTCATAAATCCTTTATCAAAAGAGGTTAAACATTGCAAAAATAACCAGAAAAATACGCAAGGCTTTTCATGGGCTGCCAGGCCCTAAATCGAGGCTTTTCATGGGCTACCAGGCCACTGAGTTAAACCATTTTTCAAAGCCTTTTAAGATGGACCTCAATCTTTAACCAATCATCGTTTTCACTTTGACAAGTTCAGGGTCTGTGAGATTGACTTGTCAAACGTTTGATGGGTCATACCAGGTTTACCTGGACGGAGTGGCTTACTTGAAGAGGCAGGATAACCCGGGGTTTTAGGTTAATACACCTGGCTTCCAAGCCTGGCTTGATAGCCTTTTGCAAAGGTGCAGACTCTTTGTTCTTTGAGAAGCAAAGAGCCCCTAAGCAACATTTGAGCTGTGCTCGGTGGGTGCCTATGTTTGAGTTGTGCTGGTGCAACACTCTCTTTGGCCCCACATAATTTCCTTTTTGACTTTAAGCCTATCAAGAGGTGTAGCTATGGTGCAAATACAACCAAGCCCCCTAGTGATTTCCCTTTGGCTTTAAGCCGATCAAGAGGTGTAGCTAAGGTTCAGATATGACCAAGCCCCCTAGTGATTTCCTTTTATATGTGTGGCTTGACAAACCGGATCAACAGAACTCCGCTTTGTAAACAGAAGCCCCCATGAAAACACATGATGTAAAACAAACAGAGACCCCGCTTTAGCTGAGGCTCCGGTTTATTATATTGACTATAATATATACATTGCCATA
The DNA here is from genome assembly GCF_002162155.2 of Triticum dicoccoides. NCBI lineage: Eukaryota > Viridiplantae > Streptophyta > Magnoliopsida > Poales > Poaceae > Triticum > Triticum dicoccoides. The sequence continues at coordinate 409,636,573 of NC_041388.1, read as the reverse complement.
AGTATGCACATAAAAAAGAGCCTATGGCTCAAGTATAGTAAGGCCGAAGATGAGCTATATTCCATGGCCGCTGGTTCTCCTCCTCTGATTTACGTGAGTCTTTGTGCTCTCGAACATCAATAAGGTAGTATGATCCATTGTGCAAATTTTTGCTGACCACAAAAGGCCCTTCCCAAGGTGGGGATAACTTGTGCATATCAGTCTGATCCTGGATGAGCTGGAGCACCAGATCGCCTTCTTGAAAAGTCCTGGTTTTAACCCAGCGGCTGTGATAACATCGCAGATCTTGTTGGTAAATCGCCGAACGTGCTGCCGCAAGATCACGCTCCTCATCTAACAGGTCCAGTGAGTCCCGACGTGCATTCTCGTTATCAGCTTCAACATAAGCCACCACACGGGGCGAGTCATGACGTATGTCACTAGGGAGAACTGCTTCTGCTCCATAAACCATGAAGAAAGGCGTGTAACCCGTAGATCTGTTTGGTGTGGTGTTGATGCTCCATAACACAGAAGGTAACTCCTCCACCCAACCCGGCGTCCGCTTTAAAGGAACCATAAGCCGGGGCTTGATACCTCTCAAAATTTCTTGATTGGACCTTTCTGCCTGACCATTAGATTGGGGGTGTGCCACTGATGAAACGTCAAGCCGGATGTGCTCTCGTTGACAAAATTCCTCCATAGCACCCTTGGACAGATTAGTACCATTATCAGTGATAATGTTGTGTGGAAAACCAAACTGGAATATCACCTTTTTGATGAATTGAATCACCGTGGCTGCATCACACTTACTAACTGGCTCTACCTCTACCCACTTGGTAAACTTATCAACTGCTACCAATAGGTGAGTCTTCTTGTCCTTGGACCTCTTAAAAGGTCCAACCATATCGATCCCCCAAGTTGCAAATGGCCAAGTTATTGGAATTATTCTTAACTCTTGGGCCGGAACATGGGCACGGCGTGCAAACTTTTGACAACCATCACACCTCTTTACCAAATTCTCAGCATCAGCATGAGCCATCAACCAATAGAAGCTGTGACGAAAAGCCTTAGCCACCAAGGATTTTGAACCGGCGTGGTGACCACAATCTCCCTCATGGATCTCACGCAAGATCTCACAACCTTCTTGAGGGGAGACACAATGCTGAAATGCTCCTGTGACGCTACAATGATGTAGCTCCCCATTGACAATGGTCATTGACTTGGATCGCCGGATTATCTGTCGGGCCAAGATTTCGTCGTCTGGCAACTCGCCCCGGTTCATGTACGCCAGGTATGGGACCGTCCAATCCGGAATAACATGAAGAGACGCCACCAATTGAGCCTCCGGGTCAGGCACATCCAAATCCTCCTCCATAGGTATCTTTACTGACGCATTATGCAGTACATCGAGGAAGCTATTGGGTGGCACCAGTTTACGTTGAGAGCCTAAGCGACTTAAAGCGTCTTCTGCTTCATTCTTCCACTAGTCTATGTGGTCCACTTGATAACCCTTGAAGTGACCAGCCACTGCATCCACCTCTCGTCTATATGCTGCCATAAGTGGATCCTTGGAATCCCAAGTGCCAGATACCTGCTGAGCCACCAGGTCCGAGTCACCAAAGCACTTAACCCGGCTTAAGTTCATTTCCTTAGCTATCCGAAGACCATGGAGCAAGGCCTCATACTCAGCTGCATTGTTAGTACAAGGGAACATTAGACGGAGAACATAACAAAACTTATCACCTCGTGGGGAAGTTAATATGACTCCAGCCACCGAGCCCTCCAATTGCCTAGACCAATCAAAGTGAATAGTCCAATAAGTGTTGTCTGGCTTTTCCTCCGGTACTTGCGACTCTATTCAATCATTGATGAAGTCCACAAGTTCTTGGGATTTGATTGCCGTGCGAGGTGTATATTTGAGCCTGTGAGGTCCAAGCTCAATATCCCACTTAGCAATCCGGCCAATTGCTTCTCTATGTTTGGATGATATCTCCTAGTGGGGCTGAACTGACCACTGTGATAGGATGACCTTGAAAATAATGCTTGAGCTTCCGGCTTGCCATAAAAACTCCATACACCAGTTTTCTGACAATGTGGGTATCTCTGTTTGGACTCTATAAGCACCTCGCTGATATAATAAATCGGCCGTTGAACCGGATACTCTTTCCCAGCCTCCTTGCGCTCCACAACAATAGCCAGACTAACAGCTCGGGCATTAACAGCCACATATAGCAATAAAGGCTCCTTATCAACCGGAGCCGCAAGGATAGGTGGCTCGGCTAACTGTCTTTTCAGATCTACAAGTGCATCATCAGCAGCATCACTCTAGACGAAGTGATCCGTTTTTAGCATCTGACACAAAGGGATAGCCTTCTCTCCAAGGCGACTGATAAACCGGCTTAAGGCTGCAATCCAGCCCGCCAGACGTTGAACATCGTTAATGCACGCCGGTTTAGCCAGAGATGTGATAGCTGTGATCTTCTCTGGATTAGCTTCAATCCCTCTGTTAGACAGCAGAAAACCCAAAAGCTTGCCTGCCGGTACACCAAAGACACATTTGGCTGGGTTAAGCATCATCTTATAAACCCGGAGGTTATCAAAACTTTCCCTCAAGTCACCTATCAATGTCTCCTCCTTTCTGGATTTCACCATAATATCATCCACATATGCATGTACGTTGCGCCCAATCTGTTTATGTAGAAAATTCTGAACACAGCGCTGATAAGTTGCCTGGGCACTCTTGAGCCCGAAAGGCATATATACATAGCAGAAGGCTCCAAAGGGAGTTATGAAGGCTGTCTTCTCCTGGTCCTTAACTGCCATTTTGATCTGATGATAACTAGAATAAGCATCCAGAAAACACAAATGGTCACAACCTGCTGTAGCATCAATAATTTGATCGATTCGTGGGAGAGCAAAGGGGTCAGCTGGACAGGCTTTGTTTAAATCTGTGTAATCCACACACACATATGCTAAGTGTCGTTTTTCTTAAGTACCAGCACCAGATTAGCTAACCACTCAGGGTGAAAGACCTCCACAATAAACCCTACTGCCAAGAGCCGGGCTACCTCCTCACCAATAGCCTTATGCCTTTCTTCATTGAAGCGGCGAAGAAACTGCTTGACCGGTTTAAACTTAGGATCTATATTAAGGGTGTGCTCAGCGAGTTCCCTCGGTACACCTGGCATGTCAGAAGGCTTCCATGCAAAGATGTCCCAGTTCTCACGGATGAACTCGATGAGTGTGCCTTCCTATTTTGATTCCAAGTTAGCACTTATGTTGAACTGCTTGGATGAATCGCCAGGAACAAAGTCAACCAATTTAGTCTCCTCAGCTGATTTAAACTTTAGTGCCGAATCATGCTTAGTAGTTGGCTTTTTCAGAGAAGTCATATCTGCCGGATCAACATTGTCTTTGTAAAATTTCAGCTCCTCCGTGGCACAAACCGACTCAGCATAAGCTGCATCCCCTTCTTCACATTCCAAAGCGATCTTCCGGCTTCCATGCACCATGATGGTCCCCTTATGACCTGACATCTTAAGCTGCAAATAAACATAACAAGGCCTTGCCATGAACTTAGCATAAGCCGGTCGTCCGAACAGGGCATGATATGGACTCTTGATTTTCACCACTTCAAAAGTCAACACCTCTGATCTTGAATCATGATCGTCTTTGAAAGCAACTTCCAGAGCTATCTTACCAACTGGGTATGCCGATTTACCACGCACTACCCCATGAAACACCATGTTCGACGGTTTAAGATTCTTATCTGTTAACCCCATGTGACGAAAGGTTTCATAGTAAAGGATATTGATATTGCTTCCTCCATCCATAAGCACCTTGGTAAATTTATATCCCCCAACCTGGGGTGCCACCACTAAAGTCAGATGACCCCGATTGTCAACCCGGGGTGGATGATCCTCCCGACTCCACATGATGGGTTGTTCAGACCAGCGCAGATAATGAGGTACCTCCGGTTCAACAGAGTTCACAGCTCTTTTATGAAGCTTCTGATCGCGTTTACATAGGCTAGTGGTGAAGACATGATACTGCCCACTATTCAATTGTTTTGGATTGCTCTGATAACCTAATTGCTGCTGCTGTTGATTCCCCTAATGGTTGTAACCTCCCTGGTTGCATTGGCTATTCTGATTGCCATGTCCGGTTTGGTTGCCCTGGAACCCTGAACTGGAAATGCCAGCACCATAACCCGGCCCATGGAAACCGCCTCCTGAACCGTCATGCGGTCCATTTTCATATTGAAAAAGATTTGAGTTTTTGAACTCTCGCATAATGAAGCAATCTTTCCAAAGATGTTTAGCGGGTCTCTCCTTTGATCCATGCTTTGGCAAGGCAGATTGAACATGTGCGCTAGATTGGGGCCTGACCCTCCACCCCGCTGGGGTGGCTTACCCTTACGCCGCTGACCGTTATACTGGGCGTTGGTGTTCGCCACAAAGTCCAAGCTATTGTCTGCCTTGCGTTTACCATTGTTCCCATGACCTGCCGGATTATGTTGTTGCCCCTTGGCGTTGCCGATCTTCTTTCCCTTCCCTGTCTTGTCATCCTCAGACTCGGGGTCCTTGGTGCTATCAGAGTCGGCATACTTCACCAGAGCCGCCATAAGTGTTCCCATGTCATTACAATGGCATTTAAGCCGTCCCAATTTCAGCTTCAAAGGCGCAAACTAGCAATTGCCTTCCAATGTTAAAACGGTTGTGTCAGTGTTGATGCGGTCTGAGAATGCAAAATCTCCGAAACCCGGCACACCCAGTGGGTTGTTGATTCTCCTTCCTCCTGGACACATGCAGCTAAGTCCATGATGGACATGGGTTGCTTGCACGTATCTTTGAAATTCTGGATAAACCGGGTCCTTAACTCGGCCCATGATCCAATAGAGTTGGCTGGCAGATTTTTCAACCACGTGCGAGCTGTTTCCTCCAACATCATGGTAAAGTATTTGGCACACGCCGCTTCATCCACATCCAGCATCTCCATTGCCATCTCATAACTCTCCACCCATGACTCAGGGGATAAATCGGCAGTGTAATTCGGCACCTTACGTGGGCCTTTGAAATCCTTGGGTAACCGTACGTTGCGCAGCACTGGGACAAGACATGGCACTCCCAAAGAACTGGAAGTAACCCCTGGTTCCACCGATGTTGTTGGACGAACCAGCGTGAGCTGATGAACCGGAGCTTCGTGTTGTGCCACTAACTCGGCTTCCCGGCGTGCCCTAGCATGATCCACTACATCCTGGGCATTGCCACCGCCACCTGCCGGGTTATTGCCACGGGGTGGATTACGATTCCTCGCACTGCTTGATATGGCCGGCTCATTGATATGCCTGCTATAGCTCCGGCTTGGGTGGGGAGTGGAATGAATCCTTTCGCGGCTATATGAATAGGCATGCTACTGACTCAAAGCCGTCTGTAGGAGCTCCCTAGCCGTCGTGTCTCAACTGCTATGGGGGACTCGCCATCAATCGGGAGAGCTGCCAATCATGAAGCGGCAGCAACGATGTTATCCAATGGGTTAGAGTAATGACCTGGAGGTGTTGAGACGTGACGTGATGGAAGGTCGTTTTGACGAGGCGGAGGAGGCGGATCCATCACACGAGGCTGAATCGGTGCCCCGGTCCCAGGTGCCTCCGCCCGGTTTACCACAGGTTGGTTGCTGGTGCCCGCTCCAGGTGTGTTAAAGAGATTCCTCGCCTCCAAGACCGACGGAAGGCGCGATCGGTATCTTCTCCTCATGACGTCATCTGACGCACTCTGATCCAGCATAAGCCAGTACGCCTGAGCCTCCAATCCGGCCCGCTCTGTAGCCATCCTGGTGTTTTCTGCTGCCAGGTCCGCTTTAGCTCGAGTTATCTGATCCTTCACCTTTGCAATCTCTGCGTTGTGCTAATCCCGGTTTGCCGTGTACACCTCCGCTGCCAGCAACATTGCTAAAGTGTCGAATAGATCGGACAAAACCTGAGACGGAGGCGGCGTAGAGCTCCCTGCTCCCGCTGGTGTCGTTGTTGCTGAACCAGAGATCATTGCCACGGCGGTAGAAGAGAGTTGCGCTGGTTGTGTACCGGCCAAGAACACCACGACCCGGCTTGGCAGATTGAGGGGGTCCAGAATACTATTGCCATCGGAACCTCCACTAATCCGGCTATCCTGTAGCTGGTACAGCGACTCGGTCTCCCCGGTTGAAGACTCGTCATCAGAGCAGACAACGGTTTCGCCACCAGATGCCGATCTATCCTCATATTCCGCTCCATGGATGACACCTACGAAGACATGCTTTACGGCGGGCTGAACCTGGGCTGAGCTTGCACGCTGAGCCGTCTCGATGATGTTGGTGCAGATGTCCGACTCAGGGCCCAGTTCGTCGATCTTTCCGATGAAGACATGAATTCCACCAAAGGGGACCCGATACCCATATTCAATTGAACCGGCCTCGGTACCCCATCCTGCGTCATCGATGTAGAGCTTGCCGCGACGACTTTTAGTCATCCTGCCTACAACGTATCCCTTGAGTCCTTCGAAACTGCCCTTCAAGAACTCGAAACCATCATGCGACAGCCCCACGGTGGGCACCAACTATCGTGGTTTTGTCACGGCAGATGTCCTTGTGAAAGGACTTAGTCATGGAGCCATCGCTACAGGTTATCTTAAAGGGGTTTAAAGCGGACAAGGGACACGATAGTTTTATACTGGTTCGGCCCCTTACGATGAAGGTAAAGCCTACTCCAGTTGTGATGGAATTGCTAGGGTTTCGATGACCAGGGAGCGAATCCGCTTTGCCTGGCTCTCGAGTTGTTGTCTGTTGTCCCTAAACCGCCGCCGGGTCGTCCCTTTATATACATAGGTCGACGTCTGCCGGTTTATAGAGTCCCAGGGCCAGATCATCAATGTGTCCGGCTCGGTATCTATTCCTTCTATCTTACAATGAAAGTTATATATTAATGTCAGTTTATGTCTACAGGCCTTAACCCACCTTTGGGCCTTGGGCCTTCATAAAGCGCCACCATCCTTGTCTTCATGGGCTCTGAATAAAATAACCATCATGGGGATAATCCAGCCTCTTCTAGCCGGTTTACGTCCAATAGTAATATGTCCAACATACACGCCTCAACAAAATGGAGTTGTTAGAGGAAGAACCGAACTCTTATTGAGATGGCGAGAACGATGCTTGATGAGTACAAGACTCCAAAACACTTTTGGGCAGAAGCGATTGAGACAGCTTGTCATGCAACAAATCTCTTGTATCTTCACAAGCTACTCGGCAAGACGGCATACGAGCTTCTCACCGGCAACAATCCCCAAGTTGGATACTTTTGAGTATTCGGCTCAAAGTGCTACATTCTTGATAAGCATCGTTGTTCTAAATTTGCTCCTAGATGTCATGAAGGTTTCCTACTTGGTTATGGCTCAAACTCTCACACTTACCGTGTCTACAACAATTTCACCCGAAAGGTTGAAGAGACGGTAGATGTGAAGTTTGATGAATCTAACGGCTCACAAGTAGAGCAATTGCCAATTGATGTAGGAGATAAGGATCCTTCAGAAGCAATCCAAGACTTGTCTATTGGCAAGATTCGTCCAACAGAAGTAAAGGAGAGTACCTCGTCCGTCCAAGTGGAAGCTTCTACCTCATGACAAGGTGAACCAAGAGTTGATACGGAAGCATCCACAAGTGGGACACATCAAGATGAAGACAACGAGGAAGTACACCAAGATGAACCTCATCAACCTCCTTCTCCACCAAGATAGGAGAAGAACAACGCCAATACTGAAGAAGGCCAAGAAGAAGGACGAGATGATGAAGAAGATGTTCCACCCTGACCCAAACAAAAGCTCCCGCGATTTTGAGCAAGAGTCTCAAGAGATCATCCCGTCGAACAAATATTCAATGATATTCAAACCGGGAGAATCACTCGCTCTAAAACTCGTTTGGCTAATTTTTGTGAACATTATTCATTCATCTCTAGCATTGAACCTATGAAGGTTGAAGAAGCATTGGAAGATCCAGATTGGATAAACGCCATGCATGAAGAGCTACACAACTTCAAGAGAAATCAAGTGTGGACATTGGTCGAGAAGCCCGACAACAACCACAACATCATTGGTACCAAATGGGTGTTTCGCAACAAGAAAGACGAAGATGGTCAAGTCTTCCACAACAAAGCTCGTCTCGTCGCCCAAGGCTACACTCAAGTCGAAGGTATGGACTACGGTGATACATATGCCCCCGTAGCTAGACTTGAGTCCATCTGCATCTTGCTTGCCTACGCAAATCACCATGATATCACTTATACCAAATGGACACTAAAAGTGCTTTTTAAATGGTGAAATTGAGGAGGAAGTTTATGTTAAACAACCTCCCGGCTTTGTCAATCCTAAGAAACCCGATCACGTTTACAAACTTCACAAAGCTCTTTATGGTCTTAAACAAGCTCCTAGAGCGTGGTATAAATGCTTGACCAAGTTCCTTATTGAGAAAGGCTTTGAGATTGGAAAAATAGATTCTACTCTTTTTACTAAAAGGTTAATGGTGAATTATTTGTATGCCAAATTTATGTTGATGATATCATATTTGGTTCGACTAACCCTCATTTTAGTGAAAAGTTTGGGAAGCTAATGTCAGAGAAGTTTGAGATGTCTATGATGAGTGAACTCAAGTTCTTTCTTGGTTTGCAAATCAAGCAAACTAAGGAAGGCACCTTTGTTTCTCAAACAAAGTACACCAAGGACTTATTCAATAAGTTCAACATGCAAGAAAGCAAAGGTATGAAAACTCCCATGCCTACTAGTGGACATCTTGACTTGACCAAGGATGGCAAACTGGTTGACCAAAAGGTTTATCGATCTATGATTGGTTCATTGTTATATCTATGTGCCTCCCGTCTCGATATCATGCTAAGTGTGTGCATGTGTGCACGATATGAAGCGGCCCCCAAAGAATGCCATCTTAAGGCTGTGAAAAGGATAGTGAGATACTTAATACACACACCAAATTTTGGCATTTTGTATCCTAAGAGGTCCTCTTTTGATCTTGTTGGGTATTCCGATTCGGTCTATGCCGGAGACAAGGTTGATAGAAAGTCCACTTTCGGTACTTGTCAATTTCTTGGTAGATCTCTTGTATCTTGGTCCTCCAAGAAACAAAACTCTGTATCCTTATCCACCACCGAAGCGGAATACATTGCCGCCATTTCATGTTGTGCTTAATTACTTTGGATGACCCAAACTCTTAAAGATTATGGGATCAATGTGAAATATGTTCCATTACTTTATGACAATGAGAGTTCTATTAAGATTGCTCACAATCCCATGCAACATTCTCGAACTAAGCATATTGAAGTTCGTCATCATTTCATTCGAGATCATGTTGCTAAAGGGTACATTGATCTTAAACATGTTCGTACTGATAAGCAATTGGTGGATATATTCACCAAACCGCTTGATGAGAAAATCTTTTGCCATTTGAGAGGTGAATTGAACATCATTGATGCTTCAAACTTGGAGTAGGAACTCCATTTGGATACATGCAAGGCATGAGCCTATGACTAATCCTTGATACTTCTCTTATGATGATGATCATATGTCTTGGATATATTTGCACCCTTGCATGCTATCTAACCCTTGTAGGTACTTGGACGAATCTAAATCCATGAGATCGCAACTCACTCACATCTTGAGCAATCTCTACATCACCAAGTCTCTACTCCATGGTGGTTGAAGACAAGGAAGCATGAAACCCTTCAACATATCCTTTGACAAATTCTATATATCAAATTTCATTTGGTATCAAATTTCATGATTGTCATTTTGGATACACAAGTGCTCTTCCTTGCAAAATTAACCCATGTAGGTAGATGAACTCAACTCCAAGTGGTGCTCCCAACCATTCTCGTGCTACATCAACCTTGAGCACCCCACGCAAGTTCAACTACATGATCAAGATCAACACCACCACCCAAGGTATGTCATTCCATCTTAGAGAAGCTTTACCTCAAGTCAAAGGTCAAAGCAACTCAACAAGATGTGAATACATCAAATGCTTAAACGACAAATGGTAACCCCATTTTGAGCTTAAACGATGAGTATGACTTATGATCAAGTGTTATCGCTTGACTCCTTAGTCAATATACTCTAACATAGGTGACTTTGTCACCGCCCAATTCTAGATGAAGTTCTCTAGTGTTTCCTTCAGCTATTGCATTTGTCCTTTGCATATTTATTCCCTTTCCTCTATAAAAAACTTCATCTAGATTTTCTTTTATCTATTTATTTCTGCATTTTTTGCATTCAATTCATTGCAAATCCTTCAGTAATTCCTTGCAAATCTTTGTGAGATCTTATTTGCCTAGTGAGCTGAGGTGACAAGTGTTCTCTCTGTGTTGAACTTGGTCATACCGATCTGTTGCTTTGACTACAACTCGGTATCACCAATTTCACTGCAGAGAAGACAATTTGCCATATGTTCCAGTAGTTTTATTCTAGCTCCACTAGATGATTCTTGCCCTCTACCAGCATCACATTCTATATGATGCTTTGCTTTGTGACTCAAGGACCAAAGCTCTTGACTCACACTCCAGAAGACCCCTTCTTGGAAATTGATGTCAAAGGGGGAGAGAGATCACATCAAAGCTTATTCTCTTCAAAGGGGGAGAGAGAGAAAAAGGGAGAGAGAGGTAATCTCATCAAAGGCCCCAGATGCTTGGTGTTCAAGAGGAGAGAAGTCACATGTCTCTAAGAGGGGGAAGACATGTCTATGTTATGTTTATATTTATGATCTGTTTTCTCTGATTTTGTTTCCCTATGTTCTCCCATTATCCAATACAAGATTCAGGGGGAGAAAGACTGCTAGGGAAGGAAATCATTGAATTCATTGCATATCTTTTTCCTTTGGGGACATGTCTACATCCAATACAGTACTCAGTACTCACTCTCTACATGTCATCCCAGTCTTGGTACTCTTGTGGTTTCTTTTGGTTGCTCTGGCTTGTAGATGTATCTGTGTTATCTAACCATGTTTACTCAGGTTTATTCCTTCCTAAGACAACTCAAGACCACAAGGTAAGTATATGCATCACACTCATGTGCATGCGGATTTCTTGCTGATGTACATACTGTTTGCAAGAAGGACTCATGTGCATGTAGGTACATTTCCTATATTCACATCTTTTCCTTTGATGCATATAGCCAAGATACATGTAACACATTGCTTACTCTGTCATGTTTATGCATTCACATGCTCCTATATTCCATATTTGCATGATTGCATACATGTAGGGGGAGCCTATGCATGTTACATGTCTTTCCAAAGCTTTACTGATTTTTCTCTATATCTTTATCTAAAGCTTTGATGTATGTTGTCATCAATTACCAAAAAGGGGGAGATTGAAAGCACAAGTGCTCCCTGGGTGGTTTTGGTAATTAATGTCAACATATCTCTTGTTGGACTAATGTTTTTATCTAGTATATTTCAGATAAGTTCAATACATGGAGTGGCGTGGACTAGAGGATGTGGAACCCCTTAAAGATGATGAAGACAAATGATTGGCTCAAGCTCAAAGCTCATGACTCTACATTTTCTATTTTAGTGATCCAAGATCACATTGAGTCCATAGGAAAGCCAATACTATTAAATGGGTATGAGATGTTGCTTAATGGCTTGCTTGTTCAAAGTGCTTAGTGATATGCTCCAAAGCCCTCAACCACTTTCTCACATCCACATATGTCCGAAACCAAAAGTCAAACTCGACCCCATCGAAATTTCCTATCCGGCACCACCGAGTTCACTTGACATAGCCACTGCCAGAAACCCTAGTCAATTCGGTTACACCGATGGGATCTCGGTCTCACCGAGATGTGATTGCCAACTCTCCGTTGCCTATTGCAGTAATTTCGGTCTCACCGAAATATGCAATCGGTCTCAGCGAGTTTGCTTGGCCAACTCTCTGTTTTGCTTATTACCCAAATCGGTCCCACCGGTTTGTGTAAACAGTCCAACCGAGATGAGGCTTTACCATAACCCTAGCACATCGGTCCTACCGAGTTGATAATATCGGTCCCACCGAAAATCCTAACGTTCACATTTTGAACTAAATCGGTCTGACCGAGATTCATGATTAGGTCCCACCGAGTTTGGTGATATGTGTGTAACGGCTAGATTTTGTGTGGAGGCTATATATACCCCTCCACCCACTCTTCATTCATGGAGAGAGCCATCAGAACATGCCTACACTTCCAACACATATTTTCTGAGAGAGAACCACCTACACTTGTGTTGAGGTCAAGATATTCCATTCCAACCACATAAATCTTGATCTCTAGCCTTCCCCAAGTTGCTTTCCACTCAAACCCTCTTTCCACCAAATCCAATCCTATGTGAGAGAGCTAAGTGTTGGGGAGACTATCATTTGAAGCACAAGAGCAAGGAGTTCATCATCAACACAGAGAGTGGTGTCTCCTAGATTGGTTAGGTGTCACTTGGGAGCCTCCGTCAAGACTGTGGAGTTGAACCAAGGAGTTTGTATGGGCAAGGAGATCGCCCACTTCATGAAGATCTACCCTAGTGAGGCAAGTCCTTCGTGGGTGATGGCCATGGTGGGATAGACAAGCACTACAAAAAAGACACATCCGTGACATTTTGGGTCGAACGATTTTTTTTCTGTCATACATATGACACTTCTATGACGATAATTGTGACAAAACCTGGTATCATCATAGATGTGGCGGGCTCCTACTTCTATGACAAAAAATCATGACAGAAAATGGGCTTTTCGTCCTGGGTGGGCCGGAGACGCAGCTGCATGACATTCTTTGGGCCGTCCATGACGGAAAAAACCGTGGTAGAAGCGAGGGGGAGGAAAATTTCACGGAGTTCCCGGTGACGGTGGGAGGTCGGGGGCCGAGCGATGCGCGTTTCTCTCGTACATGTACGCGCATGTGTGCGAGGCGTTGGCTCTAACTGAACCCGAGCGAGGCGTTAGGCTCTAACTGAACCCGAGCGATTGCACTGCAGGCCATGCGTTACTGAACCCGAGCGATTGATCGATGGCTGTTAACTGAAACTGATCGAGCGATTCCTTCGCTACTACTGCTAACTGAAGCTGATCGATTGGATGAACAG
>NC_041388.1:409606817-409623179 GCF_002162155.2 Triticum dicoccoides | reverse complement strand
GGATGAACAGGACCCCATGGTGTGGTGGACGGCTGGATGAACAGTAGACGGTGGAGGGGTTCCCTTGGAGGGGTGGTTGAACAGGACCCCGTGGTGTGGATGGCTGGATGAACAGTAGACGGTGGAGGGGTGCCCGTGGAGGGGTGGTTGAACAGTAGCCGGTGGAGTAGTGCGTGGTGGAGGCTGTATGAACAGGAGCCCGTGGAGGCTGGAGGAGGTCGACGGTAGCCCGTGGAGGCTGGAGGAGGTCGACGGTGGAGATGAACAGTATCCCGTGGAGTCCCATTTTGCGGTACACCACACCCCTCCCAATCAACAGGACCCCCGTTTTGACCGTAGCGCTCCAACAGAAGTCAGTTTCCTCCGTTTTGCGGTACGCCACACCCCTTCCGATCAACAGGACCCCCGTTTCGACCGTAGGCGGTCCGTTTCCTCCGTTTTGCGGTACACACTAGACCCCTCCCGATGAACAGGATCCCGTTTCGAACGTGGTCGGTCGAACACAAGGCCATTTCCTCCGTGTTGCGGTACGCCAGGCCTCATTTCCATCGCCTGTTCCGTCCAAGCCCTCCCGATGAACATGACCACGCATTCCGTTCCGACCCAGCCGGTTGGCTCCCACGCGTTTTGTTTCCTCCCGATGAACACAATGCATTCCGTTGCCTCCCATGAACATGACGCATTATGTTGCCTCCCCATGAACACGACGCATTCCATTGCCTCCCCATGAACACGACGATGACGTTGTTCCTCCGTTTCGACCCAGCCATGTACACGATCCCTGGCCATACGTATGTGCGAGTAGGCATTTGAGACCCTGCCCGTATGTACATACGTGGCCGTATTTTCTTTCTTGCACCCTGGCCGCTATACGTACGTGTACATGCTATGTGCGCGCCTCTACTACGACATGTACGCGCCTCTACTACGACACGTGCACGCCTCTACATCGACCAGTATATATGTACGTACATGTTCATGACCAGAATGACAATGCTACGTACGCTTCGACCAGGTGGGTCCCGACTGTCAGGAACTTCCTTGCCTGCGAAGATGTAGCTGGTGGGTCCCAGCAGTCAGGGGGCGAATCGTTTTGTTTTTGTTTTTTTTGCCCGGACGCACTTCCTTGCGTGCGAAGGTGTAGCTGCTGGGTCCCAGCAGTCAGGGAGGAATCGTTTTTTGCCCGGATGCACTTCCTTGCGTGCGAAGATGTAGCTGTTGGGTCCCCTTAGTTAGGGGACGAATCGTTTTTTGGACGCACTTCCTTGCGTGCGAAGATGTAGCTGGTGGGTCCCAGCAGTCAGGGGGGCAAATCGTTTTTTTCCGGACGCACTTCCTTGCATGCGAAGATGTAGCTGGTGGGTCCCAGCAGTCAGGGGGAAACATTTTTTCGCGAAATACGGTGGCCCGTCCGGTGGGTCCCCGCTGTCAGGTGGAGGAATAATTATTTTGCGCGTAATAAGGAGGCACTTCCTTGCTGCGGCCGTGGACCCAGCTGTCAGCCTCTCCACGTACAGTCCACGTCCGATGGAAACCATTACTTGACCACGTTGACCACGCCGTGCCGAGAGTACCAGGGCGGTGAACGATGGCGAGGCCTAGGAAGGGGACGACATGGAGCCGGGGAAGACGCGACAGTGGATGCTCACGCGTAGAGGATTATGAGGGTTCACTCGTTCGGCTGCGGTGTGAGGCTGCCGTTGCCGCAGAATAACAGGGGGTGTGGGTGCGTAGAGGGATGGCCTGGCCAGCGGTGGGAGTAGTAGGGGGCGGTGAGGCCTCCACGACATCACAGCCGGCGACGGTCGGCAGGAGCAGGCTGCACGACCGGCGCTGCTTTGGGCGGCTGGAGCAAGAAGACCAGAGGTTGAAGAAGCACTACGGCCGTTGGATGGACATTGTACGGTCACTGGAGCTAGAATCGTTCATATATTGACTAAAGTTGACAAAGGCCTCCGTCCTAGTCAACTTAGTAGGCCCACAAGTTAGCCTCCCACCAAGGTGGGTCATAGCTAGTAGGGGGTATTCATTTTTTTGTGCGTAATAAGAAGGCACTTCCGGTGGGTCCGAGCTGGCAGCGGGGGAACGTTTTTCACGAAATACGGTGGCCCGTCCTGTGGGTCCCAGCAGTCAGGGGGAAACGTTTTTTTTGCAAAATACTGGTGGCCCGTCCGTTGGGTCCCTGCTGTCAGGTGGAGGAATAATTATTTTCCGCGTAATAAGGAGGCACTTCCTTGCGGCTGCCGTGGACCCAACTGTCAGCCTCTCCACGTACAATACTCTTCCGATGGAAGTCGGTCGTTGACCAGATTGACCACGCCGCGCTGAGAGCACCATGGCGGTGGACGACGGCGAGGCCTAGGAAGGGGACGACGCGAAGCCGGGGAAGACGCGGCAGTGGAAGCCCGCGCGGAGAGGAGTACGAGGGTTCATTGGTTCGGCTACGGTGTGAGGCTGCCGTCGCCGTAGAATAACTGGGGGTGTGGGTGAGTAGAGGGATGCCCTGGCCAGCGGTGGGAGTAGTAGGGGGCGCTGAGGCCTGTGCGGCAGCACAGCCGGCCACGGGAGGCGGGAGTAGGCGGTCCCGCCGGCGCTGCTTTGGCAGCTGGAGCAAGAAGATCAGAGATTGAAGAAACACGACGGCCGTTCGATTGACATCCAACGGTTACGTCTGCTAGAATCGTTTGTTGACGTATACAATAACTAAAATAATCTTGCATACAGGTCAACTAAACAGGCCCACAAGTTAGACCACTCCCTCTTTTTTTAATAATTTATATATAGCTCATGGCAACTTCTTATGCAATTTATTGCAGTCGTTTTTTTGGTTGGCCAGGGCCAATTTCGCATATTTCTGTGGGTTCCAAACTATTTTTAATACCGAAATGTCGAGCCAGATTTAAAGTACTTTGAAGATATATTTAAATTAGGTTAATGCCCAGTGAAATAGGAATCTGAGAATGTGAAAAAATTCAGAAATTATAAAGTAATTGCCAATTTGTCATCTGTTTTTATATTTACAACCCATTTCATATTACTTTCAAGATTTGCAGGCGTCTTGCAAGAGTTGCAGCCCATCAGGGCGTAGAAAAATAAGTAGGCCTGGATTGGGTATTCTTCAGAAAAAATAAACTGGGCTCATTTTCACAAAGAAAAAATAGCTAGGCTGGTCACATGGTGAACATAAAATATAAGCCTGGGCTAGATGGGCCACAGCCCAGTTCAAACCCTGCTCCGTCTCAACAATACCAAACAAAAAAAATAATGCTCGAGTAGCTACGTCCCAGGTGTCAACCGATCTTGTGCTGTTCTCTTGTCTATTGACTATATACGCTCACAATGTCGTGGGTCCCAGATGTCAGGAAAACATTAGGAGGAAGCATTTTATTTTTCCATACACTGACGTGGTGGGCCCCTACTGTCATCCTCTCCACATACTTTTGCCGATTCCTGTTGTTTGTTAACCATGTTGACAACGCGAGATGGCGCTGCGGCGAGCGCACCAAAGCGCGGGGAGGACGTCGGCGTTAACGATTTAGGAGACGGTGGGGCGGTGATGCGTGCGCTGAGGCGCAGCCAGCCGTGGGAGGCGGAAGCAGGCGGCCCCGCCGGCGCTGGTTTGGTTTTGGCGGCTGGAGGAAGACAGGACTTAAGAAACACAACAGACTATAAAAGCAGCAGGAGTACTTAACAACCTTAACTGAAACCTGCAAGGGCACTTAACAACCAAAGCTGAAAGCAGTATGAGTACTTATACAGGTTCAACCGTACAAAGCACGCCTCGAACAGTGCTACTTTGCCTACAGTTAACCAAGGGTGAGGCCGCCAAGCCCCAGGACAAGGCCCAGGCACCACCTCGCGCATCCACAACCTTCTGAAAGCGGCTTCATCTCGCAACATGGTCAATAAACAGGATATTCGCTTTAGAGCCATGGAAAAGCATGAACATAATCTTCTGTCCTATTCTCCAAGATGGACGGGGCTTCATTATTTGAGCCCACCCATGAATAAGTATCTTTTCACCTCCAAGGGGAATTGAGTAGGTCGACATAAACATCATGTTGTGACCAAGCGCAAGTCTGACCCGACCATGATCAGGCATCTGTATAGGAACAATAGAACTCGGCAGTTCCTGTTTCAAGAAGCTCGCAGCTGTAAAACTATGTATAAGCAATAGTTTATGAACAACATATATAACAGAAAACAGCTTGTACCATAAGTTTCTCGACACAGTTGGACCTGTTCAACGAGTGCAGCAGTGGCACACATATCCCACGTGGCCTTCCACCATTGAAACGCCCCACAAGGACCTCAAGACGATCAATAAAGTGTAGGAACTTGTGGATGTCGATCCAGTCAACTTCAGTGCCATTAGTAACAGCCGAGTTATAATAGAGTAGCAAACGAGCAGACTACTTAACTCTGAAAAAACCTACACGTGCCACCAATTATAAGAAAATATTAGTTAGAAGTAGCATCTTCGTGAGAGATTCGTTGCTACTTCTAAAGTTAAATTGTGATTAGTTAGACAGAATAGGTGGATTAAGAAGTAATCGAGGCAACAAGCAAGAACCAGATACAAAACTAACATGGATGAACAATTGGAACGACGTCGGGGTGAAAGATCGCAGTGAAGATGAGACCAGGTTCTGCTATTTCCATCAACATTCGTGCGCCAACTTTCAGTCCGTAACACTTGAGAAAGTTTATCCAAGTTCGTCCATAAAAAAAGCAGCGATCTTCTTGGTTCATGAACTCAACTCGGAACTTATATCCATGGTTTGTCTTCACTGTGACATTAAACTAGTGTATTCAGTTATGGCAAGGTTGAGCATCTTGAGTACATGTGTTCTGGCAGAGCAAATAATACACTGCAGGATAAATAATATGAGAACACAACATGTTCAAGAAAACCCCACCCTCCCGGATAGAAAAGAGGATTCTAGGAACATACTGTGCATGTTTCAAAATGCTGTGTTAGGATGAGAAGGAACAAGTGTGGCGTCTCACCGAGGGCGCAAAAACCTGTAGGGTACTCGCACTTTGGGCACTGCAAATGAGACACACTAGATTCAGTAGGAAGAAAAATGCATCAACGGCGGGGGCTGCCATCTTAACATTACCTGCGACCAAGGGACTTGGATTTATCGGGGATGGATGAAGAATTCGTACCTGGTTCTCCATGAGAAAACCCTATGCAATCGCCGAGAGGGGTTTTTCTCTGAACAAGCAGACGAGGGAGAAGGGGATTCAGGCCAAGTGAAATATTGTCGCTTTGTCCGTCCAGCTTAGTGCTAAAGCTGGAGAGGGGGGGTTATGATTTGACGGCTCATTGGGCATTACTGCGGCACTACGACCGGGGTGTGTCTACCGTGAAGTTGTGCACTCTAATTTGTGCATATGACACGTGGACCCCGTTGCCGGTTGCCCCACATATCAACGAAAGGAAGTAGAAAGACAGGAGTAACTAGTTACACATAAATATATTTTTTGACAGAGAGATACTCCCTCTGTAAACAAATATACAAATCTTTTATATCACAGGCTCACCTTGCCGAGAAATATACTCCCTCTGCAACGCACGAGCATTATGGGGGTTCTGCTTTTTTATGGGGGTTCAGCTGAGAATATAATACTCAGATAGGCTCACGGTTCTGGACTTTGGGCCACAGGCCGACCCTGCATGTTTGGGCGCCGATGTGTTCTACCTCGGCGCTTTTCATATTGCAAGCGATCGGTACAGCGCTGGTTTTAGATGCTGTCGCAAGGCGAATACACAAAATTGAATAAAGCACGGCAGCTGTTGGAATGAAATCGAACGACAGTTCCTAACCAGCAATCAGAGTTGCAATTCTATCAACGATATACCATGTGATAAATAATACTGTCGTACTACTTATACACATAGGACACTTGTTTCACCATGCCAGATTATTACATCAAAATCTCTCGGAGGACAGATCAGTTCGGCTGTTGTGTGTTGCTACTGAAGAATTTCAAAGTTGATTTGGACCAGCTCTCCTTGCCGAGAAAGTTCGATTTTGACATCATCCCCTACCGCAAGATATGATTTAGATTTGAACCTTGACCATCCTTTAGCATCAATCATCATGCGACCATCCTTTGTACTTACGGTATATTGAGCAGGTTCATTCACACCAAGGCTGCGCATGGTAAGAGAAACTTGGCCGCGGTCGCCCGGATTGTTGAACGACTCCCTCGTTGCTCTAGGAATTCTCTGTTTGCAAACAAGAAGACATACCGAAACAGTTAGATCAACACAGTGAATCATGTGAAACAACATGGAAAGAAAAAAGAACGAAGCACTTGGGCGGCCAATGCTTACCAAGAAGGTGGACATGTCGGTTTTTGTAAGGACTTTGGTATATGAAGTGCGAACTGCAGCCTAGTCTGTTGCCGGTGCAACTGCACGGGCCGGAGCAGATGCAAGTGAAAGTGTTGGTGCAGGTGCCGAAGCCGCCGCTGCTGCCGGAGATGGTGCTCCTTGTAGAGCTGGTGCCACTATCGGAGCAGGTGCTGGTGTTGATGCTCGATCCTCCGGTAGATCAGACTGATCCGCCGACGCGGTCGGTGCCCAATCCTTAGCTGGATCAGACTGAGCTGTTGCCGCTCTTAGTGCTAGAGCAACTGCCGGTGCTCGATCTATGCGAGACAGCGGCGATCGTGTCTGGTCTGCTATGATCAGCTTTCTAACTTGACTAGGATCCGTGACCGTGATCCAGTTTTTTCTTCATTTCTTTTAAATGCGAGAAGGACTAATTGTGGCGTTTTTTTAAACCAAACTACAGTTCATCATAGGGATTCAGCTTGTACTCAGACAACAGACTGATCCAATTTTTTCCAGTAATATAAGTGATGGGCAGTGCCTTCATTACTGACACGACATAAGAAGTGAAACCTGCAAAAATAGCCATCGTAGAGCAAACCAAACGGTTTATTCTGTGATGAATGTCACATGGCAAAACCTGCATCGTAAAGTTGCAGGAAAAGAAAGAAAACATGACATTAAATCAATAAGATTTAGATAGTAAATCAATAAGATGTGGCACGAGTGAATCCTTATCAGGAAATCACTATGTTGAAGTACTAAAGAGAAGATTGATCGTCCAACTACGTGTGGCATGCAGGAGCCCCGCCTACTCCCACAAGCAGGACAGTCCAAAGGTCGTGACAAATCGTATGGACTGAACATCCATGGGACTGGAAATCCTGGTGGGTGCGATAAACCCTGCAATGCATACAGATATTGGAGTGTAACCATAATTGATAAACCGTCCTCACAAAAAATATGATCTGGATACTTCAAAATATACAGACTGAATTGAGTGGACAGACATTAACATAGACCGCTCTCAGGACTGACCACACACCAAACGCGGTAGTACTAATAAACAATACAGGGTTCACAAACACAAATCAAGTACTGAGCAATAGTACTTACTACAGACAAGCAAAGTTGCACTAACTAAACTCTGCAGACTATTTCTTGCCACCGACCTACGGGATGAACCCCGCATCACTGACTAGGCCATGGACTTTGTGTGAGATGTCTACATGCACCATCACCATCTTGTCAACCTTGGAGAAGCTAACAGAGTGGTCTTTCCACTCATAAACATGACGATGAAGACAGGCCGCATCAGATTTGTTGGGAAGCTTTACAAGAACCACACCCTTCGTAATCGAAGGCACAGCCAGGAAATTCTTGTGGTCAAGTACAACCTCAAGAACACGCCTGACAACAATGCTACAGGAAAACACTAGTTCAGGACACGTGGCGACAAGGACACAACAGCTGGATAGTTCAGCAGTAGATCTCATCATCAGGTCTTCCAGTTCACATGGCATGACTTTGAGAACTTCATCTCCACCGCGAACCTGGTTCTAATTCAAACAGAAACCATATTTTATTACTACCTCCGTTCAGAAATATAAGATGATTTTCGATATTATACTCCATATATGACTACATATACGCACAGAAATGAGTGAACAAAGACACTAGAACATGTCTTCAAAGGCATGAGAGCAGAGGGATTACATGCAATATCCATAACACAAGTTACAGAGGCAAATATACCCTCTTAAAAGGTAGCATTGATGTTCATAAAGTACTCCCTCCGTCCCAAAATTCTTGTCTTAGATTTGTCTAGATACGGATGTATCAAGTCACATTTTAGTATTAGATACATCCGTATCTAGACAAATCTAAGACAAGAAATTTGGGACAGAGGGAGTAGTTGAAAGTAATCTATAAGAAATCAGTGTCAACCTCTCGCATGTTTTGGTCAAAAGAGGAATTTAGAACCGTCATTTGGCACACTAAAATCACATGCAAGATCACCCAGAAAGTTGTACTACCAGTACTAGTACTGCGTATTAGATGAAAAACACGATCAAGATCGAGAAAAAGATCGTCAACAAGAGACATTACCTGGACTTGCTTAATGAGGGATCCCGGAGAGGGGGGCTTGGACAGGGCAATGGCTTTGAGCTTGTCTGCGGTAGTCTTGGCGGGGTGCTTGCGCTTCTTCGTACCATGAGCCTCGACGGTTTTGGCCAGAGCCATAGACATCACGTCGGCCGGTGCTCCGGCGTCCATCCAAGAGAGGAAGCTGAGAGAGAAGAGTGAAAGGAGGAACGAGATGAGGGAGAAGCGAAGCGAGTGGGGGCTTTCTTCAAGAGAGGAAGCTGAGAGAGAAGAGTGAAATGATGGTTGCTTCGTTCGTCCAACTTACTGCTGGAAAGGAGGGGGTTTTGTGATTTGATGGCTCATTGGGCATTACTACGGCAGTTCGATCGGGGTAGTCTACCGTCACTCTACTACGGAGTAATTTAGTGCATGGCTGGTGGACCCAGGTGCTGGCTATCCCACACGTCAGCAAAAGTGAGTAATTTAGTGCATGGCTGGAGGAGGATCCGCACGGTAGAGCGTGTCCACTGTTTTTCTGAAGAAAAAATGATTAGATCAAGCGTTTCCACTCTTACGACGGAGGAGTGCGAAACACGGTAGCCACTTGAACATACACAATGCTCCTACTACTAGGCATGTGCAGTGGTTCATACGTCAGTACTACACAATCTTGTTGCTAGTGTAGTAAGATATGACGATAACAAATGATGTTGTGCGCATGTCAACTACTCCTATATCTAACATAATACCTCTTTTTTGACTGTCCGGTCGAGAATGAACGGTGAGATCAATGTTAACAGAACTAGGTCCACAACGCACGTAGAGTACGGTGCTACAGTACTCCACGAAACATGAACCATATGAATCACGAATAGTGTTAGGCAGGGTGTATGAAGGGTGCATGGGATGGGAGCAAAAGTTCCCTTCTCGACCCACTTTTGGGTGTTTGGCAGAGTGCATGAAGGGTGCATGAGTCCACACTGGTAGGTTGACAAAAATACACGAAGATGAAACAACTATATTGAGATGAGAATGCAACCAAACACACCCACACGCTTTGTGCTACAGCGACTAATCTGCATCGCCTGAGTTTGATCCAACGGTCATGTTGCGCCGAGACATGAACACGCCCATGCAGAGGGCGCCTAAACACCAACGAAGTCCCTCTGCTTCTCGAGGCGCATGACGTTGGTGATGCAGGGTGCAACCGCCCGCAGAGCCCACTCCCGGTCGACGGGAGCTAGTGTCAGGCGCCTCACCTTGGACTCTGTGATCTGCTGCGCCGCCATGGCACCAGGTAGAAGCAATGGCGAGAGGAAGCAAAGGGGGCGAAACAGCTGAAAGGCAATGCAATCTACGGGAAGGCGGAGGGAGCGGGGAATCTTTTGCTTTTCACCACGGTAAAACACCAGTCGACGACTTCTCACATCAGGGAGCAGTGGGTTTTTACAGGCGGAGTCATCGTGACTAATTGTTGCCGCGCCTGCTCCCGTCAATCAAAAAAATAAAAATCCTGCCACGCCTGCTCCCGTCAATCAAAAAATTAAAAATCCTGCCGCACCCAAACACCAGAGCAACACCGCGGTGGATATTTAAATTTACCTGCCGACAAGTAGATAAAAAAAGGAGTGAAAAACAAATGTGGCGGCGGCCTAGCTAATCGGTCGAACTAGCCCAACTAGCTAGCCACCGTGCTTCACTGATGTACTCGGTGGGAAAGGTGGTCTTTCGTGATTTGATGACTCATTTACTTGCTTCAGCACTAAGACCGAGGAGGACCCAGAAAATGCGTGGTAGGGCCTCCCACGTCAGGAAGAATATATGCGTGCACCACCCGGGAGGACCCCGAAACCGCGCGGTAGGGTGTGCCACGTCTTGGCACGAAGGAAAAATGTGCGTCTAAAAATATACCGTATCAGATGTAGTACCTATGGTTCGACCTCGGGACCCAGCCAGTCGGTCAAAAACACCCCACTAGCCACACAACTTCATCATGCAAACATGGCACGCAGGATAGATGTGGTTAGATCCGTCTCGACCAGCCACAACGTCTCTTGTTCTAGGCGATTCTTCTATTTTCCAAGCTTTTTTTAGTTGTAATAACACCACGACAAGCTAGCACCGCTCTTCGTGTGTGACCCTGCAAAGGTTAGACGATGGAGAGAAGAGAGATTGAGATCGCAGACCTGGGACCCACCAGTAAGTGAGACAATGGTCATGCACGTGTTGACGAGGCACTCCCTCTACTCTACTCAACGCAAGTACTGTATAAAATCAACTTATGGGACAAAGCCAACAACCGTTCGTTTTTTCAGGCTATCGACTTACGCTTTGTAGTCCAGGTTGCCTGTTCGAATCTCGCCTTTCAGATTTGTTAGTTTTAGGTCCAAATTTGATTAATGACAAGTGGGACCCCGTGTGTTGTTCCGATATTTCAGTGTAGGATGGTTTTTTTGAACAAACACTTTGCACGGTTAGACAAGTAACGGCACGAGTTACACGTTTTTTGCAAGTTTACAAACAAAAATGACAGCGGCATAGAATATCACATCCACCCCGCAGCTTAGATACTATGGTGATACGAGTTTTTACACCGTTGGAAGTGAGATCCAATGGCTTGGGAGTAGTCTTTGTAATTATGCGCAATTTCCAAACTCTCCAAAGGTTTTTTTGCAAATAAAATATTCAGGCCTCGTGTGTGCCGCTGCATCTTCGATCCAACGGCTCCCCGGTGCTCATATTAGGTGCTCCTCGTAGTTTAATTACCCGCTATGGTGATATGAGCATCTAGGTCGTATGATCAGTGATCAGATGGCACATGCGTAGTACTTGTACTTTCTGCGCATTTCCCTAACTCTATCAGCCGTATATTGCAAAAACATTCAAACCTCCTACTGTGGGCCGTTAGATCTTAGTGAACTCGTATCACCATAGAATCTACTGTGCGGGAGCACCTCATACTCTCCCGTGCGAGAAAACATAAGGTGCTATCGCAGCTTGGATGCTACGGTGATACGAGCTTGGAGGTCGTTTGATCTGAGATCCAATGGCATCTGAGCAGTCTTTGTGCTTGTAAGCAGTGGCCGAACTATTTTGGGGCTTTTCTGCAAAAAAAACAATTCGAACCACCGAGGAGGTGTTGGGTCACAAATCCAACGCCTCCGAAGAGCTTGTATCACCAAAGCATCTAAGGTGTGGTAGCACATGATATTCTTACATACAGGAGAATATGATGTCCTCCTTCATCTTAGATGCTACGGTGATACCAGCTTCGAGGTTGCTGGATATGGGATCAAAGGGCATCTAAGTAGTTTTTGTACAAATTGTGTGCAATTCTCAAACTCATCAAGGTTTCCTGCAAAAATATTAAGACACATCATGTGAGCTGCTATATCTCAGATCTACAAGCTCCAAGCAACTCGTATCGGCATATAGCATCTAAGGTATGTGGGAACATGATATTCTCCCGAGGAGGAGGGATGGGGGGTGCACAACCAATCGGTGGTTGGGAGGGTGGGGACAAATATAATCTAAACAACCCTAAATAGAGCTCCACAATTTTATCTAAGGTCAAGGGGTTGACCCCCGACAATCATAGCTCCGCCTAAACACAACATTTGCATGTACTGTAGTACTAGACTTAATATTCATGTTTCAGTTTCATGTTCATTTTAAATATTGAAATGAGGAACATGGATATCTTACTTTTACTCCCTTCATTCCTAAATATTAGTCTTTTTAGAGGCTTCAAATGGACTGGCACATACGGATGTATATAGACATATTTTAGAGTCTAGATTCACTCATTTTACTCCGTATGTAGTCACTTATTGAACTCTCTAAAAGACTAATATTTTGGAACAGAAGGAGTATTTTTGAATTCGTGTCATACATGCATGGTTTGGAAAAATAGATGCACTATACTTATTGGATTTTTGTTGTGTTCATGCGTGTGTGTCTCTGTGTGTGTGTGTCTCTCTGTGTGTGTGTGGTCATATGCTTGATACATACAAAGTTTTCTCACCTCCATATTGTTCATATTTTAAATTTGAATTTGCATTGGAAAACTTACTAGGGATACCATGAAATGTGAAATCCACGTTGAGATCACTATATCACAAACTCACTCTAATTCAACAACTCGTCATAAATCAATTACCACGTTGAGATTAGTATTTGCAAGGAAAATACGGGTATTGTAATACACATAGATTCGTTCGGCAATTTAAAAGGTTCCTTTCGTATTCTCGAATGGTAGGACCCAACGGCGTACCAGCCAGACCTTGGCTCGTGTTGATCCTAAAAAAACCGGGCTCGTGTCCTTCTGTGGCATGCGTGGTACGCACATTAGGCAACCCCAACCAATCGAGCCTCAGCGTTTCAAGTCGAAATATCCAGCGGCCAGAATTCCAGCCCTAGGAAATTCCCCTCATGTCCCCGGTCCATAATGACTATCAATGAACAACGGAGGGATGCTTTAGTAACTAGACAATGTTACCTACCGTGCCGAGCATAGTTCAATTCCCTCGGTCGCCGCTCATCAAGGTCACCCATCAACTGCATTGCCTAGTACTACTACTACTACTACTACTACTACTACTACTACTACTACTACTACACCGGGATGAGCACTGAATTGAGCCCGTTTGTTCGTGCCTAGTACTTGAGTTAATATACCAGGCAATGCACTGGTACGGAGGGATTATCCTTTTACTCTGCATATATAACTTGTCTGAAGTCTGACTAAGCAAAATGTTTGACCAAATCCTTTCTTAAGAAATACAACATGACAGATGTACGGCTTGAAAATTTATTGCATGATGCAGGTTATGATATTGTTTTGAATCCTGGATCTTAAATTTCAGAAAATCCAAAAAGTGAGCATAAATTCTTGAAACTAAGCATGGTCACGTGATATGGCACAAATATTACTTCGTAAGTTTTTTCTTCAATTTGAGACAAGCTGCTTATGACAAGTTGCACAAATGAAGAGCCAAGGTATTTTGGAACAAAGACCTGTCACGTTAAGGCGAACGCTTTCACTATTGAAACCGTGGGCGTTTACGTGCCGCCACGAGTCCCTGCTTCTCATCGGCAGGTGCCGTCCAAGCAAGCGTGTGAGTCGACGGGAGGCGTGCGAGCAGACCGATGCGCCGTCTTTTAGGGAGGCGTGCGAGTAGACCACTGTGCAGGCTCACCGGGAGGCGAGCCCTTTGACCAGGCTCCGCCGCCCACCGTCGTCCCAACTGCTCCCACTTTTAATGTCGCCGGTGCCGCAGTTTAAAATCAACCCCGCACTACCCGGTATCGCTACAATCCTCTCTCTTCCTCTCTGATTCTCCTGTCGTCTACCTCCAACTAGCCTGACCTAAACGTACGCCATGCCGCATCACGATGGTCTGCCCTTAGTGTTCCAATTTCCTGAGGAAGACACCCAGCCGGAGTCTCAAGAAAATAAGGCGCTTTGGGACGAGGTTGAACAGGCCTTGCAGGAAGACGCCGTGCCTGTCCCCGCTCCCGTTTCGGCTCCCGTCGCCCCGACTGCGCCAGCGCCCATTCCCGTGGCATTGATGGGCTTGGAGCCGCACATTATCACCGAGCTTGATCCCACGGGGTTCCATGAGGTCCCCGTCGACTTTCACGTGCCCGTGCACCTGCCAGCGCATAAGCCTCCGCGTGCACTGACGCGCACGCCCGTGCCGGTGCCCGTGCACCTACCAACGCATGCGCTTGTGCGTGCACTGACGTGCGCGCCTGTGCCGGTGCCCGTGCACACGAATGTCTTTGCCACACCGTTGACAGCACCTGTCCCCGCGCGGGTGCCAGTGCCCCCCTCAGCGGCATGGATGGCCGCCGTCGACCGCTTCCTTGCACCAATGCCAGTCGCCTCCTCCCGCCAGTTGACTCGCTCCGAAGTCCAGAACATTTTGGCCTTCCTTGAAGCTAGGCCAACGTCCAGGAGTACGCCAACAACAGCGCAATACGCCGTCGTTGTCGGTCAGTGGCCCGACGACACACAGAGCACGGCAGAGGAGCCGCTTCCCACCGCGAGACGCCCCCGCCGCGTAATCTAAATTTTCCACGAAAAACGTTCGGATTGCCATGCTTCAAATCCGAATGTTTATCATTTCCCTTTATTTTATATCGATCGTCGTATAATTTAAAGTCGGAGTCAGACTGAACGAAATGTATGGTTTGATCGATTGCATATTCGGCTAGAGACGTATCAAATTAAATATAAAACGTCATCAAGCCACATGTATTCCTTGTCATCCAATGACCTAGACTGCTTCAATGTCGAGCGCTCAACACGTTTAGCGTGCAGTTAATTTCATGCCAAAAATAGTGCTAATCACATGACAACACGCAAATAATATCCTAGTAGTTAATATCCGCATGCACTTAGTATACTTCCAAATTAACGTGCATTGCACGTACACACTGACTAGTGCTGCTAGTACATGAAACTGATGCCATGACTTGTGAACGCGTCCAGATATGGTCAACGGTAACATCGCCCGCGAGTTCTTCCTGTTTGCCCATGCGTCTAAACGCAGAAGGGGAGGAGGGAGAGAGCACACATGGAACCCACCAGTAAGTGAAGGCGAATAGTACTAAAAATAATATTACATGTTATCCATTAATTGGGTTGTGGTAATATAAAAACATTATGTGAACAAAGGGGGTACAACAAACATTGCTATTCTACGTATGTTGCCTATTGACGTGCGGCTTGAAGGCCCGGTCGCATGTTTGATCCTCGTCCTTTCTTTTTTAATTTTTATATGCGTCCAAATTTGTTTCATGACATGTGGGCCCCTCGGTGTGTAGTTTGTAGCACTTTAATTTGTGGGTCGAAATTTGTTCCATTCCAAGTGGACTATCGGTGTAGTTTTGTAGCTTATTTATAATAATTAAAGAGAACAACATAGTTTTTTCAATAGTACCATGGTGCGACGTTGAAGGCGAGAAAGGACGTGCGAGAGAGCGATGACCGAGCCAGAGGGAAATCAACTAGGGGAGTTTCGTGGGTTGCAACGGTGTTTGGAGTAGTTGTGGGCCGAATGCTACAAAAATATAATCTAAACCGACCGTAATAAATGCCTACACAAATTAATCCAAGGTTGGAGTGCCCCTCGCAATGTAAATAGCTCCGGCTTTGCGAGGGATGGAGAGGTAGTAGCTTCATCGCGTGGAAGATACGGTGTGAGAAAGCAAGGTCAATCGAGAGACATATAGATAGAGAGACAAAGTGTGGTCCGACATTCATTGAACAAATATATATGCTCTGGAGAGATATTGTCCGATTGAACTTTTTGGCAAGGGTGAGGGCTGTAAGATAGAGCTTGAGAGATGATCCAGTCACAGGCGTGTAGATATATTTTGAGCATTGGAGGAAGCAAGGTCAATCGATCACATAGGGTTGTTGTGCGATTGAAAGAGTGAGACGGGTTGGAGAGAGTGACCTAGATAGACAATGTGCGTGAGAGAGTATACAATGTGAATAGGTCGAATTGGGCTCAAACATGGTGATATAACATTTTTGTCGGAGAAAGAGCGAGGTCAATCGAGACATACAAAGAGAGAGAGAGAGTGCGCGTGGCCCACCATGAGGTCGAAAGAGTGGCGGCGGCTTGGATGGATTGACCTAGATAGACAATCTGCGTGAGAGAGTATAGAGTGTGTCGATCGAGGCCCGAACAGGGAGATATATCATTTGTGTGTGAAAGAAAACGAGGTTAAACAAGACTCAGATAAAGAGAGTGAGATTGAGCGAGTGTGGCCCACCATGCAGAAGAAAGAGTGAGACAGTCTCGAGGGAGTGACCTAGATATACAACGTGCGTGCGTATGCACAAGAGGTTGGGGGGCTAGATAGGCAATGCATGTATTTAGTGTGAGAGGGTGAGAGGGAGAGGGGGGGGAGAG
>NC_041388.1:409465674-409606491 GCF_002162155.2 Triticum dicoccoides | reverse complement strand
CATAGTACGCGACTTAATATCGATGTTTCAATTTGGTGTACATTGTAAGATTTGAACCGAGGACCAGACATACGGGTAATTATTTCAAATTCGTGACATACTAAGTTTCAAAAAGTTGACATTGACTCAGTTTGTTGTGCTATTTTGTAGGTCATATGTTTGAATGCATCCAAAAGTTTTCTCACTACCATGGTGTTCATCATATACATATGAATTTGTATTAAAAAAGTAGCATGGATACAATGAAATGCGAAATCCACGTTAGAATTGGAGATCGCTACGTGACACACACTCTAATTCAAATAACTAACTACGTGACACACACTCTAATTCAAATAACTAATTATGTGACACACACTCTAATCCACGTTAGTGTGGGTACCGTTTCGATTTTTTCTTCAAATAACTCCTCATTAATTAATTTATAGTACACCCTCTGTTCACTTTTATAAGACCTTGAAGACGTTTCAGACAATGTGCAAAACAGTTCATTTTAAGTTGTCTGAAACGACTTACAAAAGTGAACGGATGGAGTATCTCATTTCGAATTACTAATTATTGCAAGGAAAACACGGGCATGGTAATACATATAGATTCGTTTGCAAATGAAAGAAGATTCGTTTGCATTCTCAAATGTAGGCGCACCAGGCAGACCAGGGTCATGTCGGGGTGGACGCTGCTTCGGTGCCTTAAAGGCAACTTCCTTTGGGTCACTGACATGCGGGCCAGCCACCTGTTGGGCCCACATGTCATGGACACAAAGGTAGGTGCCTTAAGGCACCGAAGCATAGTCCTGTCGAGGTGGTCGCGTGTGTCGGACGGACGCGTACCACCCAGCCCCCCTCCCCCCCCCCCAAAAAGGACGATGATAATATAAGTTCGCGCTTCCACGTTTCGGATTGAAATATCAGGCGGCCCCAATTCCAGCCCTGCAAAATCTCTCTTCTCCACCGTCCCCTTCTGTGCCCAGATTTTGCTCAAATCCTAATTCGCCGCCAACCCTCGAATCACCCCTCGTCTCGTCTCTTTCCCCACTGTTCCCCACCTCTGTGCCGGACGACGACGAAGACGATGGTCGCGCTTCACCACCGCACTGGAGCTACCTCATCTACGCCCTCGTCCACCGCAGCGGGTGGTCCACGGACAACGTCGGCGGCCGCAACCGACGTGCCTCACAGACACCGAGTTCCACCGCATCAGGTGCACTTCACCAATGCCATCTCCCAGCTCACCGGGGCTACTTCACCGAGCACATCGTCGCACCTCCACCCCCGAGGACGTTGGGGCTTCACCAACGGTCTCGTCCACCGCATCATAGCGCTTCGCTGCTACTCAAGATTTGTATCCGTGCGCGGCCAGCCAATGCCAGCGCATCACCCTCAACGGCTCTGAAGTGACCCGGACTCTAGCTAGGCGAGCATGCCCAAACGCCGGCCCGAACTAGGTATCCACACATCACTCCCTTGTGCACTGTTCCGGCGATGTTTGGATATCCTTTCACTGCTCTCTTAGCTTACACGCCTATGCAACTCTGACTTTAACTCTTATTTCTTCTGGAGATATCATCTGAAAGAAGCAAATCCATTTTTTAGCGAAACATGATGGCGCTACGGGATTTGGTACACATCCTGCACACCCGTATAACCTTGTAAGTATCTGTCCTCCGGTACAACATCAAGGTCGATTCCTCTTATTTGATCAACCATTCGCCGTGTCAAAAATGCAGAGAGGGATGCAAGGAGCACAAGGCCTGCACATCCAAGCAAGTGGTAACATGGACTTGTACATGGAACATCCCAAGCGTAAGCAGAGCTACAGTGAGCCTGTACAATGAGCTAGCATAAGTCCATGCATTTCATTTAACTCGTACTAGCATTGGTGTATGATTTGTGTGCAGTGGCTGATCCATGAATTCAAGTTACCAGGGGCGAACATTTAACTTAAAAAATACGAAGGCACTTGCACTCCGGAAATCAACATAACTTGAGAAATGTGAAGCTACATGCACTTTCAAAACGAGCTAATGATCCAAAGTAGTTCAGATTTATAAACACTAAATGATGCAAGCACCAAAAAACACAAAATGCAACATGGTGTACAAGGACTACAAACATGGTCTGTACCTGCTTGAATTATTCGTTCTCTGGCTGAAAATATCGAAGTGTAATTGCACGTATAACCAGTGCGCAAACTGCATATCAATATATCTATCCTGCACAAGTATGCCAATAGTTTCAAACAACAAATTAGAAAAGTATTTATGCTATGTTGTCATGATACAGGGACTTTCTGGTAGATGGCCTCGACGTTTCCTCAAGCTATGAAAATGCACTATAATTTGCTTGTCATCAATGCCTGCAAATCTCTGTCTCTCTCAACATAGTAAATCATCATTAGACACTAAATCCTTCAATGAGCTTGCAAAATGCTTGCATTAGATCCCTCATTAGATACTATATGTTCATCACTAGGAGCATGTAAAATGTTTGCATCAAATCCTTCATTAGCAGTCTGTTCATTAGACACTTCAGGCTCAAGAACAACATGAGCTTGTATGTTTGCACCGGAAACTTGATTAGATACATCAAATTCAGTCAATTCAGTATTGATTGGGGGAGTTATAAAATAAGTAGAAATTGGTTTCATTTTCTCATAGATTCCCTACATGCAAGCAGTTTTACAACACCGTCAGGTTTAACTATTGGCCAGAAATTGAAGAGTTGAATTAGATATAATCAGGGATGTGATGTACCTGCTCGTTGCGCATGCTACTCTTGCAAGCTGCGGCTGTCCGTTTGCGCAAGCTCGATGCCATGCCCATGTTGTCGCCGCTACCTCCCACGCAGGCTACACCCAGGGTTGGATCTTCATCTTCTTGTCCTTCCGTTCGCTTGAAGCCCGGCGACCGCCCTCCAACGAGGGCACAAGGAAGTGCTATGTCGGTCTGTCCAGCGGCGGCTAGGTTAGGAGCGAACCAGACTAGAGGCTGGAGCGAATGAATTGGGATTTTTCCTGCTTTCGATCGATATCGGAGGCGCTCGTTTGGGCCGCGAGCCTGCTATAGGGCCTGCCTTGCACTTATGTTATATGCCCATCCAAATTGAAACATTTTTCTTCATTTTTTACATTGCCTGCTCGTGCGTTGGGACGAACAAAACTAGCATGGGCAACCTGGACGACTCAAACTAGGTGCACACTTTCCAGCCGCCTGAGGCGGCCGCCCATACCAGCCCCTATGGTGGCGTCGCCCCTTTTTGCGTGTATGATTGGACAGTGAAAAATATTCCTGTGGCACTTTTGATGTACCCACAGAATGGTTGAATTGCTTGTTTCTATGAAGAGTTCGCCAATAATGTGAAGGATGCTAGTCTTTCCATCCTATTGTAGATTGCTTAGATCTCGATATGCCAAAAGTAATCGCATGAAATATACAATAAAAGCCAGTGTGATGTGCTTGGCTACAACTAGTCTGACTACACGTCCTCATATAACATATCAAGGACGCACCATCTTACCAGATTAAGCATTCGACTTACCCATGCAGTGTGGGAAGAAAGAAGTATTGGGACTGTGTATCCAAGCAATTGATGCCATGGACTCCTTCGTACAACCTTGTAAGCGAAAAAGAAGTTGTAGTGTGCCTGTACAAAGAACTAGCGTAAGTTCAGTTACCTGCTTCTCGGAATTTTAGTTAGCCACTTATTGTAAAATTGTTCAATTACGTTGCTTGGCTTAATTTAGTTTGCTACTGATTACATAATGGCATAGCCTATTAATCATATTGTAGACTGCGCCTATCTATGTGTTTGATACTTACTATTAAGAATTACCTGTTTTCCTTAACTTAAATATCTACTTGTTTGTTTAACTGCTTTGCTGCTGCAACAACGGGTTACAATGATATTAATAACTACTTTTCAGCATCCAATTGAAACTCTTTAATTCCTTGTTTGTTTAACTGGTTTGCTGTTATAACTCCCAGTTGAGATGTTTTGCTAACTTCAACTTTTCTGAATCCAATCGGAACTTTAATGGCAAAACAGGTTAGCCCAAGATCAAAGAGCGAGGTCCCCATGGACGTTGCATCATCCCACATTAGTGGCACCGGCCCAATTGTGCATTATGAATTGCCAACTGCTGATGCTCTAGAGGCTAAACTAGTGGTAGACAGAGATTCTGCTTCTCCACTTAAAGATGAAGTTGACATGTTGAGGAAGCAAACAGCACAATCACAAGCAGTACTCAAGACAACCATTAAATATTTGGTGGATTCAAAACGAAGCAAGCTGAGACTGACCAGATTGTTAAGGTCCTGAAGGAAAAAAGGAAATTAAATTCCTACTTGGTAAATCATAGGTGAAATGTTCTTTCCATAGTTGAATAATCTTTGTGTTGTCTGTTCATGTAATCAATCAAATCATTTGTTTTAGAGATCATGTAATAATTGTTTTTTTGTTTTTTGGTTTGTAATTTTATTTGAGCACAAGTCGGTATTAATTGATAAGACTCGGAGACATTTCATTTGAATTGCTGTGCCAGACCTACAAATATGCCAATCAGGCTGAATGTGCATTCAACAATGGTAGTAGTATAGATGGACCATAAGTGGCACGCATCGAAAAGGGCCAAGATGCTGGCTAAAAAAAGGATGTTGTTGTAGCAAAAAAAAGTATAGCGTCCTGGCTTATGTATGTTAGTTGATATTATTGATCCATATACTCTATAAGTGTTTATATGTCTGTTAGTTCTGTACATTCTTGGTTGATTGACTCGGTATTTGAATCTTGATACATCGCTTGTGTACATATCTAAATGGGAGTACACACCATGCTGCGTGTGACATTTGAGTTGGACATGAAGTGTTCCAAATATTTGAATTCACCTTAAACTGGATTCTAGTTTTTGAATTTGAGTATCGGCATTTGTAAACCATATTCATATATGACAGTGGAATACATCTTTGTCATCCTTTTGAATATATATAAAAACACATAGAATGATTTATAAAGATTAATATAGGAATACAAAATGGATTCGAATTTAGTTGCCAGGGTAAACGTGGATGCTTATTGTCCCAAAATTTGAAAGAAGCGGCAAAATGTCCACTCCCATGTCGGCTGCCCAAAGCCAAGTGTTTGGGAGATGGAAATTACTGTCTACCCATTACACGGACAATCCATCGGCCTGATTTCCACTGCTCTAAATAGGGGTAGGTTAGTAACTTCAATTAGACGTGACACGACCGCCTCTGAGCCCATTCCGACACGGTGGGTGTCAAACATGGGTGGCAAAACTCATTTGATTCAAGCTCGTTCGAAAGACCTTTGTTTCTCCCTCCATTCCCCATTCATACACGGTGGGCGGCAAAACAATCTCAACTCGGCCAAAATCAATGTAGGCAAATATTTTCAATAGGGGCAGGTTTGTAATTTCACTCAGACATGACACAACCGCCCTACCTGTCAGCCCCGTTCATACACCGTGGGCGCCAACCATGGGCGCCAACCACCCTCTCCTCGCCCGAAATCGCTCTGGGAAA
This sequence comes from Triticum dicoccoides, assembly GCF_002162155.2. Lineage (NCBI taxonomy): Eukaryota > Viridiplantae > Streptophyta > Magnoliopsida > Poales > Poaceae > Triticum > Triticum dicoccoides. The sequence goes on along the minus strand of NC_041388.1, from coordinate 409,600,952 downwards.
ATATTGGCGAGATGCGAGATTACCGTCCTATCCCCAACCGACGAGACGTCCAAATTTTAAACGGGGGCTAAGTTCGTAACTTTCCCATATTTTAGAGAGGCCCGTCCCAAAAACATGGTTCCCCGTACCTCTCCCTCCATTTTCCCATTCATACACCGTCTGCGCTAGAACACCCCATCCCCACACCAGCCTCCGTCCGCCACCCCCATCACCACCGTCCTCCACCATGCCGGAGCGCCTACCAAGACCGCGTCGTCCACTGCTAGAGATGGACGTTTCTCATCCACGGCGACAGACCAATAGCCTTGCATCACGTCCTCTCGCTTCATCGGCGCCGTCGTCCTATTTGCCGGGGTCTTAACTTGGTTACTCTACTTTCTTTTCAGCTCTTAGAATTTAGTTCTTAGTTCGAAGCAAACAATGGATGCTAAATATCATTTCTCTGGTTTGCAGCTTCAAATCTGCCATGGCACAGCCATAATATGGTTTAATTGATCATGCTTAGGGTTTAATTGATCATGTTGGTTCTGTGGTGGTTTCTTTAATAGAAATCGATGGGGAAACCCTCTTTTGCTAAAAAATATGCTTAGAGTTTCTTTAATAGATGCGGGTTAGCAATGCGCGGAGGTTACGAAGGGCGATGAGGCACTGGACAGACATGTGATAATCATAAAGCAACTCATGGAAGAGGGTAAAGCCAGTTCTGATAGATGCAAAGAACGATACACACCGCAGGGACGGACCCACGCGGCTTGGGGATAATGCAGCCCGGGGGGCGCCCCCAACTGAGCAAACCAAAAACTGTCACCTGGCACCATTGTTGAAGAAGTGTTGAAGTAGCTGAAGACGCTTTCTGCAGAAGTCGCTCATCATGAGTCGCCTGGGTCCTGAACCTCGCGAGGCTTTGGGGGTCCAGGAGGCTCGCGAGGACCGGCGCCACCTCCGATAGGATCGCCTGGTGCTTGGCCTCATGAGCCGCCAGGACTCCCCGCATGTGGCGTTGGTGCATGGCAGCCCTGTGCAGCAGACTGAAAGGCATGCGAACGTAGTTGTGAGGTGGGCCCTCGCACCGACCAACGTGGGACGGTCAGAAGAGCTCCTGAGACGCGGTCGTGTTAAGCCCTGGGATGTTGACGCAGGCATGCAGCTCGCCGCCCTCGCCGGGGGAGGGAGCTGCGCTGGATGGTGCGAGGCAACGCTCACCTCGCATGGCTCTTGCTTCCTAAAGCTCCTCAATCACCTTGGTGATGAACTCCTGAGTGTCTGATGCCTCGCGCCATGCGCTCTCGTCGCGAAAGCGTGCATTGAAGCACACCTCCACATGGTGCCCAAACGCCTCCCTCGTGACGCTGGTCAGGTTAGAGGCCCTCCAGAGTAGAGCCCCCGAAGAGCCCCCTATCCCAGCCTAAGAGGGGCACCAAGCGCGCCTTCCTATGCGAGAAGGGGAGGCGCCCCGTCAGTGGGCACAGATCTCGAGGCAGGGCCACCAGAGACCCCACTCTCTCGAGGTCCTTGGCGGAGTAGCTTCTTCTTCTTGGGGACAGCCTCAGGAGGGTAGACAGCACCCTCATCATCCGAGTCCTCGACCGTCATGGCCTGGTAGGCGCGCTCGAGAGAGCACACCGCGTCCTTCTCCTTGCAGACAACCGTGATGACACCGCAGATCCCTGGCATCTTGACAGCATTATATCCATGGTGTGTCGCAGCCATGAACTTGGCCAGGGCCAGATACCCGAGGATGGCATTGTACGGGAGGCAAATGTGGGCGACGTCAAAGTTGATGAGCTCAGTGCGGTAGTTGTCGCGCTTGCCAAAGGTGACAGGGAGGCGGATCTGCCCTATCGGTGTGGTGGAGCCATCGGTGACTCCTGAGAAAGGCTTGGTAGGCTAAAGCTGGTCGTAGGGCACCTAGAGTCGGTCGACGTCTCGACAGAGAGAACATTGAGCCCTTGGCGCCATCGATGAGTGTCTTGGTGACAAGGACGTTGCTAATGGTAGGCGAGCATAGCATTGGGAGGGCGCCGGCAGTGGCCGCGCACTTGAGCTAGTCAGTAGAGTCGAAGGTGATAGCGTATGAGGGAGTCCTGGATTAGGGGGTCCTTGGGCGTCCGGGCTATGTGACATGGGCCGGACTCATGGGCCATGAATATACAAGATGGAAGGCTTTCCCCCGTGTCCGGATGGGACTCTCCTTGGCGTGGAAGGCAAGCTTGGCATTCAGATATGAAGATTCCTTCCTCTGTAAACCGACTCTGTACAACCCTAGGCCCCTTCCGTGTCTATATAAATCGGAGGGTTTTGCCCATAGAGGTAATCATAATCATACAGGATAGACATCTAGGGTTTAGCCATTACGATCTCGAGGTAGATCAACTCTTGTAACTCCTATACTCTTCAAAGTCAATCAAGCATGAAGTAGGGTATTGTTGACACTCAAAAATGGCATGATCGTAAAGTGTGACTTGAGGCTGTAGCAAGATGAAGTCAAATTCATGATTTCATGTCACCACTGGATGTCTCTCTTCAAGCCAATCGAAATAAATATAGAGATGGTCCAAAACGAAGCTCGGATGCAAAACTTATGCCAATCTTAGAGATGCTCGTATTGACACCAGATTAAAGAATGGCATTAAAGCTAATTAAGATAGCCTCGGATGGAAAAAGTTACAACTGCAAAGTTTTTCATCTCGTCGAAACAAACGATTTTGATATAAGAATCGTCCTCATCTGAGGTCATATACAAAAGTTACAGGCAAAACTGTGCGCTGCAACAATGTTTGGCCGGGTCATCCGGGAAATTGAAGCACGAAGACAACAGAAGGTTTGTGATGAAGCCGGATGATCTGGCTCCAGTCCTGGATGATCCGGGTGGAGGCTGGACAATCTGGGTAGAAGTCCGGACGTCCGGACAGTTTTTTCTGCTGCAGATGTTAGAAAACAGCCCGAAACTCTGTGAAGATGACCTCAAATCGAAAAGTGTTCAACAGCAAAGTTGTGTTTCTTGTCGAGGCGGTCGATTTTGATATAAAAATCATTTTAATCCAAGTTCTTATGAAAGAAGTTACAGCCTGATTAGTTGACTGTTGTCAGAAATCTGGGCTTGGCTGGATCATCCGGGCCTAGAGCCGGACATCCGGGCCGGAGGTCGTGAGAAGTCCGAATTTGGTTAGATTTTGATGATTTGGATGGAAAGGCAAGTCATTTTTATTGTACGGGAAGTCCGTCCGCCTCTTATATAGATAAGAGGTGACAACCGATTGAACAACAACACACAATCGAACAATCATCTACCACTTTTTTTATCTTTTATCTTCTCCCTTGTTCTTATTCTTCCTCGTTCTTCTTCTTCCTCATTCTTCGTTCGTTCTTCTTTTGTAGGGCGGCGAATCTCGAGGCCCTAGGGGCGGTCAGGCCGACCTAGGGCAGCCCATAGCCGCTGCGCGCCCTGACGGGGTCCCTGCCGAGCGTGTGGGGTTTCGGGTGTACAAAAGCGACCGCCGGATTGTCTTGCGTACTGCGCTTTCGGCGGGTCTCCTTCGACATGAGCTGCGGTGCATCATCCCCGGCGTCGAGGGTACACGGTGACGTGTTCATGTGCGAACACACTTTTTGGCGACTCCGCTGGGGACAAAGCTTCAAACGGTCTCCGGCCCGTTCTTGCTACGAAGAGATCGTCATCTTGGGTTTGCAATCTACAAAGGTAATATGAATACCCAATTCACATATGTAGATGCAAATAATGCATATGTGGTTGCTAGATCATCTAATGAGCATAATGTATCGGCTAGCCCTAGCTTTATCAATCATGCATCTAATTATGTGCAAGGGCCGATGAACAAAATCTCCATGATTCTACTTCATATAATTTTAGCAACATGCAACATATGTATCCCAACTCCCATGCATCGGCAACCCCACAAATTTATATGCCGATGAATAACATGATGAGTTTGGCTAATCAAGTTGAGATACCCTATGTAGGAACTTCCAATAGTATGCAACAAAGTGTGTCAAGTTTTTGTTCATTGGCAAATAACTTGCAGTACGTTAATCCAAACATGCCGGTGGATAGGGGAATTGGCCATGTTACTACTAGTTATTTGGCCAATTACCCTCAAACATCATATGCTACACCTAATGCTACTAATTTTTTTGGCACCATATGCAACTGTTGATGTCCATAATTTGGCTCCGCACCATCATGGTCATGGCCGAATAAGTGAAACTTCTGCAGGGGCACAAATGCCTTCACCTACTACCGTGGTATATCATGTCCCCCCTACACAATTACAGAATTTCGGTAACATCTCATTGTCAAAAGAGTCTAAAAGCATCCGGGGCAACCATATCCAGACTGGGTGGTCGAGAACAAGCTTACATTCTCTTGGGATTTGTGCTACTCCATTCGATAGGAACTAATAGAAGGCAGGAAGCCTCATGATTTTGCTGCAGTAAAAGCTAGAGTTGTGAAATGATGCAGTCGCCCAGTGTTGTACCATCCAGTGTACCACCTAAACAATTGCAAAGTTTCGGCACCTCATTACCGAAAGAGTCTCAAAGTATTGGGGGCCAATCTCATGGGGAGTGGATGGAAATTGAGATGAAAAAGGTTCAAAGCTCGCCAAGCTGAGATGTGGGCTAAAATTAGACAAGAGCGAGAAGCCTTGCAAATTCAAAAAGATAAAGTTATTGATTCAGCTAAAAAAGAAAATTCAGTTATTGGAAAAGCCGAATCAAGTAGTATATATTCTGAGTCCGTCAAATCCAAATAGACAAGCATTATTGAAAAAGGGCATGGAAAGCATAGCAAGGCAGTCATGCTTGATTTTTTTGAAGTTAATGGAACCTACTTCCTGCCTTATGGGTTTCGTGCCATAGAAATTGACGAGCTTCAAGGACAAGAACAAGTAGCCGAACAAAGTTCGATTGAAAAAGATCTTCAAATTTATGATGCACGGAATCAAGAAGAAAATTGTGACGCGGTGTTGGGAAGCCATCCAAAAGCAAAGCACAATATTATTCATGCCATGCAATCATCATGCTCTCCCAACATATTTGAAGAGGTATGTCTAGCCAGTAATTTACCTATTTTCATATTTGGTCGTAACTTTATTGTTGATGCATCTATTAGAAAAATTCTCATAAGTAATTTTCAAAGACTAGTGAAGAAGGGTAATTTACTTGTTGGCAATAAAATTGTTACTAAGCATATCGGTTAATATATTGTACCATTCAAAGAGACCGATAGTGACTTATTACTGCAGCCAAAGCATTTCACATTGCTTTATTTAAAATTCATATCTAATTGGTTAGCTTTGCTTGCATCATACTTGGCTTACGCATGGTCTCAATTGAGACATGTATGTTCTAACTACTTTTATTTCAGAAATTTAAAGCCAAGGTTAAAAACTTTTGAGAAAACTGATGCTAATATAGTTTCTTATTTAAGGACATCAGAGATAGAGTGCAAAACACAATGCATAGCTGAATGGGGTGATGCAAAATCTGAACCATTCGTTTGCTTAACTCCAAAGCCGTTCTCACAACAAGATCGGCTAGAGAATAAAAAGTTTACCTTCAATTCAAGCATGTGTGATCAGATATTTGATTTGTTGTTGAAAAATAATTACATAAGAATTCTTGATCACCATGTCAAGCCATCAATACAAGGACAAATGTATTGTAAGTTGCATGATTCGTTTAAGCATTGTTTTGAGGATTGCAATATGTTTCGTCAAATAGTTAAATCGGCCATTGATAAAGGATGATTGAAATTTGTTAAGACACCAAGAGATGACCAGTCTATTCCGGTTGGTCCCGATGGCAGAAAGTTTTTGCATTGGTTGCTTCAAGCTGATCCATTTAAAGAGAAGGTAAAAACTGCAGGTGATGGGATTAAGCTTTCAAATAAATAAGTTGTTGAATAGCATAATGGACATAATCTTGAGGGCGAGAATTCCATCGAACCTACAATGGAGATGCCAAGTACTAGGGGAAGCAAGCAAATCCAATGATCGATGAAGGCAAACCAAAAGAAAACAAAGGCCGAAATAAGTGCAAGTGTAGGAGATCAAAAATCACCTTCGCTGAACTATTGGATAAATATCAAAAGAAGAGTGAAGAGAAGAATGCTTATCGGCCCAATCATGCAAAGAAACCAAGATCACCCCCAAGGCGCAAATATGAGGATTGTATTGGCAAAGTGAGAATTTTAATGCAACATATTCATATCCTTATTTTGGGCCGCCAATGCCAATGCCATGGATGCCTCCCTATGCTCATATAGATCCATATTCATCATTGGACAGGTATGATACAAGTGCACATTCTCCATCTTATTTTACACCATCTCACCAGTACTATGCAGCTTCAAGAAGATCAACATTTGAACAATCACGCGTCAAAGACCGTTTCAATCACAAGGAATAGGTCCAGAGCTCAAGGAAGAAGAAAGAGGTGGTAAAGCAAGTTTACCGCGTGAAAAGAGATGGTATTAAGTGTGCTACTTCAGATTTGATCTCAAATAACAAAGAGCCAATTAAAATGTTGAAATTGGCTACAAAAGGCAAAGAAGTGAAGCAATCAGTTGATAAAAATCAGAGTGCCAAATCTAAAGAAAAGAAGTTGATAGTGCACAAGGCCAAAAAATAATTGCCATTGGTCGTAACAGAATCATAGTCGAGATGCCCACTTAGCTTATCATATTGGCAAAAGAAGTAATTACAAAATCTTAGTGCACAAGAGTTGAGAAATAAGAACATGGCATGGGTTCCCAAGAGGACCAATCAAAACAAAAATGATGTGCATGCTTATATTGCAACAAGTACAATAAAAGTGAAGAAATAAAAGGATGGGGGCAACAAAAAATTAAGCCAAAGGCGTGCATCACAACATCATAATCTTCGGTTAGCACATCATCCATTTTCTTCAACCATGCCATTGATGCCTTTGACATGGAATTCATCCCTAGGTATGATCAATTACCCTCCATTGATTTATTTTAATCCATGGGTGCAACATAATTTTCTATATCATGAGAGGGTATTACCAAATCACTATACATTTGGTTAGTTGCATTTTTGTTGCTAATACAAAGGGGCCGAAATATTTTATTACTATTTCATTTGCTTATTTCGGCTATACATACTTTGGTGGGTGAATTCTACATGGACCTTGTGGTAATGGTCGATATTTATCTATCGTCCTAAGATTATGTCAATGCATGGCCGGTGTACTATGCTAACATCGTTATTAGTTCAATTGGAAAGCAAGACAATGTGCTATACATATTGTGGCTTTCGGTGATTCGTTATGAGTAGTGCAAGGGTTATCAGTGTTTTGACGAATCACTTATAGTTTATCTTGAGGTATGTCTAGATGAAAAATTTACCTTGGGTTGCTTTAAAATTGTTCATATTTCTAGGCATGACAATTCAAGAGAGTTGGCACAGCAAGCATCCGGCTTCTATGTTAATCATGGTGTATTGCATTTAATAGCCGATGCTTAGTCTCATGAACATAGATAAGGCCGAACTGAAGTCCACCGCTTCGGCCACTAATGAAATGTTTATGCAGGAGAAAGTAAGGATTGGAGAGAGTTTATTGTTGATTATCTGCAAAATCTTAGCAAAAGGGTGAATAGCATGATTCCGAGGATGACCTTGAGATACATATCTATGGAAGTTTATCATTGGATTGTTAATGAAGTTGAGAATGTTTCACCCAAGTTTGCATCAAGGATTCAAACAAATAATGGCCGATATAGTTTATCACCCTAAGCACATGCAAAGTGGCCGATGGAGTGTTGACATCGTCCTTAGAACCAACACTGTACAAGTTATTTTTCGGCCCGCTAGCTTTGCCGAAAAACAGGGGTATGTGTTGACGCTCAAAAATGGCATGATCGCAGAGAGTGAATTGAGCCTATAGCAAGATGACGTCAAATTCATGATTTCACGTCACCACTGGATGACTCTCTTCAAACCGATCAAAATAAATATAGAGATCGTCCAAAACGAAGCTCGGATGCAAAAGTTATGCCAATCTTAGAGATGCTCGTATTGACACCAGATTAAAGAATGACATGAAACGTAATTAAGATGGCCTCGGATGGAAAAAGTTACAACAGCAAAGTTCTTCGTCTCATCAAAACGGACGATTTTGATATATGAATCGTCCCCATCCGAGGTCGTACGCAAAAATTATAGGCAAAACCGTGCGCTGCAGCAATGTTTGGCCGGATCATCCGGGCCGGGGTCCGGATCATCCGGGAAATTGCAGCATGAAGACAACAGAAGGTTTGTGATGAAGCCGGATGATTTGTGTCTAGTCCCGGATGATCCGGGTGGAGGCCGGATGATCCGGGTAGAAGTCCAGACGTCCGGACAGTTTTTTTCTGCTACAGATGTTAGAAAACAGCCCGAAACTCCCTCAAGATGACATCAAATCGAAAAGTGTCCAACAGAAAAGTTTTGCGTATCGTCAAAGCGGTCGATTGTTATATAAAAATAATTTTAATCCAAGTTCGTATGAAAAAGTTACAGCCTGATTAGTGGACTGCTGTCAGAAATTTGGGCTTCGCTCGATCATCCGGGCCTAGAGCCGGACATCCGGGCCGGAGGTCGTGAGAAGTACGAATTTGGTTAGATTTTGATGATTTGGACGGAAAGGAAAGTCCTTTTCTTGTACAGGAAGTACATCCGCCTCTTATATAGATAAGAGGTGACGGACGATTGAACAACAACACACAATTGAACAATCATCTACCACTTTTTTTTTTATCTTTTATCTTCTTCCTTGTTATTCTTCTTCCTCGTTCTTTGTTCGTTCTTATTTTGCAGGGTGGCGAACCTCGAGGCCCTAGGGGTGGTCAGGCCGACCTAGGCCAGCCCATAGTCGCCGCGCGCCCTGACAGGGTCCCTCCCGGGTGTGTGGGGTTTCAGGTGTACAAATGCGCCCGCCGGATTGTCTTGCGTATTGCGCTTCCGACAGGTCTCCTTCGATGTGAGTTGCGGTGCATAACCGCTGGCGTCGAGGGTACAAGGTGACGTGTTCGTGTGCGAACAGGTATTACCTCCATCGAGATGGCCCGAACCTGGGTAAACACCGTGTCCCTATCTCCTGTTACCGTCGATCCTTAGACGCACAGTTCGGCCCCCCCACCCGAGATCTGCCGGTTTTGACACCGACATTGGTGCTTTCATTAAGAGTTCCTCTGTGGCGTCGATAGAAGGATCGATGGATCGCCTTGTCGTCAAGGACAGTATCACTTCCAGAGGAGCCCTAGTTTTAGGGCAAACCCTCCGGCTCGGCAGCTTCATCATGGGTGCCCGTTCGGCCATTAAGCCAAAGGCAATCCCCCAAGTCACTGAAAACCATCTCCGTATCGGCCCCGAATACTCCGACAAGATGGATCCGACAGATCTATTGTCTTTGAACGAGCTGGTAGATCACATCACCGCCCTGGGGGTCTCAACAGTCTATGATCGGATCAGGCTTAAACCCGATCAGAGAGAAATCAAATCTCCACCGATCACCCATCAGGTAGCGGTTGTGGAGGAACAAGCCGACCATAACTCTTCTCCTACGTTGAGAACAAACTACGTTTGGATTTCCGAGACCAGAGAGCCGGATACCCATCTTCGGGAGGACACTCCCCGTCCTCCGAACACAAAATTGGACGTTAAGCCTGAGAATTCACAAGACACTCCGGAGCCCGGGCTGGTAACCTCGGAAATTCCTCAAAATCTGGATTCCACTGTGGGTCAGGGTGCGAATTTAAGCTTTCTCACCCGCCATAAGCAATATTCTCCAAGAAATTTTGGTCCTCCAGACATATGCGACCTAATGTATGTGCGGCAGCAGCCTCGGGAGACAGTCCATCACTTTCGGGCCATATTCCTCCTTGTTAAAAAAAGATAAAAGATTGATGCGACGACGACGCGATCTCAGTATTTCGCAACAACTATACGGATGAGGGAATCCTTAATGCCCTCAACCGCTGTCGCATACTGCACTTTGCAGATTTGGCTCACATAGTACAGAAGTACTGTGCAATGGAAAGCGCTTGGAAAACTCAGACGACCCGCTGGGAACCGCAGGCCTTTAAGCCATCTCCCGGGCGAGCAAAATGGATGCACCCTCGCGGGGCACCTGATCATCATCCCGTGGACAAGAAAATTAAGCCCTTTATGGGACATAGAACTGTCTTCGAAGAATGGCTCGATAGGCCGTGTCAAATACACATGACGCCAAATATCAAACCAACACACAGCCTACGGGCATGTTGGATACTCCGGCAAGTGGCCAAGAGCGGCGAGGGTATCCTCACCAACACTACCCCAGAGAAGTACTCTTCGGAGGACGACGATTCTCAAAGTATTCACGGTCTTCGAGACCTTCTCATCAAATAATCGGCGCAAAAGGGCGCTCCGCGACCTCACCAAAGTCTACCAAGTAACAACAATAAACCCTTGGAATGATATGGTGATTACTTTCAATGCCGATGACGAACCAAGGTCCCGCTCAGTCCGGGAACCAGCCGCTTTGGTCCTAAACCCAATCGTGGACGGATTTCGGCTCACTAAAGTGTTAATGGACAGTGGCAGCGGACTGAACCTCATCTATGAGGACACGCTCAATAAAATGCAAATGGACAGCAGTCGCATTGAGCAGAGTAATACAACCTTTCGAGGCATTATACCTAGTCGGGAAGCAAGATGCTCAGGGAAAATCAAACTCGACGTGGTATTCGTCACGCCGGAGAACTATAGGTCCGAAGAGTTACTCTTCCATGTGGAACCTTTCAACAGCAGGCCCTGTTGGGGCAAGATGTTTTCACACACTTTCAAGCTATGCCCCATTACAGGTATATGAAGCTCAAAATGCTCGGGCCCAACAGAGTTATCACTATCACCAGTGATCCAGACATAGCATTCCGCGCCTAAAACAAAACCGCGAGAATTGGGACATCTTCACCTGGCACCCTTCTGATATGCCAGAAATCCCACGCGGACTGGCCGAACACAGTCTCAATATACTGAAGGGATACAAGCCGGTCAAGCAAATGCTGCCGCGGTTTTCCAAACCCAAACGACAAGCTATGGGGGAGGAGCCTAGCCGATTTACTCGAAGCCAGGTTTACCAGAGAGATCAAACATCCGGACTGGCTAGAAAACCTGGTCATGGTACCAAAGAAGGATAAATCCTCGCGCATGTGTGTCGATTTCAAAGACCTTAATAAAGCCTACCCTAAGGACCCCATCCACTACCTTGCATCGACCAGATTATTGATGCAACCGCGGGACACGATTCATTGTGTTTCCTCGATGCATACTTCGGATACCATCAAATTAAGATGAAGGAATCCGACCAGGCCGACACGACATTCATCACCCCGTATGGGCCTTTCTGCTTAAAAACTATGCCTTTCGAGCCCAAGAACACTGGCGCCACTTACCAACGCATGATTGAAACGTGCCTGGAAAAGCAAATCGGCAAGACTGTGGAGGCATATGTAGATGACATAGTCATCAAAACCAAGCATGTTGAATCATTGGTGGACGACTTACGCCTTACATTCGACAACCTCCGAACATATGATATACCGCTCAATCCAGAAAAGTGCGTTTTCGGTGTTCCCGCCGGCAAACTGCTCGGGTTCATTATATCTAATAGAGGTATTGAAGCAAACCCAGCCAATATCCGAGCCCTGTCACAATTGGCAATACCAACTAACCTCAAGCACCTCCAAAAACTAGCCGGGTGTGTAGCAGCTTTGAGCCGTTTTATCTCCAGATTAGGGGAAAAGGCATTGCCATTGTATCGCCTGCTCCGACGCACCGACCACTTTGCGTGGATGGACGCTGCAATAGCCGGACTGGAGGAAATAAAAACTTTGCTAGCGAGCAATCCAATCCTAACCGCACCAAACGTTGGTGAACCGATGTTGCTCTACATATCTGCAACTCACCAGGTGGTGAGTGCGGTGCTCGTCATCGAATGAGAGGAAGAGGGGCATAAATTCCCACTCCAAAAACCAGCATACTACGTATCGACGGTCCTTACACCATCCAAATCTCGATACCCGCATTATCAGAAGACAACATATGCGGTCTTTATGGCATCCCGCAAGTTGCGGCACTACTTTCAAGAGTGCTCGACCATGGTGGCTTCAGAAGTACCACTCAATGATATTATAAAAAACCTGGACACCACCGATCGGATTGCCAAATGGGCCATTAAGCTCTTACCATTTGAAATAACGTACAAACCACACTGAGCCATTAAATCTCAGGTGTTGGCTGACTTCGTCGCCGAATGGACAGAGGCCGAACTCCCTAAAGAGTACGGCACGTATTCCAACTGGGTGATGCACTTCGATGGCTCTAAAATGCTAGCCAGACTTGGGGCTGGTGTCGTCTTAACATGCCCCACAGGAGACACAGTCCGTTATGTGCTCCAAATACTGTATACAGACTCTAACAATGCAACCGAATACGAGGCCCTATTGCATGGTCTCTAGATGTCTGTCTCCATGGGCATACAACGCCTTGAGGTGTGCGGGGATTTAAACCTCGAAATATCCCAAATAAACGTAGAATTCAATGCAAAAGATCTGAAGATGGCGGCTTACCACAATGCCGTACTCAAAATATCAGCTCGGTTTGAGGGACTTGAGTTTCATCACGTGGCTTGAGAGAGTAATCAAGCCGCAGACGTCCTTGCTCGCATGGGCGCTAAACGCGACCTCGTCCCACCTAACACCTTTGTGGAAAGGCTCTTCAAGCCATCCGTGGTGTGGCAGGACGAGAGCGGCAACACTGGTTCGGAGCCGATCATGCCCCCAGATTCTAAACACAGTTCCGATATCATCGGGGGCTTGGGCACCGAAATAACACCATCGGCCCACGAAATCATGGCTATAATTGCCCCGTGGACCGAGCCTTTCCTTACCTACCTTACTAGGAATGAGCTCCCTAAGGATCATACTGAAGTCCATCATATCGTTTGACGCTCAAAGGCCTAGAAAGTTCATGGAGAACTGTACAAGAAAAGTACTATCGGAGTCCTTCAAAGATGTATCTCCGAAGAAGAGGGACGACAACTCTTGGCTGAAATACACGCTGGTCTTGGTGGCCATCACGCTGCAGCTCGTGCCCTTGTAAGTAAGGCCTTCCGTACGGGTTTCTTTTGGCCCACGGCCTGGGTAGATGCACAGGACCACGTACAGCGCTGCGTTGGATGCCAGCTTTTCGCTAATCAGAGCCATATGCCACCCACTGCCCTATGAACAATCCACATCACTTGGCCCTTTGCGGTCTGGGGGCTCAACATGGTCGGACCTCTTAAAGGGGGAAGCCATAAGAAGAAATACTTATTGGTTATGGTCAACATGTTCACTAAGTGGATAGAAGCCAAACCAGTTAAAACGGCTGAAGCCGGACCGGTGATAGACTTTATATCCGGTGTAGTACACCATTATGGTGTCCTGCACAGTATTATTACTGACAATAGCTCTAACTTTATAGCCGATGAGGTGAAAACTTGGTGCGCCAATTTGGGCATCAAGCTCGATTACGCCTCCGTACATCACCCTCAGACAAACGGTCAGGTCGAACAGGCTAACGACATGATAATGAGAGGCATCAAACCCAGACTAGTGTGACCTCTGCAAGAATTAGACAAGCACTGGGTTGAGGAACTCGATTCCGTACTCTGGGGGCTGCGGACCACGCCTAATCGCACGACCGGGTATACACCTTTTTTCATGGTGTATGGTGCGGAGGCGGTCTTGCCTTGCGACATTATTCATGACACACCTCGAGTGCGCATGTACAAAGAGAGGGAAGCCGAGCTCGATAGGCAGGACGACTTGGATGGCCTGGAGGAGGAGAGCGATGTCGCGAAGGCCCGTTCCGCATTCTACCAACAGCAGGCTCAACGATATCAAAGCAGAGAAGTACGGGCAAAGACTTACAATGTCGGTGAACTCGTTCTACGCCTACCAGAGAAGAAAAAGTACAAGCTCAAGCCCAAATGGGAGGGTCCAATGAAGTTCTCACTCGAGGAGCCTACCACCTTCGCAATGCTTCGGATAATCGCTTGGAGCCAAACCCATGGAACGTTGCAAGGCTCCGAAGATTCTACACCTAAGTCCGCGCATATACCTTTTTTCCTTGTTCCTTCTTTTCTCCATTTCACTATTATCTTTTTTCTCGTTTTTATACGACTTCTTGCCCGTGTTCAGATAAACCGCACACCTGAGGGGTATACATCCTTAAATGTATATACCCCCACAATACCTGGGGGCTTCTTTTCACAAGAAGCTTATTATTACTTTTCGAGCATCAAGCTCACCGTATATATGTGTGTCGTCTACTCATATATGTCTTTTCTCCGCCATTATATGCACCTTTATGACTTAAGTTTTTGCCAAGCTGGGTTTCCTGGCTCCTATGCTTATGCCCTACGTTCCTGCTTGTTCGGCCAGGGCATAAAGGGAGCACCTCTGTGATTGTTACAGCCGAGTTATCCGGACATGTACCTCAGACGGGGGAAGCCGAAAGCTAGCATTCTTAAGGGAATAATTGTCCAGCAAGCAAAAGACGAACTACCCTCATTGCAATACAAAACCCCTAGACTATAACATCTACTATGATTTTTAGCATCACAGCTTCGGTATGCACAAAAAAAACGCATGCTGGCCCAGGGAAAGGAACCCTTAACGAAACTATTCTACTAGAAGATGTTTCTTACAATCAAATGTAATATAACATAACTCCTCAAGCAACTATGACCGGACTGCCTGGTTTCTGAACATACTTTGGTGTTTACCTACGGTATAGTATTCGGAAACACTCCAAACCTAGGGTTTTAGGAGGTCGAAGCAGAAAGTCTGCCATGACAATCGTTTTACAAATTCGGCTGGAGACAAGTTTATCGATAAAAGCACATTGCTACTTGGACTCAAAAACTTCTTCTTCCTCTAGACCCTCTAATAGGTTGTCTAGTTTACAATTCTGTTGTGAAAACTTGGCGGCCATATTCACTTGGTCGTACACCAGGCTGACCGGAACTTCCTGTCCATCGGATCCTCAATGTCCAACCCGCGCCATATGATTTGGATCAAGTCCGGTGTACCATGTTTTCACCATGGCCCAGGCTTCCCGAGAACCTTCTCGGCATGCTGATATCTTCCATAGCCCAAAACGGCACCGAGCTCCCTTAATAAATTCATGAGTTCCTCCATACTTCCTGGAGGAGAATCGGTTGGCCACAAAGCCTTAGAGATGTTTATCATTGCCTTCTGAGCTCGCTCATGCACCTTAGACAACTCTTGTAGCAGGTCGCCTTGAAATCCATACACCTCTTCTTCGGGCCGCCTAGTCAGCACACCTATAGAAATAAACTTGTTAAGATTCGCATTAGCGAACTGTACGAAAGTAAGTTAAAAGGCATACTGAATATGCCACCTCTCAGCTTTCTGTTCTCCTTCAAGGCGTCTGCTAGTTGGGCTCGCACGTCTTTCAGCTCTTCGCCTAGCTGGGTGTTGGCATCCTGCAGTTTGTTCTTCTCATCCCTGGTCCGTGTCAGTACACATTGACCAGCGGCCTCTTGCCTTTCAACATGTTGTTTATCCGCCTGCGTGGCCTTCAGCTTCTCTTCCATCTGATCCGATGATCCTGCCATCATAAATACAATAGTGTTTATTTGAATAAACATTACTGGCACATGATTATATTTTCCGGACAGAAGGGGACATTACCAGTCGGTGCCTCCTTGGACTTCTCCAGTTCGGCGGTTACAGTAGTTAGTTGGGTCTGACACTTTTCCAGCTCCTGAGACAGCATTATGTTCTTCTCCGTGAGTACCTGATTATACAATGTTCCTTAAAATCAGTTGCTTCAACTACTTCAAGTCTTGGGGGCTACTGGAATGTGATTATTAAATCTACACAATACGATCTTACCCGCATATCCTTTGAAAGCAGGTAAGTGGCTCCAGCAAGCCCATCCCGAGAAGCTCGGATGTATGCATCCGCTAAGCTGAAGGCATTGAATGTCTCTTCAATAAATTTGGGGTCACGCATAGCTACCCTCCAACGATGATGGTTCATTGCACTCTCCACTTCGGAGTTGGTGACAGATACATTATCTGAATCTTTGGAGAGAGGACAATCCGGCATTGCAACTGTATCAACTCTAGCCCTGGAGGCAGGGTCTGGGGTCGGATTGGTGGACGCATGTCCAACGAGGTTTTCGGATACAATCCGGTGAATGCTCTTCCTGAAATATGGCATAGCAGAAAACGTCACAATTCAGTATGATTGCCACGGGGCATATTAACAAACGGTACCTTTTTGATGAAGGTAGGGGCTTGGAAGGATCGCCGTTCGCCTTTCTTTTCGAAGACCCGCCCTGTGTAGGCGTTGCTTTCTTAAGGGACGATCCTAATGCGGGGTGGTGAGACGAGCGCTGCGCCTTTGAAGCACAAGATAGTGCAGTGGGTGAGGCGCAATGGGAAAACTCTTTAGGAGGAGACACCCCCGGGGTACTTACGTGGGAAGAAGGGAGAAGGCCGGGGTAATCGGCTACAATGGCCACTTCTATGCCATTGTAGCTCGCTTGCTAGAGGACCCCCTTCTTGAGCTCCATGAATATATCTGGATCCTCTTCAAATCCGGGATCCAGGTCCTGAATATGGTCCTCCGGCTGTGGAGCTGGGCTATAGATCCCCGCGGCAACCTTCCTCCATTCCTGTTAAAAATGGTTGGGTTCAGTTTAACTAGGCACGACTCAGGAAGATGATTGAGTAAGGTTACGGATTGAAAGCTCACCCAGCTAGGAGGGCTGTACATGGAAAAGCCCTCTCGGCACTTAAGGCGAGTGAACTCATCTTTTTCCCCTTTATAAAGATCAGCCAACATGGTGGCCAAGGCGGCAAAGTTGTCCAGACCCTTGCGCCCGCAGCACGATGCGTCATCTTCCTTGTTGTAGTGCCACATGGAGAGTCCTCTGGATTGGAGTGGTTGGATGCCTCGCGCTATTGAAATTGCCATTACCTCAATTATCGATAATGCGGACTGGGCGAGTGTCTTTATCTTGCTCATTAACTTTTTGACCTTTGCACTGTCTTCCTCCTCGAGGCTCCGGGGGCGCCAGCTATGGTGTTTCCTTAATGGAGCGCTGGAAAATTTGGGAAGGCCCCATCTGATCGGATCTAGGAGAACAACATCTTCAATATAAAACCACTCCCAGGGCCACTCTTCGGATGCCTTCTTCGGAGTGTCGGACAGGTATCCTGTTTCGGCTATACGCCACACTTCAGCGCCGCCCACATCGAATACGGATCCCTTTTGGGAGCACGGGATGAGGCAGAAAAGTTTCCCCCATAACTCAAAATGGGCCTCGGAGCATAGGAATAGCTCGCAAAGAGCGATGAAGCCCGCGATGTGCAGAGTGGAGCCCGGCGTGAGATTGTTCAGTTGGAGGCCATAGTACTCCAGGAGACCTCATAGGAAAGGGGGGATTAGAAATCCAACACCTCTTAATAGGAAGGAAATGAAGCACACTCGCTCCCCCTCGGTAAGATGGGGGAAGTTTTCCGCCAGGGCTTCGCCGTTGATGGAAGTTAATCCCGCCTGAACAGGGACTAGATTCACGCGAGGGAGATATCCCTAGGTCTGGGGCTTGGTCAGCTGGGCGTGAGATTCTGAGCAGCTCTCCAGTCGCCTTTTTCAGGGTCGTGGGGGCGGGAGGAAGAACTGGGAGCGCTAGCCATGTTTGCGCGGTTTCTTGTGGCAAGCTCTAAGGATTTTCCGCCTGGTGTGGAATGGCATCTGAGATTCAATCTCCTTAAATAGACGCCTTCCCTACATGGCCCGAGTGTTATGTGTAAAAATACTTGGACCCTTTGTATTCGTCTGACACGTGAAAGCCAGGGCGACGATGGCACAGAAGCCGAAGGGTATAACATTTAATGTAAAGCCGAGCTGTTCGAAGAATTCACCTTACCATGACCGAAGATGTAAAAGCCGAATACAGTCCTTTGGTTCAGATGCTTTGAAGTATTCGGAGGAGGAACCCGCCTTGCAATGCCGAAGACAATTTGTGCGCCGGACACCACTACAAAGAAAGACACATCCGTGACATTTTGGGCCGAATGAATTTTTTTTCTGTCACTCTTATGACACTTCTAGGATGATAATTGTGAAAAAAACTAGTATCATCATAGATGTGATGGGCTCCTACTTCTATGACAAAAAATCATGACAGAAAAAATGGGATTTTCATCCTGGGTGGGCCGGAGACACAGCTGCATGACATTCTTTGGGCCATCCATGATGGAAAAAACCATGGTAGAAGCGAGGGCGCAGAAAATATCGGGGAGTTCCCAGTTTCGGTGGGTGGTCAGGGGCCAAGCGATGCACGTTTCTCTCGTATGTATGTGCGTGTGTGTGAGGCATTGGGATCTAACTGGACCCGAGCGATTTCACTGCAGGCTACGCGTTACTGAACCCGAGCAATCAATCGATCCCTTGCTGTTAACTGAAGCCGAGTGATTCCTTTGGTTTTGCTGCTAACTGAAGCCGATCGATGCTGCCTCTGCATGAACAGTGAGCATTGTTGGGGGGTTTGGATGAACAGTTCCCGGTGGGGGGTTGGAAGAACAGGACCCCGTGGTAGTAGAGGTCGTTGCCGCCAGAGGAACAATACACCGATTGATCGAGTCGGTGGATGAACAGGACCCCGTGGAGGGCTGGATGAACAGGACCCCATGGAGGGCTGGTTGAACAGTAGCCGGTGGAGGGCTAGTTGAATAGTAGCCCTTAGAGGGGTTGTCGTGGTTTTATCACGGCAGATGTCCTCGTGAAAGGACTTAGTCGTGGAGCCATCACTATGGGTTAGCTTAAAGGGGTTAAACCGGACAAGGGACACGAGGGTTTTTATAATAGTTCGGCCCCTTCGATGAAGGTAAAGGCCTACGTCTAGTTGTGTTGGTATTGCTAGGGTTTCGATGACCAGGGAGCGAATCCGCTTTGCCTAGTTCTTGAGTTGTTGTCTGTTGTCCCTAAACCGCTGTCGGGTCGTCCCTATATAAACAAAGGTTAACGCCCGCCGGTTTACAGAGTCCCGAGGCCGGATCATAAACATGTCTGGCTCGGTCTCTATTCCTTCTAACTTACAATACAAGTTACATGAGAGAACCGGTTTACATCTACAGGCCTTAACTCGCCTTTGGGCCTTGGTCCTTCGTAAAGTGCCACCATCCTTACGTCTTCATGGGCTTCTAATCTTCATAGAGTCAATTCGGCTACTCCTGGCCGGTTTACGTCCAGTAGTAATATCCCCAACATTAGGCCCCAGATTGATTTGAGCTTGTTCATGTCAATCTTCAACACTTAGAAAAATTCCTCCTTTGCATCTTCACCTTGATCTTGTAAACCGCTGTGACATCATACTCCAGGATCATGATAAATCGCCATGACATCACCTTGTTATTTAAAAATGATACATCTCACCTTCAGTTAATGAGCCTCCGATAATCGAGGCGACCGCTCCTGTTAGGTATCCAATATTTCGGCTCATCGATTCTCGCGCCTGTCACCTCCCCCCCTTACCTTATAAATAGGGCCAAGGGTCATTTCCTTTTCCCTCTGTCTTTTCGCTTCTTCTTCCACATCGCGACGCCCCTACACCCGACCGCCGCCATCGTCACCGAGCTCCACCTCTGCATCTCCTTTGGCCACTGCATCGACCTGATCGCACCAGAGAGTCATGGCATATCTCCGCTGCTTCAATAGCCGCTGTAAGTCTTCCCCTTTCCTCCCCTTTAGATCTATCTAGGGTTTCAGTGTTCATCAAAGTTCATCGAAGCTCCGACACTGTTCTTCCCCGTTCCTCTTCATTCCATAGATGAAAGACCTTAAGCTTGATGCATTCCGTGTGGTAGCTATAGCATTCATTGTCTTTGCTATCAAAACAAACCCTAATGCACATAAAAAACTGATATGGACTTTTTGCGAATCACTTTGGGACCAACCTTTTTAGGTCTAAATCTTTTTGCTTTCCTGACCCGTGGTAGATCCGAAACGCTAATGTGATCTTTGCGAAATCTGTTTTTCCTCACTTAGACATTTTTAGATCTGTACCCTTCACACCAACATGGGCGGTTTAACTTTTTGAAGTATGATAATCTAGCAGGTACCATTTGTCCCCTATTAAACCGCCAATTTTATACTCCGATTTAACAATATGTATATATCTCTGCTTGTGTTCATTCCTTATCATTCATAAATACCCTGTTGTCGGTTTACCAAATTGCACATACTTGGATTCCTTTTCCTTACCGTACCTTGTGCATCACCATTAATGAATTGTAAACCAGCATTATTTTTCTTCTCGGCCTTTCACTTGCAATGGTGAAATAGTTTTATTCCTGCAACTGGGCACCCTCCCAGGTTACAGAGGAGCAACTGAATGGAATGGTCAAGATCGGCATCTTACCAAAGAAGAATGAGATCCGATGGCGAGTTCCTGGGCCGGAAAATCCTCCCACCCTAAGCAGGGTGAGGTAGTGGTGTTTGTTGATCACATAGGCCATGGTTTCAAACCGCCCAGATCAAAGTTTTCCGGGATGTGCTTGCCAGCTTTCAACTCTACCCTTAAGATATTGGACCCAACTCGGTATCCAATATATGCAACTTTCAAGTTTTTTGTGAAACGTACCTACAAGAAGAGCCAACTGTTGAGCTGTTCCGGGATTTATTCCATCTGAACCGGCGCACTGAATTTGTAGACGGACCCAATACTAAACTTGGTGGTGTCTCCATTTAGAAAAGAAAAGAGGTTGAATTTCCTCATGCCAAGCTGCACAGTCACCCCAAAGAGTGGAATCAAACTTGGTTCTACTGTAAAGACACCTCCCCTGAAGATGAGAATCCTCTGCCGGGTTACCGTGCCCACCGGCTTGCTAATACTCATCCACTTCCACAACGACTAAGTTCCCAAGAACAGGCCCCGTACGCACCTCAACTCGCCAAGCTGAGAGCCTTCTTGGCCAACGGTTTTAACAGGTGTAGACTTCGTCCGTTGCTGGATATCCTGGAGTATCTTGCCGTTAATTCATCGCTCCGGCTTAATGTGCGAGTATACTGGTGAAGTAGAAGACTCCCAATGTCATACCAATGTTCAGCTAATAGATGAAGAAGTTACTAAAGTTGTCAAGAAAATATTGAATGAATCGGAAGCTGTCTGTCGCCAAACCGGATTAGACCCTTTTTACACACAAAACAAACCACCTACCGTAAGTATTGTTCTTCCGCGTTATACTTGATTTCTTTAGACTGTACAATCTTTGAATACCCTTCTGCTTATTTTTAAACAGGGTGATGATCCGTTTTGGAAGAAGAAGCCTCAAGAAAAAGCGGCAAAGCCTTCCCACCCTAAAACAAAATCTGTCAAGAAAACCACCAAGAGGAAGGCACCTGAACACATCAGTATGGAACTGAATGACGACCCGGATGAACCGGAAGTTGAGGTAGAACTTGATTCACTTGGTTCACTTTTCATGCATCTCATTGACAATGATACTTATCAGGAGGACGTTGAGGGTAGCCAAGCTAACGATGCAGAGATAATTATCCTTTCCTCCGGTTCAGACTCTCTGCCAACACAAAAAAGTCCCTCAAGCGGTCCGGAAAGTAAGCTTTTCTCATCCTCTTGCTCACTTGGATCCAACATTTATTTTCAAGAAGCAGCAACACGAGGCTCGTCGCACAACCCGGCACAGCGGCCAAAAGGTTACTTCGGCCGGTTTACCGGACACCCCGGTTCGGAAACGCCGATGTGAGGTCTTACCCGCTTCTGACACTTCTTATCCCAAGGCAGGCTATTTCCGACAACCTCTTAATCCATCCAATTCGAATTATCAGGTGACACCTGATGTCTACTACACAACCTTATACTTGTAGGCGTTGTTGGGCCTCCAAGTGCAGAGGTTTGTAGGACAATAGCAATTTTCCCTCAAGTGGATGACCTAAGGTTTATCAATCCGTAGGAGGCGTAGGATGAGGATGGTCTCTCTCAAACAACCCTGCAACCAAATAACAAAGAGTCTCTTGTGTCCCCAACACACCCAATACAATAGTAAATTGTATAGGTGCACTAGTTCGGCGAAGAGATGGTGATACAAGTGGTATATGGATAGAAGATAATAGTTTTTGTAACCTGAAAATATAAAAACAGCAAGGTAGCAAGTGATAAAAGTGGGCATAAACGGTATTGCAATGATAGGAAACAAGGCCTAGGGTTCATACTTTCGCTAGTGTAAGTTCCCTCAACAATGATAACATAATTGGATCACATAACTATCCCTCAACATGCAACAAAGAGTCACTCCAAAGTCACTAATAGCGGAGAACGAACGAAGAGATTATGGTAGGGTACGAAACCACCTCAAAGTTATTCTTTCCAATCAATCCGGTGGGCTATTCCTATAAGTGTCACAAATAGCCCTAGAGTTTGTACTAGAATAACACCTTAAGACACAAATCAACCAAAACCCTAATGTCACCTAGATACTCCAATGTCACCTCAAGTATACGCGGGTATGATTATACGATATGCATCACACAATCTCAGATTCATCTATTCAACCAACACATAGGACCTCAAAGAGTGCCCCAAAGTTTCTACCGGAGAATCACAACGAAAACGTGTGCCAAACCCTAGGCATGGGTTCATGGGCGGAACCCGCAAGTTGATCACCATAACATACATCAAGTGAATCAGGTGATATCCCATTGTCACCACAGATACGCACGGCAAGACATACATCAAGTGTTCTGAAATCTTTATAGACTCAATCCGATAAGATAACTTCAAAGGGGAATCTCAATCCATTACAAGAGAGTAGAGGGGGGAGAAAACATCATAGGATCCAACTATAATAGCAAACCTCGCGATACATCAAGATCGTATCACCTCAAGAACATGAGAGAGGGAGAGAGAGATCAAACACATAGCTACTGGTACATACCCTCAGCCCCGAGGGAGAACTACTCCCTCCTCGTCATGGAGAGCGCCGGGATGATGAAGATGGCCACCGGAGAGGGATTTCCCCCTTTGGCAGGGTGCCGGAACGGGTCTAGATTGGCTTTCAGTGGCTACAGAGGCTTGTGGCGGCGGAACTCCCCATCTATTGTGCTACCGGATGTTTTTAGGGTATATGGAGATATATAGGCGGAAGAAGTACGTCAAGGGGGCCACGAGGGGCCCAGGGGGGTGGGCGCGCCCCCTACCTCATGGACTACTTGAAGCTTCCCTTACATGCACTTCAAGTCTCCTGGGCTTCTTTCCTTCCAAAAATGAGTCCCGTGAAGTTTTAGGTCAATTGGACTCCGTTTGATTTTCCTTTTCTTCGAAACCCTAAAACAAGGTAAAAACAGAAACTGACACTGGGCACTGGGTTAATAGGTTAGTCCCAAAAATGATATAAAAGTGTATAATAAAGCCCATAAACATCCAAAACAGTAGATAATATAGCATGGAGCAATAAAAAATTATAGATACATTGGAGACGTATCAGCATCCCCAAGCTTAATTCTTGCTCGTCCTCGAGTAGGTAAATGATAAAAACAGAATTTTTGATGCAGAGTGCTACTTGGCATAATTTCAAAGTAATTCTTCTTAATTGTGGCATGAATATTCAGATCCGAAAGATTCAAGACAAAAGTTCATATTGACATAAAAATGATAATACTTCAAGCATACTAACTAAGCAATTATGTCTTCTCAAAATAACATGGCCAAAGAAAGTTCATCCCTACAAAATCTTATAGTTTAGTCATGCTCCATTTTCGTCACACGAGAATGCTCTAATCATGAACAACCCCGATGACAAGCCAAGCAATTGTTTCATACTTTAGTAATCTCAAACCTATGAACTTTCACGCAATATATGAGCTCGAGCCACGGACATAGCACTATGGGTGGAATAGAATAATGAGGGGGTTATGTGAAGAAGACAAAAGAGGAGAAAGTCTCACATCAACGAGGCTAATTAATGGGCTATGGAGATGCCCATCAATTGATGTTAATGCAAGGAGTAGGAATTGCCATGCAACGGATGCACTAGAGCTATAAATGTATGAAAGCTCAACAAAAGAAACTAAGTGGGTGTGCATCCAACTTGCTTGCTCACGAAGACCTAGGGCACTTAAGGAGGCCCATTGTTGGAATATACAAGCCAAGTTCTATAATGAAAGTTCCCACTAGTATATGAACGTGACACAACAAAAGACTCTCTATCATGAAGATTATGGTGCTACTTTGAAGCGCAAGTGTGGCAAAGGATAGTAGCATTGTCCCTTCTCTCTTTTTCTCTCATTTTTTTTATTTTTTTTCTATTTTTTGTGCCTTCTCTTTTTTATGGCCTTTCTCTTTTTCTTCTTTTTTTGGGCCTGCTCTTTTTTATGGCCTTTCTCTTTTTTTATTCCTCACTTGGGACAATGCTCTAGAAAATGTTGATCATCACACTTCTATTTATTTACAACTCAATGATTACAACTCAATACTAGAACAAAGTAGGACTCTATATGAAGGCCTCCGGCGGTGTACCGGGATGTGCAATGACTCATGAGTGACATGTATGAAAGAATTATGAACGG
This sequence comes from Triticum dicoccoides, assembly GCF_002162155.2. Taxonomy (NCBI): domain Eukaryota; kingdom Viridiplantae; phylum Streptophyta; class Magnoliopsida; order Poales; family Poaceae; genus Triticum; species Triticum dicoccoides. The sequence goes on along the minus strand of NC_041388.1, from coordinate 409,576,282 downwards.
TGGATTTGCCACAAATACGATGTCAACTACATGATCATGCAAAGCAATATGACAATGATGATGCATGTCGTAATAAACGGAATGGTGGAAAGTTGCATGGCAATATATCTCAGAATGGCTATGGAAATGCCATAATAGGTAGGTATGGTGGCTGTTTTGAGGAAGATATAAGGAGGTTTATGTGTGAAAGAGCGTATCATATCACGGGGTTTGGATGCACCGACGAAGTTTGCACCAGCTCTCAATGTGGGAAAGGGCAATGCACGGTACCGAAGAGGCTAGCAATGATGGAAGGGTGAGAGTGCGTATAATCCATGGACTCAACATTAGTCATAAAGAAGTCACATACTTATTGCAAAAATCTACAAGTCATCAAAAACCTCGGCACTACGCGCATGCTCCTAGGGGGATAGATTGGTAGGAAAAGACCATCGCTCATCCCCGACCGCCACTCATAAGGAGGACAATCAAATAACACCTCCTGTTTCAAATTTGTTACACAACGTTTACCATACGTGCATGCTACGGGACTTACAAACTTCAACACAAGTATTCCTCAAATTCACAACTACTCAACTAGCACGACTTGGATATTATTGCCTCCATATCTCAAAACAATCATCAAGTATCAAACTTCTCTTAGTATTCAATGCACTTATATGAAAGTTTTTACTAATCTTGAATACCTAGCATATTAGGATTATTTAAGAAAATTACCATGCTATTTAAGACTCTCAAAATAATATAAGTGAAGCATGAGAGATCAATTATTTCTATAAAATAAAACCACCACCGTGCTCTAAAAGGATATAAGTGAAGCACTAGAGCAAATGACAAACTACTCTGAAAGATATAAGTGAAGATCAATGAGTAGTCGAATAATTATGCAACTATGTGAAGACTGTCTAACATTTAGTAATTCAGATCTTGATACTTTATTCAAACAGCAAGCAAAGCAAAAATAAAATGACATTCTAAGAATGGCAAACATCATGTGAAGAAGCAAAAACTTAGGATCAACCGAAACTAACCGATAGTTGTTGAAGAAGAAAGGTGGATGCCAACCGGGGCATCCCCAAGCTTAGACGCTTGAGACTTCTTGAAATATTATCTTGGGATGCCTTGGGCATCCCCAAGCTTGAGCTTTTGTGTCTCCTTAATTCCTCTCATATCACGGTCTCCCTAAATCTCAAGAGCTTCATCCACACAAAACCATTGTTGAGGAAATCGTTAACTGGTAACTGCTCGGTTGGCTGGCGAGTAGGGGATTAATAGGCTAATCGGCAAGTTAATCAGCCATTTAGTCAATTAATCGGACAATTTATCAGTTTATCAGCTACTCGCTGACCCTACGAGTAGGGATTAATCGGCAAGTTAACTGGTTAATCGGATGAATTCTTGAATAGGGCACAAAACTCAACAAGGACTCATGAGATAAGTTAGTATAAACCATTGCAAAAACCTTATGATAATCTACTGTAGCGAATCACTAAAATTATTATTCAACATTGCATACTCAATGTATCTGCATATTTAATAGTCCTATCCTCAAATAGAATCATTAAAGAAGCAAACATATGCAAACATAACAGCAATCTGCCTAAACAGGACAGTCTGTAAAGAATGTAGAAACATCCATACTTCCCTAGCTCCAAAAATTATGAAAGAAAATTCCCACTGTAGTAAATTTATCAGATCTTAATATGCAAAAGGTTTCAACATTTTATCAAATTCTGACTTTTCTAGGGAATTATTGCAACAGCGGTAAACTTTCTGTTTTCAAACAGCAACATGTGGACTTCTAAAATAGGCATAGTAAAGGCTATCAATGCCCCTTTTATTGAAATAAAATATGAAAATCTTTGTTCTAAACAGCAAGAAAATTCTAACAAAATAAATTGAAGCTCCAAGCAAAACACATATCATGTGGCGAATAAAAATATAGCTCCAAGTAAAGTTACCGATAGACGAAGACGAAAGAGGGGATGCCTTCCGGGGCATCCCCAAGCTTAGGCTTTTGGTTGTCCTTGAATATTACCTTGGGGTGCCTTGGGCATCCTCAATATTAGGCTCTTGCCACTCCTTATTCCATAGTCCATCGAATCTTTACCCAAAACTTGAAAACTTCACAACACAAAACTTAACAGAAAACTCGTAAGCTCCGTTAGTATAAGAAAATAAATCACCACTTCAACATACTGTAATGAACTCATTCTAAATTCATATTGGTGTAATATCTACTGTATTCCAACTTATATATGGTTCATACCCTCCGATACTAATCATAGATTCATCAAAATAAGCAAACAACGCATTGAAAACAGAATCTGTCAAAAACAGAATAGTCTGTAGTAATCTGGATCAAACGTATACTTATGGAACTCATAAAATTCTCAAATAAATTGATGGACGTGAGGAATTTATCTATTAATAATATACAAAAAGAATTAACTAAATAGAACTCTCCAATAAAAAATGGCAGCAATTCTCGTGAGCGCTAAAGTTTCTGTTTTTTACAGCAAGATCAACAAGACTTTACCCAAGTCTTCCCAACGGTTCTACTCGACACAAACACTAATTAAAACATAAAAACTCAATCATAACAGAGGCTATATAAATTATTTATTACTAAACAGGAGCAAAAAGCAAGGAACAAAAATAAAGTTGGGTTGCCTCCCAACAAGCGCTATCGTTTAACGCCTCTAGCTAGGCATGATGATTTCAATGATGCTCACATAAAAGATAAGAATTGAAACATGAAGGGAGCATCATGAAGAATATGACTAGCACATTTAAGTCTAACCCACTTCCTATGCATAGTCATTTTGTGAGCAAACAACTTGTGGGAACAATAATCAACTAGCATAGGAAGGTAAAACAAGCATAACTTCAAAACTTTAAGCACATAGAGAGGAAACTTGATATTATTGCAATTCCTACAAGCATAAGTTCCTCCCTCATAATAATTTTCAGTAGCATCATGAATGAATTCAACAATATAACCAGAACCTAAAGCATTCTTTTCATGATCTACATGCATAGAAATTTTATTACTCTCCACACAAGCAAAATTCTTCTCGTGAATAATAGTGGGAGCAAACTCAACAAAATAATTATCATGTGAGGCATAATCCAATTGAAAACTAAAATCATGATGACAAGTTTCATGGATATCATTATTCTTTATAGCAAATAAGTCATCACAATAATCATCATATATAGGAACTTTGTTCTCATAATCAATTGGAACCTCTTCCGGAATAGTGGATTCGTCACAAAATAAAGTCATGACCTCTCCAAATCCACTTTCATCAATATAATCGTCATAAATAGGAGGCTTGGTTTCATCATAATAATTTTTCTCATCAAAACTTGGGGGACAAAAAATATCATGTTCATCAAACATAGCTTCCCCAAGCTTGTGGCTTTGCATATCATTAGCATCATGGATATTCAAGGAATTCATACTAACAACATTGCAATCATGCTCATCATTCAAATATTTATTGCCAAACATTTTATAGATTTCTTCTTCTAGCACTTGAGCACAATTATCCTTTCCATCATACTCACGAAAGATATTAAAAAGGTGAAGCGTATGAGACAAACTCAATTCCATTTTTTATAGTTTTCTTTTATAAACTAAACTAGTGATAAAACAAGAAACTAAAAGACTCGATTGCAAGATCTAAAGATATACCTTCAAGCACTCACCTCCCCGGCAACGGCGCCAGAAAAGAGCTTGATGTCTACTACACAACCTTATTCTTGTAGACGTTGTTGGGCCTCCAAGTGCAGAGGTTTGTAGGACAGTAGCAAATTTCCCTCAAGTGGATGACCTAAGTTTTATCAATCCGTAGGAGGCGTAGGATGAAGATGGTCTCTCTCAAGCAACCCTGCAACCAAATAACAAAGAGTCTCTTGTGTCCCCAACACACCCAATACAATGGTAAATTGTATAGGTGCACTAGTTCGGCGAAGAGATGGTGATACAAGTGGTATATGGATAGAAGATAATAGTTTTTGTAATATGAAAATATAAAAACAGCAAGGTAGCAAGTGATAAAAATGAGCATAAACGGTATTGCAATGATAGGAAACAAGGCCTAGGGTTCATACTTTCGCTAGTGTAAGTTCCCTCAACAATGATAACATAATTGGATCACATAACTATCCCTCAAATTGCAACAAAGAGTCACTCCAAAGTCACTAATAGCGGAGAACGAATGAAGAGATTATGGTAGGGTACAAAACCACCTCAAAGTTATTCTTTCCAATCAATCCGGTGGGCTATTCCTATAAGTGTCACAAATAGCCCTAGAGTTCGTACTAGAATAACACCTTAAGACACAAATCAACCAAAACCCTAATGTCACCTAGATACTCCAATGTCACCTCAAGTATCCACGGGTATGATTATACGATATGCATCACACAATCTCAGATTCATCTATTCAACCAACACATAAGACCTCAAAGAGTGCCCCAAAGTTTCTACCGGAGAATCACAACGAAAACGTGTGCCAACCCCTAGGCGTAGGTTCATGGGCGGAACCCGCAAGTTGATCACAAAAACATACATCAAGTGAATCACGTGATATCCTATTGTCACCACAGATACGCACGGCAAGACATACATCAAGTGTTCTCAAATCTTTAAAGACTCAATCCGATAAGATAACTTCAAAGGGGAAACTCAATCCATTAAAAGAGAGTAGAGGGGGGAGAAAACATCATAGGATCAAACTATAATAGCAAAGCTCGCGATACATCAAGATCGTATCACCTCAAGAACACGAGAGAGAGATCAAACACATAGCTACTGGTACATACCCTCAACCGCGAGGGAGAACTACTCCCTCCTCGTCATGGAGAGCACCGAGATGATGAAGATGGCCACCGAAGAGGGATTTCCCCCTCCGGCAGGGTGCCGGAACGGGTATAGATTGGCTTTCGGTGGCTACGGAGGCTTCTGGCGGCGGAACTCCCGATCTATTGTGCTACCGGATGTTTTTAGGGTATATGGAGATATATAGGCGGAAGAAGTACGTCAGGGGGGCACGAGGGGCCCACGACGGTGGAGGGTGCGCCCAGGGGGGTGGGCACGCCCCCCTACCTCGTGGCCTCCTCGAAGCTTCCCTTACATTCACTTCAAGTCTTCTGGGCTTCTTTCCTTCCAAAAATGAGTTCCGTGAAGTTTCAGGTCAATTGGACTCCGTTTGAGTTTCCTTTTCTTCGAAACCGTAAAACCAGGTAAAAACAGAAACTAGCACTGGGCTCTGGGTTAATAGGTTAGACCCAAAAATGATATAAACATGTATAATAAAGCCCATAAACATCCAAAACAGTTGATAATACAGCATGGACCAATCAAAATTTTTAGATATGTTGGAGACATATCAACACCTCCTTCATCTTCTGGCGAGTCAACATCGACCCAACTCCCATTCCTCTCAAAACCGTAGCCGGGTCAGTACTTCACCCCTTCTTTTGATGTTGCATACCTTATATACTATGCTAACCTTTGCATCTTGTTATGTTTAGGGCGAAAGCCAAACCCAGTAAAAAGGCTCGGGTGAATAATCCGCCCGAAGACCAGGTGGTTATTGAACTGGAGCAGGATGTTGAACCGGAGGCTCCAAATATTGAGGCCATATTTGATGAACCACCCCCTCAAGATCATACCACTGGTGAACAAGCAGAAGCTGATACTGCTGTGCCAGATGATGATCCGGCAAATCCAATCCGGACTGATGACAGACCTTCTAGTCCAGTGAGAACTACTGACATTCCATCAACTCCAGAAAAGGCTTATGGAGACAAATAAGATGAAGTTATCATTACCAGTATTGGGCACACCTCTCCTGGTCAACCTGCTGTATTGGCGAAACATAGTGCCAAAGAAGAACGTGCTGCCATGGATAAAGGCAAGTGGAGCACCGACTTATCAAGCTATGCCCACTTCAGTGCTCAAGAACTCCACTCTGGCTTCCTAAACCGTCTGTACTCAAACCGTGATCATGAAGCCGGTTTGGTGAATCTAATGAAGGAGCGCTATGAGGTACTGACATAACTTTTCCTTTCTTAGGTCCAATTGTAAATGCCAATTCTAGTAGCCCCCAAGGGCCGGTTTATGATAGCAATCATAAATCAGGAATTTTTAATATCTCAGCCCTTGCATGCTTATCCCCCATATGTAAGGTGATCCTTTTAAAAAAGAGCGGTATTGTATCGTTGTAGTCCTGTAATTTTCATCTATGTAGCCACCAAGGTCCGGTTTATCTTTCCAAGGTAAACCGGGTCTGAAATCAATGCTTCAACTTTGAACAGATGTACATTAGCCCCCAAGTGTCAAAGATAATGCTTGCATTGTACTTGAGACTTGCAAAAAATATTTTGATGACAGAGCAAATAGGCATTAGCCCCCAAGTGCAAAGTGCATAACTTGTTATATGCTTGGTACTTCATAGCCCATTGATGATACATCTTGCCCTTGTAGGCCGAGCTGAATAAGAAGGATGATCAAACCGCTGACCATCAGGAGAATGTTAAATCTCAGCAAGCAGAGGCTTCCAAGGCCAAGGAAGAACTGACAAATGCCTTAGCAGCCATGGAGAAGCTGAAAGAAACCTTTAACAAAGAGCGTGCAGACTGGGAGACAAAAAAGGCCGGTTTAACAAAGAAGGCCGAAGACGTAGAAGTATCCCTAAAGCAGGTGGTTGAAGAACTGGCTGGCTTAAAGCGGCAGATTAATGCTATGACTTCTGCTGTGTTTGGTAAGTACTCTCATGAAGTTTTTGTAATTCATAATATCTTATCAATGACTGGTTTACTAATGTTTAACCATGACAGGGACCCGCATTACTCATCTGGGCTCCGACATGCGGATGAAGCTTAAAGCGGCCTACACTTTGATAGAACGGTTGTTTTCTGGATCCCAGCAAGCCATTTGCACAGTAGCCTATAACAAGCCTCCGCCATCGCTGATAAAAGAAACTATTGAAAAGCTGGCCATGCTGCTTGCTCGGATCGACGAATTGAAGATATCAACCACAAGGTCAAGTGCACTGACCGCGCTAATCTGGGCCAAGGCATGGATTCCGGATCTTGAACCGGCAGATATCATCAAAGGCTATCCTGGTGTGAAATAAGACGGTTCAGACTTCAATAATGATGATCTCCGAAGGCTGACAAAGGAGATGTGGCCCATAGCAAGCAAATTGGCGGATGACACAGATCTATCTCATTTTCAACTGGTTTACGACGTTGACGGGAGATAACCCGCGCTGATTCATAATGTAGAAGATCTTGTGCCGCTAATCCGTAAGCATACTTACGCTCCTGACATTGACCCTTCCAACCTTATTCATGAAGAGGCCTTTTTTCAAGCTTTAACTGGAATCGATTGGTCAACTATTGATTTCCAACGACTGGGTAGGGATGAAGAAAATGTGACCGCCCAAGATGACCCTCAATCGTCAAGCCATCCAGATGAGGAATCCTAAACCGGTGGCCGGTTTATCAGTTGCAGTCTGCCACTCCTTTTAAAACAATTATTCAATTTGGGCTACTTAAAGCATCTTGTAATAGGATAGCGTGAACACTTTATCTATCATGCCATTGAGCATGTTTGTTTTCCTTGATACAGAGAACTTGCCATGCCTTTGTGATCTATTATATGCATAGTCCATTATGGTTTTTGTTCCTGCATATAAGAACTTGAAAGTGTCCTAGTGGTTTACCACTGGATGGGTCATGATACCCAAAAAATATATACATAACTTGGATAGATAACCAAGATTGTAATAATTAGATAGAAAATAAATGATACCTGTGATATACCTCGTTGGCTGACCAACTGTTTGTATAGTAAGGGTGAAAACACCAATCTGGAGTGTTGATGACTCCTTGCCCTCTTGCCGGTTCATATAAAAACCATACAGGGCTATCATAGCCATCGATTTGTTCGTATAATGCTGGTGACATCTAGTCAAAACTAGACCAGAGCAACTTACTGCCGGTTTAAAACTAATCATGTACTGACAACTGAGCGTTGAAAGCCACACCGGGTTGTAATAAACACTGTTTTATCTGAAAATATTCATAAATCCCTAATAAAAGATTTTAAAACAACAAATACAAAAGAAATATGCAAGGCTTTTCATGGGTTGTCAGGCCCTAAATCGAGGCTTTTCATGGGCTGCCAGGCCGCTGAGTTAAACCATTTTGCAAAGCCTTTTAAGATGGACCTCAATCTTTAACCAATCACCGTTTTAACTTTGACAAGTCCAGGGTCTATGAGATTGATTTGTCAAATGTTCGATGGGTCATACCAGGTTTACCTGGACGGAGTGGCTTACTTAAAGAGGCAGGATAACCCGGGGTTTTAGGTGAATACACATGGCTTCCAAGCCTGGCTTGATAGCCTATTACAAGGGTACAAGCTCGTTGTTCTTTGAGAAGCAAGGAGCCCCCAGGTAATATTTGAGCTATGCTCAGTGGTTACCTATGTTTGAGTTGTGATTTATGCAACAGACTCTCTTTGGTTCCACATAATGTCCTTTTGGCCTTAAGCTTATCAAAAGGTGTAGCTATGGTGTAAAGACAACCAAGCCCCATAGTGATTTCCCTTTTTGGTTTTAAAACGATCAAGAGGTGTAGCTATGGTTCAGATACGACCAAGACCCCTAGTGATTTCCTTCATATCTGTGTGGCTTTGTAGGCCGGGTTAATAGAACTCCGCTTTGTAAATAGAAGCCCCCATGGAACCATACATGATGTAAAAAAGAATAGAGACCCCGCTTTAGCTAAGGCTCCGGTTTATTATATAATATATACATTGTCATAAGTATGTACATAAGAAGAGCCTGTGGCTCAAGTATAGTAAGGCTGAAGAAGAGCTATATTCCACGGCCGTTGGGTCTCCTCCTCCGATTTGCATGAGTCTTTATGCTCTCAAACATCAATGAGATAGTATGACCCGTTGTGCAGGTTTTTGCTGACCACAAAAGGTCCTTCCCAAGGTGGGGATAACTTGTGCATATCAGTCTGATCCTGGATGAGCCGGAGCACCAGATCGCCTTCTTGAAAAGTTCTGGTCTTAACCCGGCGGCTGTGATAACGTCGGAGATCTTGTTGATAAATCGCTGAATGTGTTGCTGCTAAATCACGCTCCTTATCTAACAGGTCCAATGAGTCCTGACGTGCTTTCTCATTCTCAGCTTCAACATAGGCCGTCACACAGGGTGAGTCATGACGGATGTCACTAGGGAGAACCGCCTCTGCTCCGTAAACCATGAAGAAAGGCGTGTGACCCGTAGATTTGTTTGGTGTGGTGTTGATACTCCATAATACGGAAGGTAACTCCTCCACCCAACAACCCGGCGTCCGCTTTAAAGGAACCATAAGCCGGGGTTTGATACCTCTCACAATTTCTTGATTTTCCCTCTCTGCTTGACCATTAGACTGGGGGTGAGACACTGATGCTACATCAAGCCGGATGTGCTCACGTTGACAAAATTCTTCCATATCACCTTTGGACAGATTAGTACCATTATCAGTGATAATGTTGTGTGGAAAACCAAACCGAAATATCACCTTTTTGATGAATTGAACCACCGTGGCTGCATCACACTTACTGACTGGCTCTGCCTCTACCCACTTGGTAAACTTGTCAACCACCACCAACAGGTGGGTCTTTTTATCCTTGGATCTCTTAAAGGGTCCAACCATATCGAGCCCCCAAGTTGCAAACGGCCAAGTGATTGGAACCATTCTCAATTCCTGGGCCGGAACATGGGCGCGGCGTGCAAACTTCTAACAACCTTCACACCTTTTAACTAAACCCTCAGCATCAGCATGAGCCATCAACCAATAGAAGCTGTGATGAAAAGCCTTAGCCACCAAGGATTTTGAACCGGCATGGTGACCACAATCTCCTTCGTGGATTTCTCGCAAAATCTCACAACCTCTTGAGGAGACACACAACGCTGAATTGCTCTTGTGACGCTGTAACGATGTAACTCCCCATTGACAATGGTCATTGACTTGGATCGCCGGATTATCTGCCGGGCCAAGGTTTCATCCTCCGGTAACTTTCCCCGGTTCATGTAAGCTAGGTACGGGACTGTCCAATCCGGTATAACATGCAAAGCCGCCACCAACTGGGCCTCCGGGTCAGGAATAGCCAATTCCTCCTCTATGGGTATCTTGACCGACGGATTATGAAGTACGTTGAGGAAGACATTATGTGGCACCGGTTTACGCTGAGAGCCTAGACGACTTAAAGCGTCCGCCGCTTCATTCTTTCGCTGGTCTATATGGTCAACTTGATAGCCCTTGAAATGACCAGCCACTATGTCCACATCTCATCGATATGCAGCCATGAGTTGGTCCTTAGAATCCCAAGTGCCAGATACCTGTTGAGCCACCAGGTCCGAGTCACCGAAGCACTTAACCCGGCTTAAGTTCATCTCCTTAGCCATCCGAAGACCATGGAGTCAGCCCTCATACGCATCTGCACTGTTAGTGCAAGGGAACATTAAACGAAGAACATAACAAAACTTGTCACCTCGTGGGGAAGTTAATATGACTCTAGCCCCCGAGCCCTCCAATTGCCTGGACCCATCAAAATGAATAGTCTAATAAGTGTTGTTTGGCGGCTTTTCCTCTGGTGCCTGCAACTCTGTCCAATCATTGATGAAGTCCACGAGTGCTTGAGATTTTATCACTGTGCGAGGTCTATACTTGAGCCCGTGAGGTCCAAGCTCAATAGCCCACTTGGCAATCCGGCTAGTCGCCTCTCTATTTTGGATGATATCTCCCAAAGGGTCTGAACTAACCACTGTGATAGGATGACCCTGAAAATAGTGCTTGAGCTTCCGGCTTGCCATAAAAACTCCATACACCAGCTTCTGCCAATGCGGATACCTCTGCTTTGATTCGATAAGCACCTCACTGATATAATAAACCGGCTGTTGAACCGGATACTCCTTTCCAGCCTCCTTGCACTCCACAACAATAGCCACACTAACAGCCCGGGCGTTAGCAGCCACATATAGCAGTAAAGGCTCTTTATCGACCGGAGTCGCAAGGACAGGCGGTTCAGCTAACTGTCTCTTCAAATCCTCAAAAGCTTGATCAGTCGCGTCACTCCAGACAAAGTCATCCGTTTTCTTTAACATCTGATATAAAGGGATAGCTTTCTCCCCAAGACCACTGATAAACCGGCTGAAAGCCGCAATCCGGCCTGCTAAACATTGAACGTCATTGATGCACGCCGGTTTAGCCAGGGACGTGATAGCTGATTTTTTTCCAGATTAGCCCCAATGCCACTGTCAGACACCAGAAAACCCAAGAGCTTGCCTGCCGGAACACCAAAGACGCATTTGTCTGGATTAAGCATCATCTTATAAACCCGGAGGTTGTCAAAAGTCTCCCTCAAGTCATCTATCAATATTTCCTCCTTCCTGCACTTCACCACAATATCATCCACATATGCATGAACATTGCTCCCAATCTGCTTATGAAGACAATTTTGAACACAACGCTGATAAGTCGCCTGGGCACTCTTGAGCCCAAAGGGCATAGAGACATAGCAGAAGGCTCCAAAGGGAGTTATAAAAGTTGTCTTCTACTGGTCCTTAACTGCCATTTTGATCTGATGATCACCAGAATAAGCATCCAAAAAACACAAACGGTCACAACCTGCCGTACCATCAATAATCTGATCAATACGAGGGAGGGCAAAGGGATCAGCTGGACAAGCCTTGTTCAAGCCTTGTTCAAGATCACCCAAGTGCCATTTTTCTGAAGGACTAGCACCGAATTAGCCAGCCACTCCGGGTGAAAGACCTCCACGATAAACCCTGCGGCCAACAGTCGAGCTACCTCCTCACCAATAGCCTTACGCCTTTCTTCGTTGAAGCGGCGGGGAAACTGCATGACCGGTTTAAACTTAGGATCTATATTAAGTGTGTGCTCAGCGAGTTCCCTTGGTACACCTGGCATGTCAGAAGGCTTCCATGGAAAGATGTCCCGGTTCTCATGGATAAACTCGATGAGCGCGCTTTCCTATTTGGGATCCAGGTTCGCGCTGATGCTGAACTACTTGGATGAATCGCTAGGAACAAAATCAACCGTCTTAGTGTTTGTAGCCGATTTAAACTTCAATGCCGGATCGTGATCCGTAGTTGATTTTTTCAAAGAAGTCATGTCTGCCGGATCAACCTTGTCTTTATAAAACTTCAGCTCCTTTGTGGCACAAACCGATTCAACATAAGCCGCATCACCCTCTTCACATTCCAAAGCAATCTTCCTGCTCCCATGTACTGTGATGGTTCTTTATGACCCGACATCTTAAGTTGTAGATAAACATAACACGACCTCGCCATGAACTTGGCATAAGCCGGTCGTCCAAACAGGGCATGATACGGACTCTTGATTTTCACCACCTCAAAAGTCAATGTTTCTGACCTTGAGTCATGATCATCTCCAAAAGCCACCTGTAGGGCTATCTTGCCCACTGGATATGCAGACTTACCAGGCACCACACTGTGAAAAACGGTGTTCGACGGTTTAAGATTCTTATTTGTCAATCCCATACGGCGGAAGGTATCATAGTAAAGGATGTTGATACTACTTCCACCATCCATAAGCACCTTGGTGAACTTATACCTCCCAACTTGAGGTGCCACCACTAAGGGCAGATGACCCGGATTATCAACCCGGGGTGGGTGATCCTCTCGACTCCATAAAATTGGTTCCTCATACCAGTGCAAATACTGAGGCACTATCGGTTCAACAAAGTTCACGACCCTCTTGTGAAGCTTCTGATCACGCTTGCATAAGCTAGTGCTGAAAACATGATACTACCCACTATTCAACTGCTTCGGATTGCTCTGGTAACCCGACTGCTGCTGTTGACTCCCCTGAGGGTTGTAACCTCCCTGATTCCCCGATTACCTTGATTTCCATGTCCGGTTTGATTGCCTGGGAATCCTGAATCGAAGCTGCTGCCTTCATAACCTAGCCCATGAAAACCACCTCCTGAACTGTCGGGCGGGCCATTGTCATATTGGAACATATTGGAATTCTTGAACTCCCGCATGATGAAACAATCCTTCCAAAGATGTGAAGCTGGCCTTTCCTTTGATCCGTGCTTTGGACAAGGTTGATTTAGCAGGCGCTCCAGATTGGGTCCTGACCCTCCGCCCCTCTGGGGTTGTTTACCCTTACGACGCTGACTATTGTCCTGAGCATTGGTGTTAGCCACAAAGTCCAAACTATTGTCTGCCTTGCGCTTACCATTATTCCCATCACCTGCCGGATTGTGCTACTGCCCCTTGGTATTGCCGTTCTTTTTCCCCTTCCACGGTTTGCCCTCCTCAGACTCAGGGTCTTTGGTACTATCTGAATCGGCATATTTCACCAAAGCAGCCATAAGGGTTGATGAGGGAGTCCTGGATTAGGGGGTGTCCGGATTGCCGGACTATACCTTCAGCCGGACTCCTGGACTATGAAGATACAAGATTGAAGACTTCGTCCCGTGTCCGGAAGAGACTTTCCTTGGCGTGGAAGGCAAGCTTGGCGATACGGATATGTAGATCTCCCACCTTTGTAACCGACTTTGTGTAACCCTAACCCTCTCCGGTGTCTATATAAACCGGAGGGTTTTAGTCCGTAGGAAAACATACACAACAACAATCATACCATAGGCTAGCTTCTAGGGTTTAGCCTCTCTGATCTCGTGGTAGATCTACTCTTGTACTACCCATATCATCAATATTCATCAAGAAGGACGTAGGGTTTTACCTCCATCAAGAGGGCCCGAACCTGGGTAAAACTTTGTGTCCGTTGCCTACTGTTACCATTCGGCCTAGACGCATAGTTCGGGACCCCCTACCCGAGATCCGCCGGTTTTGACACCGACATTGGTGCTTTCATTGAGAGTTCCTCTGTGTCGTCGCCGTCAGGCTCGATGACTCCTACGATCATCAATAGCGATGCAGTCCAGGGTGAGACCTTCCTCCCCGGACAGATCTTCGTCTTCGGCGGCTTCGCACTGCGGGCCAATTCACTTGGCCATCTGGAGCAGATCGAAAGCTATGCCCCTGGCCGTCAGGTCAGATTTGGAAGTTTAAACTACACGGCTGACAGCCGCGGGGACTTGATCTTCGACGGATTCGAGGCACTGCCGAGCGCGCCGCACTGTCACGATGAGCATCATCTAGCTCTGCCGCCGAACTGTGCCCTGGAGGCCGCACCCGCATCGGCTTCAACCCTTAATTTGGAGCCAACTGCGCCGATCGAGGATAGGTGGTTGGACGCCGCCTCGGGGGCTGCGATCCCAACGGCGATCGAGCCGAACACCAGCCCCGCACTCCGCGAGACTCGTGACTCCAAGGAGCCGGACTCCTCTCCGGACTCCGAACCCTCCGCGCCCCTGCCAATCGAATCCGATTGGGTGCCGATCATGGAGTTTACTACCGCGGACATCTTTCAGCACTCGCCTTTCGGCGATATTTTGAAGACACTAAAGTCTCTCTCTTTATCAGGAGAGCCCTGGCCGGACTACGGTCAGCAAGGTTGGAATACGGACGATGAAGAAATTCAAAGCCCACCCACCACCCAATTTGTAGCCACTGTCGACGATTTAACCGACATGCTCGACTTTGACTCCGAAGACATCGACGGTATGGACGCCGATGCAGGAGATGATGAAGAACCAGCGCCTAATGGGCCCTAGAAAGCCACCTCGTCATATGACATATACATGGTGGACACCCCAAAAGAAGGAGATGGCGATGGAACAGCGGAGGATGACCCCTCCAAGAAACAGCCTAAGCACCAGCGTCAGCGGCGCCGCTCAAAATCCCGCCAAAGCAAATACGGTGATTCCAGCACAGGAGATAATAATACTCCGGACAGTGCCGAAGAAAACCCCCTCCAGCAAGATTTAGCACAGGAGGATGGAGAAGCCAGCCCTCATGAGAGAGCGGCAGACAGAGAGGTCGAGGACGATAATTATATGCCTCCCTCCGAAGACGAGGCAAGCCTCGACGATGACGAATTTGTCGTGCCAGAGGATCCCGTCGAGCAAGAGCATTTTCAACGCAGGCTTATGGCCACGGCAAGAAGCCTCAAGAAAAAACAGCAACAGCTTAGAGATGATCAAGATTTGCTAGCCGACAGATGGACTGAAGTCCTTGCGGCCGAGGAGCATAAACTCGAATGCCCCTCCAAGAGCTACCCAAAGCGCAGGCTGCTACCCCGATTAGAGGAGGAAGCACTTAAACCCACATCACCAGCGCTTGATACGGCCGACCGGCCACCTCGTGGCCGCGACAGAGAGGCCTCTCGGCCCTCCACTCAAGCCGCACCCTGTACCAAGGCACGGAAAATGCGCCTGACCTGCGAGATATGTTGGAGGACAAGGCAAGGCAAACAAGATCGATCTACGGATTGCGTGGGCGCCCCACGACTCGAGACGGTAACCATCACGCCGGACACAAATCCGGCAGGGCCGAACACAGTAGATAAAGCTCATTGGAGCTACATCGTGATATAGCCCAGTACAGAGGCGCCGCACACCCACTATGCTTCACAGACGAAGTAATGGATCATCAAATCCACGAGGGTTTCAAACCCATAAACATCGAATCATATGATGGCACAACAGATCCTGCGGTATGGATCGAGGATTATCTCCTTCATATCCATATGGCCCGCGGCGATGATCTCCACGCCATCAAATACCTCCCACTCAAGCTTAAAGTACCAACTCGGCATTGGCTTAACAGCTTGCCAGTAGGATCAATCAGTTGTTGGGAGGACCTGGAAGCCGCATTCCTCGACAATTTCCAGGGCACTTATGTGCGACCCCCAGACGCAGATGACCTAAGCCACATAATTCAGTAGCCAGATGAATCGGCCAGGCAATTCTGGACACGGTTCCTAACAAAGAAAAATCAAATAGTCGACTGTCCGGACGCAGAGGCCCTAGCAGCCTTCAAGCACAATATCCGTGACGAGTGGCTTGCCCGGCACCTTGGACAGGAAAAGCCGAAATCTATGGCAGCACTCACGACACTCATGACCCGCTTTTGCGCGGGAGAAGACAACTGGCTTGCTCGTAGCAACAATATGACCAAAAACCCTGGTAATTCGGATACCAGGGACAGTAGTGGCAGGTCGCGTCGCAACAAGCAGAAGCGCCACATTAACGGCGACAATGCTGAGGATACGACAGTTAATGCCGGATTCAGAGGCTATAAATCCGGTCAGCGGAAAAAGCCATTCAAAAGAAATCCTAGGGCCCGTCCAGTTTGGACCGAATACTTGACCACTTGTGCCGGATACATGGAACCCCCGAAAAGCCGGCCAATCACACCAACAGGGATTGTTGGGTGTTCAAGCAGGCAGGAAGTTAAATGCCAAAAATACTAACAAGGGGCTGCATAGCGATGACGACGAAGAGCCCCGTCCGCCGAACAATAGTGGACAGAAGGGTTTTCCCCCACAAGTGCGGACGGTGAACATGATATACGCAACCCACATCCCCAAGAGGGAGCGGAAGCACACGTTAAGGGACGTATACACGGTAGAGCCAGTCGCCCCAAAGTTCAACCCATGGTCCTCCTGCCCGATCACCTTTGATCGAAGGGACCATCCCACTAGCACCCATCATGGCGGATTCGCCGCATTGGTTCTAGACCCAATTATTGACAGATTTCATCTCACTAGAGTCCTTATGGACGGCGGCAGCAGCCTGAACCTGCTTTACCAGGATACAGTGCGGAAAATGGGCATAGATCCCTCGAGGATTAAGCCCACCAAAACGACCTTTAAAGGCGTAATACTAGGTGTAGAGGCCAACTGTAAAGGCTCAGTCACACTTGAAGTGGTCTTCAGATATCCGGATAATTTCTGAAGCAAGGAGTTAATCTTCGACATAGTCCCATTCCGCAGTGGCTATCACGCACTGCTCGGGCGAACCGCATTCGCCAAGTTCAATGTGGTACCGCACTATGCATACCTTAAGCTCAAGATGCCAGACCCTCAAGGAGTAATTACGGTCAATGGAAACACCGAACACTCTCTCCGAACGGAGGAGCACACGGCGGCCCTTGCAGCGGAAGTACAAAGCAGCCTCTCCAGGCAGTTCTCCAGTCCGGCCACTAAACGTCCGGACACCGTCAAGCGCGCCCGGAGTAACCTTCAACAAGACCGCCTGGCACGTTCCGAGCAGGCGTAGCAATGCGGCCCCAACCCCAGCCCTTGCAAAAATGCGACGCCAGTGCTTCACGTACATAACTATGCTCTAGAAATACCATGGGTACAAGGGGAGGGGCACCATAACGGCACGCCCGAAACACGGCTTAAACCGCACCAGGGGCTGCCGATTTTTTTATTTTCTCTTACTTTCAGGGCTCCATTCTTCGGAAGGCCTGTTCAGCAGTTCAATTGCCACACAAACGATGCAAGAACCAGGGAAGCAGACAAGCCATGCTGCATTACGGAACTCCCAGGTGGTCTCTATCATGAGCAGTATACCTGTTTCACATACCATTCCGCAGCCTGCCCCTGGAACGGACATGTTAAATAGTCCAACCTTTTTCTTATCGCATTATTTTATATCATTCTGCTTTGATCGCAGCCCTTTTTAATAAACAATGCATAGCTTTTGTCTATTTTTGCATTACTCTTTTTTACAAATATATGTTCCTTAACGACATGTTGCACCCGTAAACTTTGATACGGCCAAAATACGCCAGGGACTTTGGTACCCCTCAATATGGTGTGAGAAGTCCGAACACTTTAACAAGTGTGGCACCCCGAACTTATAGCATTATATGCATCGGCTCCGAATCATGTCTTGGGTCAATAGTTGGGTTTGCTCGGCTCCTGTGTTTTGGTGCCTTATGTTCCGCTATATCGGCTAAGGTAGCACTAGGAGAACTACTGCGATTGTGCCCCAGTTGAGCTGGGTCGAGCACCTCAGTAGAGAAAGCTAAAACTGACTGTCATGATGAAGCGAGAGCTGGTCGCTGTTCGAGAGGTTTTTCGAGTCCCTAAAGACTTATGCCGCTTAGAGCGAGGAGTTGGCTCTGTCCGGCCAAGCTGTGGATAGCGCCCTGAACTCGGTCTTCCGAATACCAGGGGCTTCGCCGAAATTTAAAATTATAGAATTCTATGGCTAAGTGAGAGTGTTCACGCATTATAGTCCGATTGCCTTGTTCGTTGTGCTGAGCGCCTCCCTCGAAGGACCCAAACATGGGAAAAAGAGCGCTCAGGTTTATCCTCGAACACCCCAGCACTAGCAGCACGGGGGCAGAAGCCGACGACTCGCCATATCTCAGAATTGATAAACAGCCGCACAGAAGGTAATATTTTAAATTCCAACAGCATTGCTTAGCGCATATGAACAAGTTTTCAGCGCACAGGACAAAACAAGCGAATTTTACTCAAAAATTACATCCCTGGAACATTCATCCGCCCCAAGGCGGGCACCCTTCAGAACATCCTTATAATAATTCTCGGGCTTGTGATGCTCTTTCCCCGGCGGCGGCCCGTCCTTCACAAGCTTCTCAGCATCCAGCTTGCCCCAGTGCACCTTAGCACGGGCAAGGGCCCTACGGGCATCTTCAATGCAGATGGAGCGCTTGATGACTTCGAGCCTTGGATAGGCCTCCACCAGCCGCCGCACCAACCTGAAATAGCTCCCAGGCAGAGCCTCTCCAGGCCACAACCGAACTATGAGGCCTTTCTTGGCCTGTTCGGCCACCTTGTGGAGCTCGACCAGTTGCTTCAGCTGGTCACTCAGGGGCACGGGGTGTCCGGCCTCAGCATACTGAGACCAGAACACCTTCTTTGTCGAGCTGCCCTCCGCGGCTCGATAGAATGCGGCGGCATCAGACACGCTACAAGGAAGATCTGCGAACGCTCCTGGAGAGCTCCGGATTCAGGTAAGTAACAAGTAACTCACGTTTATGTGTTTGCTTTGCATAAAGAATGCCTTACCCGCCACTATCTTTTTCACCGCATCCAACTCCTGGAGGGTCTTCTGGGATTCGGCCTTGGCAGACTTGGCATTTTCAATAGCCGCCACAAGCTCGGACGCTCGCGTCTCTGAGTCAAGCTCCAAACTCTCATGTTTTTCATGAGAACCTGGAGCTCTTGTTGCACCTAGCCAACCTGGGCCTCATACTTCTCCCGCTCGGTGCGCTCCGTGGCCGCCCTCTTCTCGGCCTCGAGTAGCGCTTGCTTAAGGGTCGCCACCTCAGACGTGGCCCCTACAATAGCCACGATAATCCTGTCATTTTTTGCAATTTCACCTTATATATATATATATATATATATATATTTAAACAAGGTATTTCTTACCTTCCTTGTCCTCGAGCTGCTTCTTGGCATGCCCGAGCTCTTGCTCGGATTGCTCGAGGTTCTGCTTTAGTGTGTCCACTTCCGCAGTCAGTACGGGGGACGCCAGTAGAGAAGCCTGCATACGCATATTGACTCTTTTTTGTTAGACTCCTGCGAATTTAATTTGATCCTCTATTCGGCTTTTCTTCCCGAACGCCAATCAGAGCATCAGGGGCTACTGTCTATGCGGTAATATTATTTACACATTCTTTACTTACCTCAAAGCCTGTTAAAAGGCTAGCACAAACTTCAGTCAGTCCGCTCTTGGCGGACTGAACCTTCTGGACCACCGCACTCATAATAGTGCGGTGCTCCTCGTCGATGGAGGCGCCTTTGAGCACCTCCAACAGATTGTCCGGCGCCTCCGGTTGGACGGGGGTCACCGGCACGGTGGGCTTGCTCCTCTTGGAAGGAGGTCGCCCACCAGACTCTGGAAACTTTGAAGGTTCCGGAGCGGTGTCCGGCCTAGAGCCGGACTTGGAGCCCTGGGGGGTTTTATCCCCTTTACTCCTGGAGTCCGGGAGGTCACCTTGCGGCGCCTCCAGGACCACCCCCTCCTGGCTTGGAACCTGTTAGGACAACACTTCGGCATCGTCCGTAGGACGGGGGGAGGAAGCCATCGGAAGCGAATTCACATCCGACGAGTCCAGTGAACCGCTCGACGACGCGTCGAGCCGGTCTTTGGGTGGGCTGCATAAACATATTCGACATAAGGGAAAGTTGTGCAATAAAGGAATACTATGAATTACTCAGGTATCCTGATACTTACGATTTCGCCAGGGGCTTGGCCCTGAGCGGCCACTCCTCTCCACCGTCGTCGGCGTCGGGGGAGTAGCCCGGAGGAAGGGTTTTCCCCTTCTTGGACCCTTCGGCCTCCCTAGTGAGGGCGGCCTTCCTTTTCTTCTCTCCTACTGCTGGAGGGGGAGAGGTCTCTTCTTCCTCCTCGTCTTCACGGGAGGAATACGCCTTGGAGCCGTCGGATGATGAACCCGACACCTCCTGGCGCCGGGCACTTTTTCGAGTCCCCGTGGCCTTCTTCGTGGCCTTCTTCTCCGGCACCACATGGGGTGCCGGAACCAGCAGCTTCGCCAGGCGGGCATCGGCTGGGTCTTCGGGCAAAGGAGCCGGACAGTCGATCTGTCCGGACTTCGCCTGCCAAACCTGTTAAAGGTAAGGGAGCTTAGATCCCGCATAGAGTTAAACTATGAAAAACTAATACCCTGTAAAAGGTACAAAAAACTTACCGCGCTAGCGTGAGGCTGCACGCTGAATCCACGATCCTCGGTAGCGGATGCGGGAGCCTCGGCGCCCTTGAAAAGCACCTTCCAGGCATCTTCGTACATCGTGTCGAAGAGCCTGCTCAGAGTTCGGTGCTGCGCCGGGTTGAACTCCCACAGATTGAAGGCCCGTTGTTGACATGGGAGGATTAGGCGGATGAGCATAACCTGGACTACGTTGACAAGCCTGAGCTGCTTGTCCACCAGGGTTTGGATGCATGTTTGCAGTCTAGTCACCTCTCCTTTGCTGCCCTATGACAGGCCCGTCTCTTTCCAGGACGTGAGCCGTGTTGGGGGTCCGGACCGGAACTCGGGGGCTGCGACCCACTCAGGGTCGCATGGCTTGGTGATGTAAAACCACCCCGATTGCCACCCCTTCAGGGTCTCCACAAAGGAGCCCTCGAGCCATAAGACGTTGCGCATGTTGCCCACCATGGCGCCTCCGCACTCCGCCTGCTTGCCGCACACCACCTTCGGCTTGACATTGAAAGTCTTGAGCCATAGGCCGAAATGGGGGTGGATGCAGAGGAAAGCCTCGCACACGACGATAAACGCCGAGATGTTGAGGATGAAGTTCGAGGCCAGATCATGGAAATCCAGGCCGTAGTAGAACATGAGTCCCCGAACAAATGGGTGGATAGGAAAGCCCAGTCCGTGGAGGAAGTGGGGAAGGTACACTACCCTCTCATGGGGCCTTGGGGTGGGGAGGAGCTGCCCCTCTTCGGGAAGCCGGTGCGCGATGTCGTTAGACAAGTATCTGGCCTTCCTCAGTTTTTTGATGTGTCCCTCCGTGACGGAGGAGACCATCCACTTGCCTCCCGCTCTGGACATGGCTGGAGAAGGTTGAGGTGGGGAGTGCGGACTTGGGCGCTGGAGCTCGAGTGCGCGAAAATGGATAGGCAAAGGACGAAGAAGGCGTAGGTGAAAAGGTGGATCCTTATCCCCTTATATGGGTGGACGCAACTACGTGTCCCCACCAGCCTGGTAAAACTCGCTTATCTCCAAGCGCCGTAATCAATGGCGCGGTTGGGTTACCCACGCCCGTATTGATGAGAATCCTGGAATAAGGGGACATGATCTCTGCTTTAACAAGACGTGCCAAGGAAACCGCCTCGCATGACACGCTGAGGTGGGATAATAAAACGATTCGAATAAAAGCTTGGCCGTGGTGCATCACACTATGGAATACATCAGCAGATTATATTTGTGTAAATATTATTCTCTCTATGGCAATATGTGGAAACTTATTTTGCAGAGCCGGACACTATCTTTGTGTTCAAAATCTTCTATGAAGTACTTGGAGGAGGAACCCGCCTTGCAATGCCGAAGACAATCTGTGCGCCGGACTCGTCGTCATTGAAGCCTTGTTCAGGGGCTACTGAGGGAGTCCTGGATTAGGGGGTGTCCGGATTGCCGGACTATACCTTCAGCCAGACTCCTGGACTATGAAGATACAAGATTGAAGACTTCGTCCCGTGTCCGGAAGGGACTTTCCTTGGCGTGGAAGGCAAGCTTGGCGATATGGATATGTAGATCTCCCACCTTTGTAACCGACTTTGTGTAACCCAAACCCTCTCTGGTGTCTATATAAACCGGAGGGTTTTAGTCCGTAGGAAAACATACACAACAACAATCATACCATAGGCTAGCTTCTAGGGTTTAGCCTCTCCGATCTCGTGGTAGATCTACTCTTGTACTACCCATATCATCAATATTCATCAAGCAGGACGTAGGGTTTTACCTCCATCAAGAGGGCCCGAACCTGGGTAAAACTTCGGTCCCTTGCCTCCTGTTACCATCCGGCCTAGACGCACAGTTCGGGACCCCCTACCCGAGATCCGCCGGTTTTGACACCGACAGTTGACATGTCATTGCAGTGTCGTTTGAGCCTCCCTAGCTTCAGTTTTAATGGCATAAACCGGCAATTACCCTCCAACGTCAAAATCGCTGTGTCCGCGTTGATGCGGTCCGATGAATGCAGAATAGCTGAGATCCGCTTCACCCAATGAGTTGTAGACTCCCCATCCTCTTGAACACAAGCGGCCAGGTCCACAATCGACATAGGCTGCTTACAAGTATCTTTAAAATTCTGGATAAACCGGTGTTTTCACTCCACCCATGACCCGACAGAGTTAGCCGGTAAGCTCTTTAACCAAGTCCGAGCTATCCCCTCCAACATTATGGTGAAGTATTTAGCGCACACCGCTTCATCCACGTCCAGCATCTCCATTGCCATCTCATAACTCTCAACCCATGACTCTAGTTGCAAATCGGAGATGCAATTGGGCACCTTATGAGGGCCTTTAAAATCCTTGGGCAGTCGCACATTACACAACGCGGGGGTAAGACACGACACCCCTAAAGAACTTAAGACCACTCCTGGCTCCACTGAAGCGGTAGGACGAACCGGAGTAGGTTGATGAGCTGCGTGCTGAGCTGCTAACTCGGCTTCTCGACGTGCACGACCATGATCCACCACATCCTGCGCATTAGCACCACCACCTGCTGGGTTATGCCCTCGCGGCGAGGTACGGTGACGTGCACTGCTTGACACGGCCGGTTCATCCTCAACGTGCCTGTTGTAGCTCCGACTCGGGCAGGGGGTGGAATGAATCCTCTCGCGACTATGCGAATAAGCCTGCTGCTAGTTTAAAGCTATTTGAAGGAGCTCTCTGGCCCGTCGTGTCTCAATCTCCACTGGTGACTCACCATCCATTGGGAGGGCTGCCAATCATGAAGCGGCGGCCACAATTTTATCCAACGGGTTGGAGTAATGCCTCGGAGGCATTGGAACGTACTATGGCACAATGTTGTTCTGACAAGGGGGGTTCATCATGCATGGCTAAACCGGCGCTCCTGTTACAGGTGCCTCAGTCCGGTTTACCACCAACTGGTTACTGGTTCCTGCTCCTGGCGTCTTGAAGAGATTTCTCGGTTCATAACCCGGCAGGAGGTGCGGCCGGTATCTCCTCCTCATGACATCATCTGAGGCACTCTGGTCCAGCCTAAGCCGGTAGGCCTCAGCTTCCAACTCGACCCGTTCTGTAGCCATCCTGGCGTTCTCTACTGCCAGGTCCGCTTTAGCCTGAGTTATCTGATCCTTCACCTTTGCAATCTCCGCATTGTGCTGATCTCGGGTTGCTGCATCCACTTCTGCTGCCATCAATGTTGCCAAAGTATCGAATAAATCATACAAAACCTGAGCCGAAGGCGGCGCAGAACCCCGTGCTCCTGCTGGCGTTGTTGTTGCTGAACCGGAGAGCATTGCCGCAATGGTAGAAGAGTGTTGCGCTTGTTGTGTACCGGCCATGAAGACCGTGACCCAGCTTGGCAGATCGAGGGGGTCTGGAATACTGTTTCCATCAGAACCTCCACTAATCCGGCCGTCCTGCAGCTGATACAGCAACTCGGTTTCTCCGGTTGAAGACTTGTCATCAGAACAGACAACGGTTTCCCCATCAGATGCCGGTCTATCCTCATATTCCGCTCCATGGATGACACCTACGAAAACATCCCTTTCTGCGGGCTGAACCTGGGCAGGGCTTGCATGCTGAGCCGTCTCGATGATGTCGGTGCAGGTGTCCGGCTCAGGGCCCGGTTCGCCGATCTTGCCTATGAAGACGTGAATCCCACCAAAGGGGACCCGGTACCCGTATTCAATTGAACCGGCCTCGGAGCCCCATCCTGCATTATCGATGTAGAGCTTGCCATGATGACTCTTCATCATCCGGTCCACAGCGTATCCCTTGAGTCCTTTGAAGCTGCCCTTCAAGAACTCGAAACCATCGTGCGATAGCCCCACAGTGGGCGCCAACTGTCGTGGTTTTGTCACGGCAGCTGTCCTCGTGAAAGGAATTAGTCGTGGAGCCATCGCTATGGGTTAGCTTAAAGGGGTTAAACCGGACAAGGGACACGAGCGTTTTTATACTAGTTCGGCCCCTTTGATGAAGGTAAAGGCCTACGTCTAGTTGTGTTGGTATTGCTAGGGTTTCGATGACCAGGGAGTGAATCCGCTTTGCCTGGTTCTCGAGTTGTTGTCTGTTGTCCCTAAACCACTACCAGGTCGTCCCTATATATACAGAGGTTGACTCCCGCCGGTTTACAGAGTCCCGAGGCCGGATCATAAACGTGTCCGGCTTGGTCTCTATTCCTTCTAACTTACAATACAAGTTACATGAGAGAACCGGTTTACATCTACAGGCCTTAACTCGCCTTTGGGCCTTGCGCCTTCGTAAAGCGCCACCATCCTTACGTCTTCATGGGCTTCTAATCTTCATAGAGTTAATCCGGCTACTCCTGGCCGGTTTACGTCCAATAGTAATATCCCCAACATGGGTGGTTGAACAGGACCCCGTGGAGAGGGCTGGTTGAACATTAGCCAATGGAGGAGCGCGCGGTGGAGGCTGGATGAATAGGAGCCCGTGGATGAACAGTCACAGGTGGAGGCTGGAGGAGGTCGACGGTGGTTGAACGGTAGCCCGTGGAGGCAGTCGATGGTGGAGATGAACAATATCCCATGGAGTCCCGTTTTGCGGTAAGCCACACCCCTCCCAATGAACAGGACCCCCGTTTTGACCATAGCGCTCCAACATAAGTCTGTTTCCTCCGTTTTGCGGTACGCCACACCCCTCCCGGTCAACAGGACCCCGTTTCCACCGTAGGAGGTCCGTTTCCTCTTTTTTGCGGTACGCCATACCCCTCCCAATGAATAGGATTCCGTTTCGACCGTGGCCGGTCGAACACAAGGCCGTTTCCTAAGTTCTACGGTATGCCGGGCCTCGTTTCCATCGGCTGTTCCATCCAAGCCGGTTGGCTCCTGATGAACAACACATGTTCCGTTGCCTCCCGATGAACACAACACATTCCATTGCCTCCCCATGAACACGAGGACGGCAGAGTTTCTCCGTTCCGACCCAGCCATGTACACGAGCCCTAGCCGTACGTATGCGTTAGTAGGCGTTCGAGACCCCACCCGTATGTATGTACGTGGCCATATTTTCTTTCTTGCACCCTGGCTATTGTACGTACGTGTACATGCTACGTGCGCGCCTCTACTACGACACGTGCGCGCCTCTACATCGACTAGTATGTACGTACATGTTCGCGACTAGAATGACAACACTACGCACGCTTTGACCAGGTGGGTCCTAACTGTCAGGCACTTCCTTCCGTGCGAAGATGTAGCTGGTGGGTCCCAGCAGTCAGGGGGGAAACATTTTTTTCACAAAATATGGTGGCCCGTCCGGTGGGTCCCTGCTGTCAGGTGGAGGAATAATTATTCTGCGCATAATAAGGAGGCACTTCCTTGCTGCTGTCGTGGACCCAGTTGTCAGTCTCTCCACGTACAATACTTTTTCGATGGAAGTCGTTCCTTCACCATGTTGACCATGCCACACTGAGAGCACCAGGGCAGTGGACGACAGCGAGGCCTAGGAAGGGGACGACGCGGAGCCGGGGAAGACGCGGTAGTGGATGCCCACGCGGAGGGAAGTACGTGGGTTGACTGCTTCGACTGCGGTGTGAGGATGTCGTCACCAGAGAATAACAGGAGGTGTGGGTGAGTATAGAGGGATGGCATGGCCAGCGGTGGTAGCACAGCCAGACACGGGAGGCAGGAGCAAGCGGCATGGCCGATGCTTGTTTAGGCGGCTGGAGCAAGAAGACCAGAGGTTGAAGAAGCACTACGGCCGTTGGATGGACATCGTACGGTCACTGGAGCTAGAATCGTTCATATTGACTAAGTTGACAAAGCCCTCCGTCTGCGTCAACTTAGTAGGCCCACAAGTCAGCCTCCCACTATGGTGGGTGTTAGCTAGCTAGTAGGGGGGAGTATTCATTCTTTTGTGCGTAATAAGGAGGCACTTCCTTGTGTGCGAAGATATAGGTGGTGGGTCCGAGCTGTCAGCAGTAGTATTCATTCTTTTTGGTGTAATAAGGACGCACTTCCTTGCGTGCGAAGATGTAGCTGGTGAGTCCCAGCAGTCAGGGGGAGAAAACATTATTTTTCAGGGTAAAAAGGATGCAGTTGCATGCATGCGTCCATGCGCGTGGTGCGTCCCCACTGTCAGCCTCTCACGTACAGTCATCTTCCAATGACTCCCGTTTTTTACCACGTTGACCACACCGTGTCGAGCGCACCAAGGCCGGTGGACAAGGCGAGGCCCAAACTGGAATGACCCGGAGATGGGGAAGACGCGGTAGTGGAGTCGCAAATGGAGAGGAGTGGGAAACTTGACTGGTTCGGGTGCGCGGCAGCACTGCCGCCCACGGGAGACAGGAGCAAGAACAGAGGTTGAAGAAGGAGCACGGTTGTTGGATTAACATCCAACGGTCTAGCTACTAGAATCATTTGTTGATGACAAAGCCCTGCGTACACGTCTGCTTAGTAGGCCCACAAGTCAGCCACCAAATCTGACGGGTCCGAGCTGTCAACGGGAGGAATAGTTTTTTCGCATAACAAGGAGGCACTTCCTTCCATGCGAAGATACAACCGGTGGGTCCTAGCTGTCGGGGGAGGAAACATTTTTTAGCTTAATAAGCAGGAACTTTCCTTGCGTCCGACCATGGACCTCGTGGGTCCCAGCCGTCAGGCTCTCCACGTACAGTCCTCTTCCGATGACTCTCGTTTGTTGACCATGCCGTGTCGAGCGCAGCGAGGCAGTGGACGACGGTGACGCCCCGGATGGGAATGACCCGGAGATGGGAAGACGCGGTAGTGGAGTCGCGGATTGAGAGGAGTACAAGGGTTGTAACTGGTTTTGGTGCGGCGTGGGGCTGCAGTCGGTGGAGAATAACAGGAGGTGTGAAGGGGTGGAGGGAAAGCCTGGCCGGCGGTGGGGTAGCGCTTCGCAGCGATGCGTGCTAAGCAGAGCCGCTAGCCGCCGGAGGCTGGACCAGGCGGTCCCGACGACGCTGGAGGAAGAAGACGAGAGATTGAAGGTGCATGCCGGCCGTTGGATATAAATCCAATGGCTGTGGATGTCATAATCATTTGTTGACCATGTTGACAACGCCCTGCGTAGGCTTCAACCTATTGTCCCACATGTCAGCCTGCAAAAATGTGGCATATATTTAACCCATGTTTTCTAGAATGTACAGTCCATTTGCTGGGCTGGGTGAACAAATAATTTTGCATCAATGCGGCCCATTTAATATTTTCTAAGAAATCCCAGCCCATTTGCACTTTCTTGAAATACATGAATTAGCGGGGCTCGTTCTATATATAATGTTAGGTTAGAAGGAGCAATTAATATTAAAAAATAAACCGTTGCGACACATTATATATATATAATTAACAAATTAGTGAGTTATTGCTCAAAGTAAAAATGAGCGCGTTATTATCTTCGCAAGCTTTTGTACGCAATCACCAGGATTTTCCTACCTGTGAGTCAAAAACAACCAGGATTTTCCTTGTCAACTTCTATTAAACATTTACTTTTATAAGTTAATAACACGTGGGATGTTTTTATAATATATATATAAGTCTCTACAAAATATACGATAATAGTAATAATATAAATATATATAATGTGGTTAGAAGGGAAAACATAAATTGGACACAACATTATTATTCTTATATATAGATAAATAGAACAGAGATCTGTGTTTTATTAAGAAAATACATTGGGTTGTCGATCTTTAAGAAAAAGTAGAACCTACGCTGGGAGGCCCATAGGCCGGTATGACCTCAAAAAATAAGTTGAAACCACTGTCTCCGTATGTCGTGGGCTACTCATACCTAGACCTAGCTAATACTTGTTCGCCCTTTGCAAAAAAAAAATGATAGTACCAGCTAGATCCCCTAGCGAAATGGATTAAAGAGGGGGCCGGCGGCACGACTGAAGAAGCACATCAAACGCGATTTTTTTCTTTAGTGGAATGCTCTCGATGGCGTTTTTTTACTTGCCTCTGCACCATACAACTTGTTTTTTTAGCCTCCCAGTCCGTGGTGGACCAGCAGCCCATTTGCTGGGCGGGCCAACCGACAGAAACCAGCACTCGGTTTTTCATCAAGCCCCCAAAACAACGCAGTACTATTCTTGTTTTGAGGCCGAAAACATTATGGCAGGGGTTGAGCAGGGGAGGGGGAAAGATAGAGCAAAAATATTAAAAAGAGCTGATGCGCCGTTGCTATCCTAACAAAGCAGGTGCAATTCTTCTCGGGAAGAAGGTGTGCCGTTGACACGCACATGCCAGAAATCCCACAGTAGACATACTAACAAGTTCACACACAAGTACAACAGAACAGGTAAACATTCGTATCAAACTCAGGTTCACAGGACATGTTCATATTCATAGCCAACATTCACAATCAACAACTCAAAAGATTCATATATACACAAGTTCAGCATGTCTATGCATCCAAATGATTGATAGATCACATGATAATATTCATAGATAATTCACAGAAAGATTCAGATATACACATGTTTTGTATCTTTGTGCAACCAAATGATTGAGATCACAACCAATATCATCAATGGATGAACTTTAATTACCTAGGGTACAAACTGGTAAATGGTGTTCAGTCGGAGGTACTTCTTGCTAAAATTAATGCTTGTACGAGTAAACTTTTGAGTACATAAGAGGCAGCATAGACAATCTGAACTTTGCTTGTAGGTTTATCCTCAAATAGTGGCCTCGTGCCGAGGGAGGTTTGAGCAACTTGGCCACTACTTTCATCCAACTAATTTACTGTCTCATCTTGGTCCTGTAGCTCGCCTAAATTCTACACTGCAGACAAGAAAGGAGGCGGTTGAGAAAATAAACCACCCAAAAATTTTGTGCAGTTCAACTGAAATGGAGCATCCCTGGCATGCAGACTGATTAAGTGCCACATGAATATATGCGTCAGCCAACTTGTCTGGAATCTTTAGACTCCATGCCATACAGTTTGCTACCATATGTGTCGATAACCAAAAGGCACAAGTTGGGACCAAAGACTGGATTGCATTTTTCTGGGCTATGCGCCAAGCAATATTTTTTGGCATTCACTCTCCTAATACTTGGAGTTTGACAACTGGTTGACGTTGGTTGATACTCAAATGAATATAGGCACTTCTTCTTGTCAACATCGATGCTTGTCTGAGTGTTCTTTGGAGCACATAACAGCAGCAGAAGTACCTGTCCATCTGATCTTTTGTGCAGTTCTACTGAAATCACCCAATGTAATGATTTTCCTGTGAGTTCAGGCTCCAAGTTACTCCTTTATGAAATCGGAAAACAGTAGCACAATACAAAATTACCAATACATATGACAGGCACAATAATCAGGATAAAGACTAGTACCAACCTGTGTGAGGTAGCATATCAATTACTATTTCCTTTGACTGGAAGCCGAGATAAGCCAAGCGAGTGACAACAAAGGAAGGAAGCAAGCCCAGATTAACGACTAACAGGAAAGGAAGGAAGCTGTCGAGGCAATGAAGCACCCAAAGTTTTTGTGCAGTTCCACCAAAATCGAGCATCCCTGTTGGCACATATATTGAGAGAGTGAGATTACTACAATAGTGGCACTAGTTGATGAAACATACACTAACAAATAGAAGCACCCTCATTATCTTAATGGGTAAAGTTAGCAACATAGTAATCTTGCTTAAAGAGAGGTATTAGTTTATTTAATCAGTGCCAATTAGCTCAACACTCAAAGCATTGCCATGTATGATAGGTTGCAAAACTTTAACGTGCAAAGATTATGGAGTTTCTCATGACAGTAGCACAATACAAATAGAGATGACATCAAACTAATATGGATGAAGGCCTTAGGCTGGTACCAACCTGAGCAAAAAAGCTTATTCATGTAGCCCCAGAAGAGATGATAAAGCACTCACTGGAATCACTCAATAGTATATATTTTTGTGCAATTCAAATGTATGGTTGAAATCACTCTTGTTTACAAGTGCTGAGATTATATCGGAAGATTATCAAGAACTTCCTACAGAGTTAAAGCACTAGCTGGGATACAATTCATTTATTGTCTTGTGTAGTTCCACTAAAATGTATGATTGGCACAACATGATCCCTATTTGAACTAGTAGGAACAAGGTGAAACCTTCATTAGCTTAGTGAGAAAGGATAGAAAGACATTAGCATATTACTCTAACAATAGCATCAAATTCATCATGGACAATACGCAGAAGTGGAAGGGCTCCCTGGAGGATCGTCTCACATGTAAGGTAGATGTTGTCGGAGCCCTTGAATGGCCTCGATTGAGGCCTCGGCTTCAGCAATATCACCTTGGCACTGTTTACTCTTCTTCTTCCTCCTCTTCATGATCTGTTTCTCTTTCTCCTCACCAGTTGGTGAAACCAAGTACATGATTGGTCGTCTATTTCAGAATTGGTTTTGTCAGTGAGGGAGTACAAGTGTACTAGTAAACAATAACATTATTTTCTCATGGCATTCGCAAAATAGAGATGAACACATGCATTAAATATTATTGTTACCTAAAGGAAGGTTATGGTGCAAATATAGATGATGAGGATTGGAACATAGATCTCCCTTTGTATAGTTCCACCGAAATGAACCAACTGTTCCATTCTGACATTCTAGTTAAACAACACAAAAGTCACTTATTTTAAGAAGTGTTTTGTGCAGTGCACCAAAAGGTGACAACAACAACCAGGTGAAATGGATATACCTGTTTGCACAAATAGCTATAGGGGAAACAATCAGAGTCTCAAACAATTACAGGCAAAAACATTTGGCTAAACTTGTCATGGCTTATAAAAGTGGCATGGCTTCATTTTACCAGAGGCATTAGATTAAGCACAACTAAATATTTGGTATAAGGGCATCGGGCGGTGGGTGCACCAGCAATCCAGCACCATGTACCTAAACCGGGGCATAAAGTGGTGATTCAGAGTTTGCCCCGAGAAACAAACATCCAAGAAACATATCCGGGTTGGTCCCATTTTTGTTCACTCTAGCCACCTACTCCTATGTTTTTTTGGAAATGGAGGCGTGCCCCCGGCCTCTACGTCATAATGATGCATGCAGCCATCTTATGTGTGGATAGCAAATCTAGTCCTGGTCATACCACTATGTATATTGTTTCCCCTATATTTCCCTTCTTGACCAAGAGACCGGTTGGATGACCAGTCTGTACTACTTTCACCCACTATCCTTCCTGTTTGTACCAAGTCCGATGTACATACTAGATTCCCCCACCCCCACTTTTTTTCTTGTCTGAACCAAGTACAAGATTCGACTCCATGAAGTAGCTTTACCACCAACAATAGAAGAAGAAAATATGTGTTGTTGGACCATCCGATCGAGAGGGGCTGAGAGGTAGAAAATGATTCACATGCAGCGACATAGCGAGCTGGGGAAGTAGATCTAGGGCGGTTTCGAAGGAAGATATACCTGAAGGTCGTCGGGATGTGGATAGGTGGGCGGCGGGAGGACGGATCCGCCCACACTAGGGCAACGAAGAAGGGTTCGGAGGACCTGCCGCGTCGGCGCTCGGCTAGAGATAACGGTGCGTCCGGCAATGGGTCTCCTCCCTCGCTGTCAATGACGGCATAAATGCTATCCCTCCTCCCCTTCACCAGCGGAGGGGGATACGTCTGGATCTGTAACCAGCGGTGAGGATAGAAAGACAGTGTTTTTTGAAGGGAGAAAGACAGTGTTACCACCGCTATATTGTTTAAATTTGGAGAGGATGAGAGTGTGTGAATAGAGCAACCCTAGCAAGCAAGCGCGGAGGCTCCGGCCTATATATACGTAGTGGGGTAGTTTTCCTTTTTCACTCTGTCAAAACAATCGTTTAAAATTGTGTACGTGCCAGGTCACCGTTTTGTTGAGTTGTTGATTGATTTTTGAGATAGCTACCCGCTTATTCCAAGTGGTGTTACGGTGTGCCAGGTCACACTTTGTAAGTCTGGTACAAGACCCTCCATTAAATGAACAACCACCCCCTCGTAAAATTTGTGAACAAGCCCATGGCTAAAATTATCGGAAACGTGGGCTGCCCCAACATGCATTATTATTTATATTTTCTATGTGGGAGTATCCTCAAAACAAAATGTGAGAGTACAATATTTATTGGGCCCCTTTGTAATTGGTGCTAAATTTTGACCAAAGATTTAACTGACAAAATGTTAGTGCATTTTAACAAAAATTATATCATTTGATTCATATTTGAACATAGTTTTCAATTATGTAGTTTTTTGTGACATGCATGAACATTTGGTTAGTTAAATTATAGTCAAAATTTGGCAAGGTGCATTAAATCAACACATGCAAGTATCAAAAGGAGAGTCACGGTATGCATGCATGCGTTGTAATTAATGCATCAGTAAACGCAAATTATTGAAAAATATATCGAGTGCAGTGCTTTGATGTGGCGCGTCAACTCGTACAAGACCGAGAAGTTTGATTACTACAATGCCCTCTCCCTCGCGCACCTGCCTTTGGCTGCATGACAGGTGGGCCACCCACCTGTTGGGCCCACCTGTCATACACGCAAAGGCAACAGTAGTAAGACAATGAAGCTGCGTCCCTCCCTCGCCCATGAGCGTGGTGGCTGGCAGGACTAGGAGAAGCTTTCGTTCGCTACACGCTCTCCCTCCCGCACGCGGTGGACATGCAGAAGTTCAATCGGTGTCAGATGGCTAGAAGCATACTGTAGTACTCCACCACTATAGTAGTACTCCATCATTGTTCGACTTCCCGAAGAAGCAAAGAGCCAAGCGCAGCCCAGACGCTCGTGTGGCAGTTTCATGTGTAGAGTAGTCTAGGATAGCATGTATCGTGCCTGTAAGATTAAAATCGTTGGGGTCGGCTCCATGCTTTTTTTATTAAAATAATCTTCTGGCCCTACCTGTCATCCTAGTGATTGTAGTTTGCACGCTCATCTAGTCAAGACAAGAATATATATTTTAATTTGTGGTGGGCTAAATGTTAGAGGTTGCAGCAAACATAGAGTATGCAAGAAGCTATCCCTCCCGCACGCGGTGGACGGACATCCAGCAGTGGATTCAATACTGTAGAAGTAGTAGTAACATCATTGTTCGTCTTCTTGAAGAGGCGAAGAGCCAAGCGCAACCCGAACATGGCAGTTGCGAACGCTCGCCATAGTGTGTTTGGTTGCATTCTCATCTCAACATAGTTGTTCCCTCTTCGTGCATGCTCATCCCAACAACCCTCTTCATGCATGCTCGTCTCATGCATGCTCCTAGTGTATTTGTGTTAAGCTAGTGTGGACTCATGCACCCTTCATACACCCTACCAAACATCAAAGCATCAAAGTATCCAGGCCCGCGTGCCATCCACCAAATCACAGGGAGGTGCTATAGTCGAGACTCACCGGTCACCCCGGTTTGGCCATCATGACCCATCATATCACAAAACCCACACCTTTACCAGCAGTGGTAAAGTCACCTCGAAGTGGCCTTGAAGTTGGACTGGACGAAGCAACCATCATTTCACTAGAATGCTCGTTGAAGCCCTTTCTCCCCTTTCTTGAAGAAAACCTCACTCCAGGCTCCTCACTTCTGCCATTTTCTTCTGTACCGACGAAGGAAAGGTGGGTGAATTAGTGATGCTACTATATTTTCATTCCAAGAATCTTATTTTTGCGAAGCACCGACCGATTCTCATGGCCTATTCTTTTACCGTTTTTATTGCGATTGTGGTTTCCTTTCGATTGCTTTTTGTTTGCCAGTTCATTGATGGATCCTGGAGCACTAGGCAAAGAGTTGCCAGCGAACAACCCACTGGAGACAGCGCTCTCCACGAAGCAAGCACCGACCAACGAGTTGACCATGTTGATGGGCCAACCCAAGGAGACGAAGAACTCCAAGAAACAAGCACTGGCAAAAGAGTTGACGACATTGGCGGATGAAGTCCTCAAAGAAAGTTGGAAGAACAGCAAGGGCAACACCGTGCCTACCCTAGAAACTCTAATGGCCACCTATGTGAGGCTCAAGGCCGAGTTTGAGGAGATAGTCGCCATTGAGAAGCAGTATTCCCCTGGCAAGGTGATGGCCCCCATCGAGGACGAGGAGATGGCCCCCGGACGGATGGGATCCCTCGGTGAGCTACACAAGGTAAAAAATAATGGCTTACCATAGTTGTGGTTTTTGATTATTTGCAATGTGCTTGCTAATATGTTAGGGTTGTGCAGGTGCTGGTGGACGTCCTTGATGATTCCGATGTCGTGGCCCGTCCTGTGGACAACGCCCCAGAGATCGTTTTCGATGTCGCAGTCTGTCCTGTTGACATCACCCCGGAGATCGATTCCGATGCCGCTGTCCATCCTGTGGACATCGCCCTAGATATCGATTCCGATGTCGCGGTGGACATTGCCCCAGAGATTGATTCCCATGCCGATGTTCGTGCTGTGCTCATTGCCCGAGAGATCGATGACAAGAAATAGTTGATCGTGCTAATCCTTCAGGGTAGTTTGCATTGTGTTTAATTACCCGAATGATGTGTGTTATCAAACCATCTTAGGGATAGTGCACTGTCTTGTGTGGGCGGTACTTGCTACTTTTGTTTGATAGTGAATCATGCGAACCCTCTCCAAGTTGTGGAAACATATGTATCCTTACCAGCTTTTGATGTAATATATGGCATGCTTAGATGTAAGTTTGAACTGTTTATCATATCAGCAAGGCTTGTTTGATGATTCTTGGTGTTAGTAGGATAGCTACTGTGCGAGCTATAGTACTTGCAAAACACTCACCGAAGAGAAACGTTGGGGCTGATGAGCTCGTGGTACGCTTATACTGATCCGTTGTTGATTGGCCAATAGCCCAAGCTCCTAAAATTGTAGGCTTAGCGATCGATTAGACAATAGTCGACACGGATACATTCAGGCCTCATTCGGTTCATAGGGTAGGAAAATCGTAGCAAAAGTACAGAGATGTACAACACAAAATCATAGCAATACAGAGACGTACTCCCTCCGTTCCAAAATAGATGACTCAACTTCGTACTACTAACTTTGAAATGGGGGGAGTACAAATCCTAGGCGGGCTAGTTTGGCCTAGTGGGTTTCAGTGATATGACGTGGTACAGTGCCGTCCAGTCTTCCCGTGTGGTAGCAGTACTGCGGGTATAGTAAGTTTTCTTGAAGAAGCGGAATTCAAGGAAGTCATGATGGTTCCTTCGTCCGACCAACTTAGAGCACTGCTGCTAGCTATATACCGCCGCCATGTCACTTGAAGCCTTCATAATAGCCAACTAGTATAATAGATGGGTCGTAAACTAACTACTGGTATTTAATGTTTGCATGTGAAAGAAGGAAACAAGACACATGCTCATTGGTGGAAAGGAGAGGAGCGAAGGCTCACACCGTTGCATGCGGGTTGCATGCAAGCTTGATTTCTTGTTTCCTGTGCTCGATCATAGAAAGCTCGAACAAAATGACGAGGGCGGTGCTTTCCCACACGTTAGGCGGGCTAGTTTGAGTGATATGATGTGCTACAGTGTCGTCCACTTGCTCCATTTTTATGTAAGCAAGAGTCTACAATCTTACGTGGGAGGAGTCTGAAACACAGCAGATCTGATTTTGATCGAGGGATAACTGTTCCCTTCGAAATAATGGAGCACTGTTAGCGATTATAGCATGATAGTTAGGGCATATCTAGCGCTGGCCCTCAAATTTACACCGGCATCTGTCCGAGGACACTGATGGATGCCATCCAATGCTGCCTGCATACATTTCGACAACTATATGAACTAATCGGATGAAATTCGTGCAAACAAAGCAAATTTCAAATTAACCGGATGAAATTCGTTACATTTCGAAAAAAATCCTATAAACCGGACGAAATTCATTACATATTCGCACAAACCACACTAAAACCTGCTGTAAACCTAATCTAAACGATCGCCGGCGCCCGACCACCATGTCCGGCCATGAACCCGAGAAAGCCGGCCATTGCCTTTGCCCCCTCCTCATCCGCTTCGATAACCTCCTCCTCTGGAGGACAAGGTTCTAAAGATTTCCGCCTCCATGTCGCCGTCAAGCGACTAATCGGCGGCCAATGTTTATCCCACCAAGCTTGGCATCGACTGAGTGGAGGAGCGGTGGCCTTCCTAGGACCAGAGTGGTGGCAACCTACAGTGTACTACTCTTCCTTGCTGTCGGCTGCGCCCGCACACGCACGCCGGCTTCATGGTCATGGCAGCGGAGGGCGGCTGGGGGGAGCCGGTGATCTCCTTCATCTGCTCCTGCGACAGTACGTCCAAGAGAGCTTTGGAGCGCGCCCGGAGCGGAGTCACTGATGCCCTTTGTTTGCTGCTACGAAAGTACGCCCAAGAGAGCTTTGGAGTGCCAGGAGGCCATGGTTTGAGTGGTGCCGACAGAAGGAAGGGGCCGGAGGAGAATGAGTGTGGGTATTTGGCTATGGCTGGGAGCTGGGGCTCAATTTAATATAGCAGGCGAATGGCAATGAGCCGTGATAGACGGATGGACGGCTGGCGCCAGAGTAGGTTCGTCGGCGGCCGTGTGTCATTAATGTGGGCGGCGGGCAGAAGGATTGCTGTGTGGTCGTTAACGCGGAACAGTCGCTTGCACCGGGATGCCGTGCAGGTGGCGCTCTCTCGGTCGTCGGGCTGCTGCAATGCCGGCGCCAGTGAGAGGTCACGTTGGGCGTGAATGCGGACGCTGCTTCAGTGACTTAACCACAGGTCTGTTGGATCACTATCATTTGGGCCCAACGGGCATCTGGCCCGCATGTCAGTGACACACCAATTGCACATGCGGTTAAGTCCGATGAATGCGGCATTGACGTTCTAGAGAAACGGTGACCATTTTAGGTGGAAAGCGTGCGCTAGTGATGGAAGGGGTTTCGGTTGGCCAGGAAGGTCAGACGCTGGTGTAGTGGTAAAATGTGAACTCATGGATGGCGAGCCTTTGAAGCGTATGCAGCACGTATTAACAACTAGGCGTCCATGCAACCGCTCTTGTCGCCAGCTAGCCTTCGACGACCACCATTAGACACCACACAACCATGCATAACTTACGAATAATGGACGAATCGATCAGACACACACTCGTGTGCAGTGGCACTATGATCGATTGCTCACAATAGTACATACTCTGTACCATAGTACCCTCTCTAGCTAGGCTATTTTATAGATTTTCGTTGTGATGGACGATATACATGAGCAAGGCGCCGACTCAAATTATGACCCTTGGTGTTGAGCCAGGTGAATACATGCTCGGTGTTCGCGGAGGCCTCTAGCAAACGTCTAAACAGTAATGTCATGCACCGCAGGGGCGCGCAGGTGACGGGCTCGCCGTTTGCGTTGTGCCATGGGCAGGACTTTGATTGAGAGGGTGACGTGCATGCATTAGCATGGTTTGATAGCGTGAGCGTGAGTGTCTGGCTGTCTGCACGCGTACATGCTATTTGCCTCTATGGACGGCGAGGGAGTCCTGGATTAGGGGGTCTCTAGACAGTCGGACTATATCCTTTGGCCGGACTGTTGGACTATGAAGATACAAGATTGAAGACTTTGTCCCGTGTCCGGATGGGACTCTCCTTGGCATGGAAGGCAAGCTAGGCAATACGGATATGTAGTTCTCCTCCCTTGTAACCGACTCTGTGTAACCCTAGCCCCCTCCGGTGTCTATATAAACCGGAGGGTTTAGTCCGTAGGACAACATACACAATCATACCATAGGCTAGCTTCTAGGGTTTAGCCTCTACAATCTCGTGGTAGATCAACTCTTGTAATACTCATATCATCAAGAACAATTAAGCAGGACGTAGAGTATTACCTCCATCAAGAGGGCCCGAACCTGGGTAAACATCGTGTCCCCTGCGTCCTGATACCATCCGCCTTAGATGCATAGTTTGGGACCCCCTACCCGAGATCCGCCAGTTTTGACACCGGCATTGGTGCTTTCATTGAGAGTTACACTGTGTCGTCACCGTAAGGCTCGATGGCTCCTTCGATCATCGGTAGCGATGCGGTCCAGGGTGAGGTTTTCCTCCCCGGACAGATCTTTGTATTCAGCAGCTTTGCACTGCGGGCCAATTCGCTTGGCCATATAGAGCAGATCGAGAGCTACGCCCCTGGCTATCAGGTTAGGTTCGGAGACTTAAACTACACTGCCGACATCCGCAGAGACTGGATCTTTGACGGATTCGAGCCCATGTCAGGTGCGCCACACAGTCATGACGAGCATGACGTAACTCTGCCGTCGGACAATATTCGGAAGATCGCATCTACAACTACTCCGGCCGCCAATCCGGAGCAAATCGCGCCATCCGAGAGCGGAGGGATAGACCCCTCCATGGAGGCCGCACTCTTAGTGGCGATAGACCCGGATACTGACTTCACCCCCTACGAGAGCCGTGTCGTCAAACCACTGGATTCGTCTCCGGCCACGAACTCCGAGCCGCTTGCATCCGTGCCTATCGAATCCGACCGGGCACTGATCATGGTGTTCACCTCCACGGATATCTTTCAACACTCGCCTTTCAGCGATGTGCTAAATTCATTAAGGTCTATCTCCTTGTCAGGAGAACCTTGGCCGAACTATGTCCGGCTAGAATAGGATGCGGAAGACGAAGAAATTCACTGCCCACCCACCACCCACTTAGTAGACACTGTCGACGACTTAACCGACATGCTCAACTTCGACTCCGAAGACATCGACGGCATGGACGAAGATGCAGGAGACGAATAGGAACCAACGCCCACAGGGCGCCGGACAGCCACTTCATCACATGACATATACATCGTGGATACACCCAAAGAAGGCAATGACGAAGAGACAACGGAGGATGGCCCCTCCAAGAAGCAACCCAAGCGCCAACATCAGCGGCGCTGCTCTAAGTCCCGCCATAGCAAAAACAGTGATAACAGTGCATGAGAAAATAACACTCCAGTCGACTCCAGAGGAAACGACGACCACATTGCCCCGGCGGTAGAGCACGATGAAGCTGCAAGCGGCGAACATAGTACGGATCCGACGTCCGAACATGGCGATGCTGAGGATAAACCTCATCAAACCCCCTTTGGGAAGGAAAACAGTCCGGACGAAGATGCACACATCATCCCGGAAATGCACTTGGAGCAAGAGAACCTCCGCGGAAGGCTTATTGCCATAGCAAGGAGTCTGAAGAAGCAGAAGCAAAGGCTTAGGGCCGCACAAAATACACTCAACAGCAGGTGGAACAAAGTGCTCGACAACGAAGCAAAGTATGGTGGAAGTTACCACACAAAGAGCTATCCAAAGCGCAAGCTATTACCTGAATTCGACGACGAGGCCTTAGAGCCCACACAGCCAAAAATTGAAACGGTCAACCGGTTGGATCAACCACCCTGTGACCGCGATAGAGCGGCTAACAAGGTCGCAGATAAGTCAACACACGATCTACGTGAGGACTTGCGCCAAAAATCCGGTATGACCAGATCCATCTATGGATCTAGGAAGCGTGCTCCGGCACAAAATCAAATCCGAATACTACAACTGTCCGAATGCCATGGCACATCCAAGTACAGGGGTGCCGCACACCCCCTATGTTTCACCGATGAGGTGCTGGACCATGAATTCCCAGAAGGATTCAAACCAGTGAACATAGAGGCGTAGAACGGGACCACAGACCCTGGGGTCTGGATTGAGGACTTTATCCTCCATATCCATATGGCTCGCGGAGACGATCTCCACGCCATCAAATACCTTCCCCCTCAAGCTTAAAGGACCAGCTCGGCACAGGCTGAAAAGCCTCCCCGAAAACTCAATCAGAAGTTGGGAGGAGCTCGAGGATGCTTTTCGGGCTAATTTTCAAGGGACCTACGTCTGACCTCCGGATGCAGACGATTTAAGTCATATAATTCAACAGTCCGGAGAGTCCGCCTGAAAGCTTTGGAACAGGTTTCTCACCAAGAAGAGTCAAATCGTCGACTGTCTGGACGCCGAAGCCTTAGCAACTTTCAAACACAGCATTCGAGATGAATGGCTGGCCAGACACCTCGGCCAAGAAAAACCAAAAACAATGGCAGCCCTAACAAGCCTCATGACCCGCTTTTGTGTGGGCGAAGATAGCTGGTTAGCCCGCAGTAGCACCAGCGACCCAAGCACATCCGAAGTCAGGGATGGCAATGGAAAACCACGACGCAATAAAAGCAAGCATCGAAATAAAGAAGATAGCCCAGATAATACGGCGGTAAACGCCGGATTCAGGGTCTCTCAACCAGGTCAGCAGAAAAAGCCTTTCAAAGGCAGCAGAGACGGACCTTCTGGCCTAAACAAGATTCTTGACAAACTATGTCAGATTCATGGCACCCCTGATAAACCTGCAAATCACACCCACAGAGAATGCTGGGTCTTCAAGCAGACCGGTAAGCTAAACGCCGAACAC
This sequence comes from Triticum dicoccoides, assembly GCF_002162155.2. Lineage (NCBI taxonomy): Eukaryota > Viridiplantae > Streptophyta > Magnoliopsida > Poales > Poaceae > Triticum > Triticum dicoccoides. Next base: position 409,535,253 of record NC_041388.1, on the reverse strand, counting down.
AAGGGGGGGAGACACCAAGCGAAGACGAGGACAAGCCTCGCCAGCAAAGCACTGGAGGACAGAAAAAATTCCCACTAGAGGTTAAAACAATAAACATGATCCATGTGACGAAGAGGAGAAGCAAACATGCACTTCGAGACACACGCGCCATAGGGCTCGTCACCCCTAGGTTCAACCCCTGGTTGGCCTGCCCGATCACTTTTGATCGCAGGGATCACGCGACAAGCATCCGACACGAAGGATTGGCTGCCTTGGTGTTAGACCCAATAATAAACGGATACCATCTCACACGAGTCTTCATGGATGGCGGCAGTGGTCTAAATCTGATATATCAGGACACAGTCTGCAAAATGGGGATATACCCGACAAAAATAAGCCATCGTACTACTACCTTCAAGGGAGTAATACCAGGCCTAGAGGCCCGCTACACGGGCTCTCTATTACTAGAGGTTGTATTCGGTTCTTCCGACAACTTTCGAAGCAAAAGGTTAACTTTCTACATTGCTCCATTCCGAAGTGGCTATCAGGCACTACTCGGAAGAGCGGATTTTGCTTGTTTTAATGCAATACCGCATTACGCTTCGCTCAAGCTTAAGATGCCCGGTCCACGTGGCACCATCACAGTTAGTGGAAACACCGATCGTTCTCTACGCGCAGAAGAATGTGCAGCGGCTTTAGCCACCGAGCACTAGACGGCCTCACCAACCAGAAAAAAATGACAGGTCGTCAAGACCACAGACACGGTTAGACGAGTCCGGTGCACCACTACATATACATGAGATTGGTTTGATGATCAAACCCTCCTAGACGGTAGCAGGGGCTTCCCGCATGTAATCAGGGCTAGTCCGGCTCAACTTGACTTATCTTGAATTTTAATGGTTTATTGATAATAACCAATTTTCTGGCACGACAACTTCACCTAAGTTCTTCTCTTTTATAGATGACAATCGTGCTACACCCGTCCAGGACACGGCACAATGGAGACACGGGCACAGACGTGCAGCAGGGACCCGCTCAAAGGTTTCTTTTCAGATTAAGACCATGCGTAAACCTTTTTTACTGTCTCCTGTTGTTCACATCCTCTGGATATTCAATACAACCGAGAAGGATGCTGATGTTATTGTCAAGTGGCCACATCAGGATATTGCACGTACCTGGACACCCGGGGTTTATTACTAAGGGCATTGTTCAGCCCGACATATGTTATAAAGACCGAATACCTTAGGGAGTGTCCGGCGTCGCGAGTTTGGCCTTATATGCATCAGCTCTGAATCATGTCTTTGGTCAAATGTTGGGTTTGCCCGGCTCCCATGTTTTTGACGGATTCCGGGCTCTGCAAAACCCTTAAGATTCGAACACGGGGGCGTGACTAAGATCTCTCCCACTACACGTCTACCTAGTGCCTCGCTCTTCTCCTGGTGGTGGGAATGGAATGCAAGCAAGCAAACAAGTAGAGCACACAAGAGTTTACCCAGGTTCAGGCCAGCTTGCGGTGTAAAACCCTACGTCCTGCTTTAGTGGATTGGCCTCGCGAGGGCTTGAGTATGAACAAATATAGTGGTTTCCTAAGCTCAGGAAGCGAGCTCAAGAGGGGCGAGGAAGCGGATGTTCTTGCTCCTTTGCTATGCTAAGTCCCAATGGGTTGGTCCCTTTGCTATGCTAGGAACCCTAGCTACTTATATAGACAGCCAGGGTCCTCTTCCCCCGAAATGTTTAGGTGGGAAGGGAATCCCACAACTGCCATTCGAGCGGGAACACAAGGACGCTCCTATCCTGACAAAAGGTGGTCTTCGCCTGCAAAGAGGGCAGGCGGTGACGCAGTGGTGGGCTCGGCGATGACATCCTTCCTGCCGTCCTTGCGGTCTTCGGTCTTGTTGCACAAAAGGGGAAACCTTTGTCTCGCCCCTCGAGAACCTGCGCCTGCGCGGTCTCCTTTGCACCGATATGGAAACTGCGCCCGTTGGCGCCCACTGGAGCCCGCTGGCATGGTTCGTCATGGCTTGCGTCACTGCCTCCTCCTGAGGCAGCCCTTGCCTTGAGATCTCCGCCCTCCCGAAGTAGCCTAGCTGAGGCCACTCTTGGGAGAGGTCTTGGTTGCCCCTCTGGAGCAGCCTAGGTGAGGCCGCTCCCTGAGGAGGTCTTGGTCGTTCTCCTTGCTAGGGCTGGCCCCCTCGCGAGGGTCTTGAGCAGCTGGTCGATCAGCTGGGCCCTACCAGGCCATACCAGGAATGCGACGTGGGCCGCAAACAGGCAAGTCTGGGTACCCTGGTTCCCAGTACACCGACAGTAGCCCCCGGTCCCAAGGCACGCGCGAAGTTGGCTTCTGGGTGAAGCCTGGTCGAGGACGAAGCGCCGCGGGCCCCAAAGTCTGCTGGCCAGGCTGGGGCGTGACAGTTGGATGGGACGTGATGACTCCACTCCCCATGCAGCCTTGGTACCCGCGTGGCTTGACAAAAGAGACTGTCTTCGCCGCACAGGGGTTATTTCTCCCCTTCCTTCTTGCTCAGATCCCCTTCTCCTCCGCCTCCAATCTTCTCGGATCCCTTACCTTCCACGACACCTTCGGCAATGGCAAAGAAGGGCAAGGGTGCCGCACAAGCGTCCGGGCCTGGTTCCTCTCCCGTGGCGGCGCTCGAGGAGTCTTCTGTCGCCACGGAGGGGAACTATGCGGAAGTCCAGTCCTTCCTGTCAAGCGAGCACAACGAGCATGGCCCGACGAGGATCCTGGTCGGGTGATACGTCTCCAACGTATCTATAATTTTTGATTGCTCCATGCTATATTATCTACTATTTTGGACTATATTGGGCTTTATTTTCCACTTTTATATTATTTTTGGGACTAACCTATTAACCTGAGGCCCAGCCCAGAATTGTTGTTTTTTTTGCCTATTTCAGTGTTTCGAAGAAATGGAATATCAAACGGAGTCCAAACGGAATAAAATCTTCGGGAACGTGATTTTCTCACCGAATGTGATCCAGGAGACTTGGACCTTGCTCCAAGGAACAAGAGAGGCAGTCACGAGGGTGGGGGCGCGCGCCTCCCCTAGGGCGCGCCCCCTGCCTCGTGGGCCCCTCGTTGCTCCTCCAGCGTACTTCTTCCTCCTATATATACACACGTACCCCCAAACGATCAGAACAGGAGCCAAAAACCTAATTCCACCGCCGCAACTTTCTGTATCCATGAGATCCCATCTTGGGGTCTCTTCCGGAGCTCCGCCGGAAGAGGGCCGTCATCACGGAGGGCTTCTACATCATCCTAGCCCCTCCGATGAAGTGTAAGTAGTTTACCTCAGACCTTCGGGTCCATAGTTAGTAGCTAGATGGCTTCTTCTCTCTCTTTGAATCTCAATACAAAGTTCTCCCCCTATTTTGTGGAGATCTATTCGATGTAATCTTCTTTTTGCGGTGTGTTTGTTGAGACCGATGAATTGTGGGTTTATGATCAAGTCTATCTATGAATAATATTTGAATCTTCTCTGAATTCTTTTATGTATGATTGGTTATCTTTGCAAGTATCTTCGAATTATCCGTTTGGTTTGGCCAACTAGATTGATAGTTCTTGCCATGGGTGAAGTTCTTAGCTTTGGGTTCGATCTTGCGGTGTCCTTACCCAGTGACAGAAGGGGCAGCAAGGCACGTATTGTATCGTTGCCATTGAGGATAACAAGATGGGGTTTATTTCATATTGCATGAATTTATCTCTCTACATCATGTCATCTTGCTTAAGGCGTTACTCTGTTTTTAACTTAATACTCTAGATGCATGTTGGATAGCGGTCGATGAGTGGAGTAATAGTAGTAGATGCAGAATCGTTTCGATCTACTTGTCACGGACGTGATGCCTATATACATGATCATGCCTAGATATTCTCATAACTATGCTCAATTCTGTCAATTGCTCAACAGTAATTTGTTCACCCACCGTAGAATACTTATGCTCTTGAGAGAAGCCACTAGTGAAACCTATGGCCCCCGGGTCTATTCTCATCATATCAATCTCCATTACTTTAATCTTGCTTTGCTTTTTTACTTTGCCTTTACTTTTTTACTTTGCATCTTTATACCAAAAATACCAAAAATATTATATCTAACAGATCTCACTCTCGTAAGTGACCCTGAAGGGCTTGACAACCCCTAATCACGTTGGTTGCGAGTAGCTATCGCTTTGTGCATGTACGAGGGAATTGAGCGTGGGCTCCTACTGGATTGATACCTTAGTTCTCAAAAACTGAGGGAAATACTTACGCTACTCTGCTGCATCATCCCTTCCTCTTCGGGGAAAACCAACGCAAGCTCAAGACGTAGCAAGAAGGATTTCTAGCGCCGTTGCCGGGGAGTCTATGCAAAAAGTCAACATACCAAGTACCCATCACAATCCCTATCTCTCGCATTACATTATTTGCCATTTGCCTCTCATTTTCCTCTCCCCCCAATTCACCCTTGCCGTTTTATTCACCCTCTCTCTCTGTATCCTCCCTCTCTATCTGCCTCTTTTTGCCCGTTTGCTTTTGTTTGCTCGTGTGTTAAATTGCTTGCTTGTCGCGATGGCTCAAGATACTACTAAATTGTGTGACTTCACCAATACCAACAATAATGATTTCCTTAGCACTCCAATTGCTCCTCTTACTAATGCTGAATCTTGTGAAATTAATGTTGCTTTGTTGAATCTTGTTATGAAAGATCAATTCGCCGGCCTTCCTAGTGAAGATGCCGCTACTCATCTGAATAGCTTCGTTGATTTATGTGATATGCAAAAGAAAAAAGATGTCAATAATGATGTCGTTAAATTGAAGCTATTTCCTTTTTCGCTTAGAGATCGTGCTAAAGCTTGGTTTTCGTCTTTGCCTAAGAATAGTATTGATTCATGGAACAAGTGCAAAGATGCTTTTATCTGTAAGTATTTTCCTCCCGCTAAGATCATCTCTCTTAGAAACGATATTATGAACTTTAAACAACTTGATCATGAACATGTTGCACAAGCTTGGGAGAGAATGAAATTAATGATACGTAATTGCCCTACTCATGGTTTGAATTTGTGGATGATTATACAAAAAATTTATGCCGGATTGAATTTTGCTTCTAGAAATCTTTTAGATTCAGCCGTGGGAGGCACTTTTGTGGAAATCACTTTAGGAGATGCTACTAAACTCCTAGATAATATTATGGTTAATTATTCTCAATGGCATACTGAAAGATCTTCTAATAAAAAAGTGCATGCGATAGAAGAAATTAATGTGTTGAGTGGAAAGATGGATGAACTTATAAAATTATTTGCTACTAAGAGTGTTTCTTCTGATCCTAATGATATGCCTTTGTCTACTTTGATTGAGAATAACAATGAATCTATGGATGTGAATTTTGTTGGTAGGAATAATTTTGGTAACAACGCTTATAGAGGGAATTTTAATCCTAGGCCATATCCTAGTAATCCTTCTAATAATTATGGTAATTCCTACAACAACTCTTATGGAAATTATAATAAGATGCCCTCTGATTTTGAGAATAGTGTTAAAGAGTTTATGAATTCACAAAAGAATTTAATGCTTTTCTTGAGGAGAAATTGCTTAAAGTTGATGATTTGGCTAGAAACGTTGATAGAATTTCTCTTGAGGTTGATTCTTTAAAGCTTAGATCTATTCCTCCTAAGCATGATATCAATGAGTCTCTCAAAGGCATGAGAATTTCCATTGATGAGTGCAAGGAAAGAACCGCTAGGATGCGTGCTTCCAAAGATGCCTTTATTAAAGCGTGTTCTTCCAATACCTATGAAAATCAAGATGAAGATCTAAAATTTATTCATGTGTCTCCTATTAAATCTTTATTTTGCAATATGGATCTTGATGAAACTGAATATGATCTTCCTTTACCTAGAAGGTGTTCTAAAAATTCAGAGTATTTAGATCTTAATGATGAAATTGATGAAAGTGGGATTGAAAGAAATAAAAATCTAGATGTTGCTAAACCCACTATATTGGATTTCAAGGAATTTAATTATGAAAGTTTCTCTTTAATTGATTGTATTTCCTTGTTGCAATCCGTGCTAAATTCTCCACATGCTTATAGGCAAAATAAAGCCTTCACCGAACATATTGTTGATGCCTTGATGCAATCTTATGAAGAAAAACTTGAGTTGAAAATTTCTATCCCTAGAAAACTCTATGATGAGTGGGAACAAACTATTAAAATTAAAATTAAAGATCATGAGTTTTATGCTTTGTGTGATTTGGGTGCTAGTGTCTCTACTATTCCCAAGACTTTGTGTGATTTACTAGATTTCCGTAATTTTGATGATTGCTCTCTAAACTTGCATCTTGCGGATTCCACTATTAAGAAACCTATGGGAAGGATTAATGATGTTCTTATTGTTGCAAATAGGAATTATGTTCCCGTAGATTTCATTGTTCTTGATATAGATTCCAATCCTTCTTGCCCTATTATTCTTGGTAGACCTTTCCTTAGAACGGTTGTTGCGATTATTGATATGAAGGAAGGGAACATTAGATTTCAATTTCCATTAAAAAAGGGCATGGAACACTTTACAAGAAAGAAAATAAAATTACCATATGAAACTATCATGAGAGCCACTTATGGATTGCCTACCAAAGATGGCAATACCTAGATCTATCCTCGCTTTTATGCCTAGCTAGGGGCGTTAAACGATAGCGCTTGTTGGGAGGCAACCCAATTTTATTTTTATTCCTTGCTTTTTGCTCCTGCTTAGTAATAAATAAATTATTTAGCCTCTGTTTTGGTTGTGTTTTTTGTGTTTAATTAGTGTTTGTGCCAAGTAGAACCGTTGGGAAGACTTGGGGAAAGTCTTGTTGAACTTGCTGTAAAAAACAGAAACTTTAGCGCTCACAAGAACTGCTGTCATTTTTATTTACAGAGTGATATTTAGTTAATTCTTTTTGAAGATGATTAATAGATAAATTCCTCACGTCCATTAATTTATTTTAGAATTTTTGGGGTTCCAGATCTTGCGCTAGCTACAGATTACTACAGACTGTTCTGTTTTTAGCAGATTCTGTTTTTCGTGTGTTGTTTGCTTATTTTGATGAATCTATGGCTAGTAAAATAGTTTATAATCCATAGAGAAGTTGGAATACATTAGGTTTAACACCAATATAAATAAAGAATGAGTTCATTACAGTACCTTGAAGTGGTCTTTTGTTTTCTTTCGCTAACGGAGCTCACGAGTTTTCTATTTTGAGTTTTGTGTTGTGAAGTTTTCAAGTTTTGGGTGAATTATTTTGATGGATCATGGAACAAGGAGTGGCAAGACCCTAAGATTGGGGATGCCTATGGCACCCCCAATATAATCCAAGTACACCAAGAAGTCAAAGCTTGGTGATGCCCCGGAAGGCATCCCCTCTTTCGTCCACTTCCATCGGTAATTTACTTGGAGCTATATTTTTATTCACCAACATGATATGTGTTTTGCTTGGAGTGTCTTGTATTATTTGTGTCTCTGTATCTTAGTATGCCACAATCATCCTTGCTCTACACATATTTTGAGAGAGCCATACATGAATTAAAATTTGATAGAATACTCTATGTGCTTCACTTCTTTTGAGCGTAGTAATTTTGCTCTATGTGCTTCACTTATATCTTTTGAGCGTTATAATTTTGCTCTGTGTGCTTCACTTAGATCTTTTAGAGAACGGTGGTGGATTTGTTTTAAAGAAACTATTGATCTCTCATGCTTCACTTAAATTATTTTGAGAGTCTCTTAATAGCATGGCAATTTGCTTAATAATAATATGCTTGGTATTCAAGATTTGTGAAACTTTCTTTTGAGTGTGTTGAATACTAAGAAAAGATTGAATCATGATAATTGTTTTGAGATATGGAGGTGATAATATTAAAGTCATGCTAGTTGAGTAGTTGTGAATTTAAAGAATACTTGTGTTAAGGTTTGTGATTCCCGTAGCATGCACGTATGGTGAACCGTTATGTGATGAAGTCGGAGCATGATTTATTTATTGATTGTCTTCCTTATAAGTGGCGGTCGGGGACGAGCGATGGTCTTTTCCTACCAATCTATCCCCCTAGGAGCATGCACGTAATACTTTGCTTTGATAACTTCTAGATTTTTGCAATAAGTATATGAGTTCTTTATGACTAATGTTGAGTCCATGGATTATACGCACTCTCACCCTTCCACCTTTGCTAGCCTCTCTAATACCGCGCACCTTTCGCCGGTATCATACACCTACCATATACCTTCCTCAAAACAGCCACCATACCTACCTATTATGGCATTTCCATAGCCATTCCGAGATATATTGCCATGCAACTTTCCACCGTTCCATTTATCATGACACACTCCATCATTGTCATATTGCATATCCCGGTACACCGCTGGATGCATTCACATAGAGTCATATTTTGTTCTAAGTATCGAGTTGTAATTGTTGAGTTGTAAGAAAAATAAAAGTTTGATGATCATCATTATTAGAGCATTGTCCCAGTGAGGAAAGAATGATGGAGACTATGATTCCCCCATAAGTTAGGATGAGACTCCGGACGAAAAAAATAAAAAAAAAGAGGCCAAAGAAGCCCAAAAATAGGGGAGGCCATAAAAAAGAGAAAAGGACCAAATAAAAAAATGATGAGAGAAAAAGAGAGAAGGGACAATGTTACTATCCTTTTACCACACTTGTGCTTCAAAGTAGCACGATGATCTTCATAGTAGAGACTCTCTCATGTTATCACTTTCATATACTAGTGGGAATTTTACATTATAGAACTTGGCTTGTATATTCCAATGATGGGATTCCTCAAAAAATTGCCCTAGGTCTTCATGAGCAAGAAAGTTGGATGCACACCCACTTAGTTTCTTTTTGAGCTTTCATATACTTATAGCTCTAGTGCATCCGTTGCATGGCAATCCCTACTCACTCACATTGATATCTATTGATGGGCATCTCCATAGCCCATTGATACGCCTAGTTGATGTGAGACCATCTTCTCCTTTTTGTCTTCTCCACAACCACCATTCTATTCCACCTATAGTGCTATATCCATGGCCCACGCTCATGTATTGTGTGAAGATTGAAAAAGTTTTGAAAAAGTTAGAGTATGAAACAATTGCTTGGCTTGTCATCGGAATTATGCATGATTTAAATACTTTGTGTGGTGAAGATGGAGCATAGCCAGACTATATGATTTTGTAGGGATAACTTTCTTTGGCCATGTTATTTTGAGAAGACATAATTGCTTTGTTAGTATGCTTGAAGTATTATTATTTTTATATCAATATAAACTTTTGTCTTGAATCTTTCTAATCTGAATATTCATACCACAATTAATAAGGTTTGCATTGAAATTATGCCAAGTAGCACTCCGCATCAAAAATTCTCTTTTTATCATTTACCTACTCGAGGACGAGCAGGAATTAAGCTTGGGGATGCCTGATACGTCTCCAATGTATCTATAATTTTTGATTGATCCATGATATATTATCTACTGTTTTGGACTATATTGGGCTTTATTTTCCACTTTTATATTATTTTTGGGACTAACCTATTAACCGGAGGCCCAGCCTAGAATTGTTGTTTTTTTGCCTATTTCAGTGTTTCGAAGAAACGGAATATCAAACGGAGTCCAAACGGAATAAAATCTTCGGGAACGTGATTTTCTCACCGAACGTGATCTAGGAGACTTGGACCCTGCTCCAAGGAACAAAAGAGGCGGTCACAAGGGTGGGGGGCGCCCCCCTAGGGCGCGCCCCCTACCTCGTGGGCCCCTCGTTGCTCCTCAGGTGTACTTCTTCCTCCTATATATACACACGTACCCCCAAACGATCAGAACATGAGCCAAAAACCTAATTCCACTGCCGCAACTTTCTGTATCAACGAGATCCCATCTTGGGGTCTCTTCCGGAGCTCTGGCGGAAGAGGGCCGTCATCACGGAGGGCTTCTACATCATCCTAGCCCCTCCGATGAAGTTTGAGTAATTTACCTCAGACCTTCGGGGTCCATAGTTAGTAGCTAGGTGGCTTCTTCTCTCTCTTGGAATCTCAATACAAAGTTCTCCCCCTCTTTTGTGGAGATCTATTCGATGTAATCTTCTTTTTGTGGTGTGTTTGTTGAGACCGACGAATTGTGGGTTTATGATCAAGTCTATCTATGAATAATATTTGAATCTTCTCTGAATTCTTTTATGTATGATTGGTTATGTTTGCAAGTCTCTTCGAATTATCCGTTTGGTTTGGCCAACTAGATTGGTAGTTCTTGCCATGGGAGAAGTGCTTAGCTTTCGGTTCGATCTTGCGGTGTCCTTACCTAGTGACAGAAGGGGCAGCAAGGCACGTATTGTATCATTGCCATTGTGGATAACAAGATGGGGTTTATTTCATATTGCTATTGCATGAATTTATCTCTCTACATCATGTCATCTTGCTTAAGGCGTTACTCTGTTTTTAACTTAATACTCTAGATGCTTGCTAGATAGCGGTGATGAGTGGAGTAATAGTAGTAGATGCAGAATCGTTTTGATCTACTTGTCACGGACGTGATGCCTATATACATGATCATGCCTAGATATTCTCATAACTATGCTCAATTCTGTCAATTGCTCAACAGTAATTTGTTCACCCACCATAGAATACTTATGCTCTTGAGAGAAGCCACTAGTGAAACCTATGGCCCCCGGGTCTATTCTCATCATATCAATCTCCATTACTTTAAGCTTGCTTTGATTTTTTACTTTGCCTTTACTTTTTACTTTGCATCTTTATACCAAAAATACCAAAAATATTATATCTATTAGATCTCACTCTCGTAAGTGACCGTGAAGGGCTTGACAACCCCTAATCGCGTTGGTTGCGAGTAGCTATCGCTTTGTGCAGGTACGAGGGACTTGAGCGTGGGCTCCTACTGGATTGATACCTTGGTTCTCAAAAGTAGAGGGAAATACTTACGCTACTCGGCTGCATCATCCCTTCTTCTTCGGGGAAAACCAACGCAAGCTCAAGACGTAGCATCGGGTTGGCTACTGCGCCGGCCTTGACGACGACCTGCTACCCCTTCTTCCTCCACAGCATCTCCGTTGGGCTTGTGCCGCCCTTCTCTGAATTCTTCTACGCGATCTTGGACCACTACCAGGTGCACGCCCTTCATATCTAGCCTCGCTCCCTCCTCGTCTTGTTGCTGTTCGCCTTCTATTGCGAGGCGTTCGTGGGGGTGAGGCCGACTGTCGCCCTCTTCCACCAGCTCTTCGCCGTCAAGCTATACGAGGAGGGCCCGTGCTCGGCGTGCATCTCCTTCGTCTTTCAGCGCAAGGGCTGCCGGTTGATGAAGGCGGGGAAGAAGATAGACACCCATCGGAAGAGATGGGTCTATCTGGATGCTCAGCGCACGCACCCATTGCTGGTGCTGCCTACCGCCCGTCCGCGGAAGCGCGCCTGCTGGAGCCATGTGAGGATTACTGATCCCGAGGCTGGGCCCGTCTTGGCAAGGATTGAGGACGATATGGCCTCGAGGTTCGAGGGGGGACAGATCGTGAAGGAGTTCCTAAGGCAGTGCCTGGCGCCACTCCAGGCGCACTTGCGTCCCATGTGGGAGCTGATGGGGGATGACAACAAGCTCCGACTATGCTCGAGGATGCTGCCCTCTTCTGATCTGGACCTGACCTCAAGCATTCTCCTGGAGATGATGCCTGTGGACCTTCCGATGGCCCACCTACCGCTGTACTGTCGTCCTGACAAGGCCAAGCAGTTGGAGGCCATGTCAGGCTATGTCGAGGTGGCCGCGCCTGCTACGGCCATGGTTGATGTGTCTTCTGGTGGCGAAGAGGAGAGCGAGGAGGAGGAGGAAGACTCTGAGAAAGCCCTCGGGGACCTGGACCTGAATCTTGATGACGCCTCCTCCGCAGAATCCGTTGAGGAGCTGCTGCCGAGGGCTGGAGTCGCTGGGCAGCCCAAGGCCGTCACCCCATGTCGATCTGGACGCTCTTCGTCCGGAGGGGGCGACGCAGCGACTCCCAGGCGGAGCTCTGCCCCGGCAAGGCCAGCGGCCACTGTTGTGCCCAAATCTTTGGCCTCGCGTCTTGCCAATGTTCGGGCAGCAGCGTTCCCCCGGCAAAGGAAGCCGCTGCCGATCTGCTGGCGATGAGGAGGGCGCGCCAGGCCTCTGACGTGTGAGTGCAGGTTCTTCCGTTATTCTATTGCATGTTGCGCTTCTGACGTGCATTTCTTGATGCAGTAGCATTGGCGGCATGCTGAAGAAGATGAAGGGAGGGGCCACTTCTCGAAGTCCCGCCCCTCCTGCTGCTGCTGCCGCTGCCGCCGTGGTGCCACATGCCTCAACTAGCCAAACTGCTGAGCGCGTGGTAGCGACACCTCCAATGGACTCCGCCGTAGCTCCTCGCGAGGGCCAGGTGACCTCTACTCCCGCCGTGCCAGCGAAGGGACCGGGATCCCCCAAGCCCTCAGCAGAGCGGGCGGTCGTGGTGGTGCTCCCTCGTTAGCAGGTGAGGTCTAGTCCCGAGGCCTTGGAGGCGGCCTTCGCTGCGCTGAACCAGCTCCGCGTTGTCTTTCGGGACGGCGATGACCATGCGGTGGACGCCCACTTGGGCCTACTCTCGGGGTGGCTGCAAGCGGAGGAGTCTATGCAGGCCACCTGGAGTCAGGCTTCGGCAGCCATCGCCGAGGGTTGGGAGGAGGCTGTCTCGGCTGCACGGGCGCGGGAGACCGTGGAAGCCCAGGCAGCATCGTCCGAGAAGCGTCGTCAGGAGGCGGAAGACGAACTTAAGACCCTCCATGAGGAGAGCGCGAAGCACGCCCTGGAGCTTGAGAGATTGGAGAAGGAGCTCCAGGGCGAGAAGGCCAAGACATCGCGGTTGCAGGAGGAGCAGCTCACCGACCGCGCGAGCCTGGAGAAGCTGAAGACAGACGCCGAGGAAGCCAAGGCGTCCCTAGCCAAGCGCGAGGGCGAGCTGAAGGCCAGTGAGGACGCCCTCGCAGCCTCGGAGAAGACGGCGACGGTGGGCCGTGAGGCCCTCGCCGCCTTCGAGCTCGAGGCCCGCAGGCTGCTGCAGATCGCCTACGGGGAGGGGTTCAAAGAGCCGCTGGCCACCCCAGAGGATGGAGCCACTGGGCTCCTAGCTGCGCTCGTGAAGGCCCTGGGCGACGCGGCATCTGCAATCGGTCAGTTAGCTGATACCGAGGGCCGATCGCTTCTTACATCTGCCTTGGTGCAGGTGTGTGGCCATCTCTTCCTTCGTGACCCCAGCTTCAACCTGGCCACGCTATCCCAGCCGCTAGCCACGAGCCTGGGGGGCGCGGCTGCTGAGTGTGTGGCGGAGAAGGTCAAAGAGCTGGTGGAGGCGTTCCTTCCGGCTGCTGTTGATGCGTCTGAAGAGGCGGAAGCTGATGACGGCGTGTCCGGCGATGCCTGACCTGTTCCTGCTGAGGAGAATGCGAGTGCCTCAGGGAGGCATGAGACTTGTTTGAGTTTGATGAACTTGAGCTTATTGTATTAGCTAGGCTTTGAATTCTGTGATTTCCGTGCTTGCTTCCATTCATGTTTGCTTAAGTGCTCTGCGTCGGTAGGGCCCAGCCCCACGCATACCTCGATCGCCGTTGAGCCCTCCGGGTCACCAGGGCAGGCTCAAGGAATGAGGGGCTACGTGACTAGTGAGGCCCCTGGGTTGCAATGCCCAGGGGTCCCCCTTAACTCTCAAGCGACCCATTTGCATTCTGCGTCGGCAGGGCCCAGCCCCGCGCATACCTCGACCGCCGTTGAGCACCAGGCCCGAGTGATGGGCTACATGACTAGTGAGGCCCTTGGGTTGTGATGCCTAGGGGTCCCCCTTGACGTACGAACTGCCCTCATGAAGGAGAACGAGCACCATACCTTGCTCACGAGTCTTTTCCTAGGATGGGGGTGCGAGAAAGCCAGGTGTTTGGGCACCTGGTAGGGTGGCGTCTGCCAAGCGTGACCTGAGCATAGCCCCCGTGCCTAGCCCCCCTTGTGATACCCTTCCAAGGAGAAGTTGTGAGAGTCATGAGCTGAAAAGCTCCCTGAGGTTGGTGCGACCGCTGGGGGCCGCCCTCAGTTGTTTATAACTAGCATGGAGCATAGAGCTACCACACTTGCGTGGAGTGTGGGCATAACCGCTCCTCGGTCGTATTGGCCAGCACGGAGCTTGGTGCTTCCACTGGTTCCTGGGCACAATCTCTCCTCGGTCTTGCCAGCGCGGAGCTAAGCACTTCCAATGGATCGTGGGAGGGGAGCCTCCCACCGGGAGAGACTCCCGGGCGTGTATAGCCCGTCCGGACACGTGGCTTGCACGGCGGGACAGCCAGGGTGTATATGGGCCCTCCTCAGGACGAGATGAACGACTCTAACGAAGTTCTCGCGAGCTTACACATCACTCACGAGACCCTACCCTGAGGCGAGTTGCGCCTAAGTCTTCTTCTGCAAAATGTGAAAAGAGATGGGTTGCCTAGACCTGCGCCGAATGCATCTCCAGAGGGCATTGCATGAGAAGGCCGCGACACCAATGACCCCAGGAGGTGACGTTAGCGGGACCGACCCGTAAGACAGAGCTCAGCCGTTGGATTTATCGACGCTGCAAGGACGGACCCGAGCACAGACGCCGTGCCCAGTCTTCTCATGCTATAGTCCAAAAGATAAACAACCGGCGCGCGGTTCCCGCGGGAGCGAGGCACCTGCCACGGGCCCCTACTTACCCACCGATGATTAGCCCATGCGAGAACACAGCACCAAGGACCACGGGAGGTGACGTCACGGGAATGGCTCGCGAGATAGAGCTCAGCCCTTGGCTTTAGCGATGCTGCAGGGACTGACCCGAGCACAAACGCCGTGCCAGTCCTTAATCTTGGGGTGGTCGCGGGTGGGCTCACAAGGGCTCATGACCTTAGTGGCGGTGAGGGTGCCAACCATATAGATAACGCGAAAGGAAGAAACTAGTTTTGATTCATGCGCAAAAAGAGACAGCTGTGGGGGTAAGCCCCCAGCAGCTCGAGGATGATGCAGCCCAAGGGGCGCCCTCGACAGAATACCTGAGACATCACCTGGTACTTGCCGCCGAAGAGGAGTTGGGGTAGCTGGAGACGCGAGCCATGTAGGTTGCTCTTGAGGAGAGCCGAGCTCCCAAGGCCTAGGGGCTCCAGAGGCCCTCAGCAGTCGCGGGGGTCCTGGTCCTGCTCCGTCAGGACCGCCTGCCGCTGAGCCTCCTGAGCCCCCACGGCATGTTGTACAAAGTGCTGGTATGTGGCCGCCGCATTGCGGAGGCCAGAGGGGAAGGCCCTCCTCCAGCCGAACGCCATCGGCTGGAAGAGGCCCTGGGCGGCAGCCCCTGTTGAGGCTCGGGATGTCGATGCAGACGCGAAACTGGTTGCTTGGGTCTTGAGTAGGTGGGTAAGGTTCCTTGGTAGCTTGGTCGATGGGGTCCTGAGCCCCCAGCATTATGAGGCTCAAGCTGGGCTCATGACGACGCACGGCGGGGCGCGCCCACGAGTGGTGCCCGGGCACCTCCCTCACGACCAGGTCCGGGGTCCCCCTGAGGGGAGCCCCCGAGCCCGTCCTAAGAGGGGCATCGGGCGAGCCTCCCTATGCGAGGGCAAAAGGTGCCTCGTCAGCAGGCGCGGAACTTGAGGTGGTGCCGTCAGGAGCCCCCGAGGCCTGAGAGTCGGGCAGTTGCTTCTTCTTCTTGGGGGCGGTCATCAGGGCGAAGACGGCTCCGTCTCCGTCGGAGCTCTCGATCGCTGCAGTCTGGTAGGCGCGCTCCAGAGAACGTACTACTTCCTTCTCATCGCAGGCATTCGTGATGACTCCGCCGCTTCCAGGCATCTTGAGGACATTGTAGCCGTGATGGGTCGCCGCCATAAACTTGGAGAGGGCCGAATACCCTAGGATGACATTGTACGGGAGGTTGATGTTGGAATGTCGAAGTCGATGAGCTCGGTGTGGTAGTTGTCGCGGTCGCCAAAGGTGACGGGGAGGCGGACCTGCCCCATCGGGAGGGTGGAACCATCTGTGACTCTGTAAAATGGCTTGGTCGGGTGCAGTTGATTGTAGGGTACTTGAAGAGTCTCGAAGATCTGAACGGAGAGGACGTTGAGCCCTGCCCCACCGTCGATGAGGGTCTTGGTCACGCGGACGTTACTGATGGTCGGGGTGCAGAGCATCAGGACAGTGCCTGGCGCGGCGGTGCACCTGAGCTGATCCTTGGGGTCGAAGGCGATGATCTGCTTGTCCCACCTGAGGTTGCGCGCGGCGTCAGGCCTGGGGAGCGCCGCGTTCACCTCACGAGTGAACTGCTTGAAGATGCGGTGAGAAGCCGGATCGTGGGCTCCTCCCAGGATGCACGCGACCCCGCGTGGCTCCTGGAAGCCCCCCGCTTCGTCTCCCTAGCGGTCGTCGTCGTTCCTTCTTGGCGGTGGTGGCAGCGGAGGCAGGCCCGCGTTGCCCTGAGGGCGACCCTCGCAAGCCTGGTCGCGCCAGGGGGCGTCACGAGGCTTCTCCTGCCAGCGGTCTTCACGAGGCTGATCACGCCATCCTTGGCGCGAGTTCCTGCCATCCCAGCGTCCTCCGCCACGGCCTCCTCCGCGGCCGTAGCCACGGTTGTCGCGCTCAGGGCGCTGCCCGATGCGCCCGCCGCGCATCGCCCTGAGCTCTTGGCAGTTGTTGGTGTCATGGCTATGGACATCATGGAAGACACAGTATGGACGGTTGTCTCTTGGAGGGTCGTTGTAGCCGCAGCCGCGCTTCACTTCTGGCTCCACGGCCAGCATGGCTGGTCCCTTGCACTTTGCTTCCTTGGCCTTGGTCTTCTTGTCGTCGGCCTCCGCCTTAGGCAGTTCCAGGAGGGAGAGGCGGCCTTCCTCTGCCCTGGCGCACTTCGCTGCGAGATTGAACATCTCGAGGGCCATGCACAGGTCCTCATGGATGGCAAGCTCCTCCTTCATCCTGACATCGCGGACAGCGTCGGAGAACGCCGAGATGATGGCCTCGTCAGAGACCCTGGGGATCTTGAGGCACACGGTGTTGAAGCGTTGGATGTACTTCTGCACAGTCTCCCCAGGCTACTACTTCACGCGGCGCAGGTCTGCGGCCGCTGGAGCTCGGTCACGGGTACCTTGGAAGTTGGCAATGAAGCGCTCACGAAGCTCCTCCCAAGAAGAGATGGATCCTGGAGGAAGGTTCAGGAGCCATGAGCGCGCACCGTCCTTGAGGGCCATGGGGAACAAGTTCGCCATGACCTGCTCGGTGCCGTTCGCCGCCTCGATGCTGAGCTCATAGAGCTAGAGGAACTCCGCCGGGTCGGCGGTGCCGTCATAACGCGGAGGCAGGTCCGGCTTGAACTTGCCGGGCCAGACGAGGTGCCATAGCTCAGGAGCTAGGGCGCGACATCCAGCCACGCTCATGATTGCTGGCACCCCCTGCGCCTGCGGTGCTGGATCTTGGGGTGTGGGCGCCACCACCTCCTGTGGGGCGCGGTTCTAGTGCTGCTGAGCGGGGAGCATGCGCGCTTCTGCCTGGGGGCGCGGGACCACCTGGCAGCTCTCCTCGTTGCGCGTGGGGGCCCTGCGGGGCTGTTTGCGCCGTGGAGCCTCGTGCCTGAGCCCCTGGCCGGTGCCGCGTGGTGGAGGTGAGGGCGGAGCACCGTGGTCCTCGTTCCCCGCCTTGGGCGACGAAGGGCGAGAGGAATGGGTCGGTGCGGGCGCCTCCCCGGCGGTGTTGACGAGCTCGTTGATGCGGTGGAGCCACTCGTCGTAGAGGTCGTCCGCCGGACGGTAGCATAGGAGCTCCCGTGCCATCAGTAGCGCAGGCTGCTGGTAGACCGGCCCGCGGCGGACCAGCGAGGACGACGCCGCGGCCAGCGAAGGTGACGGGGTCGCCGTGCGGCCTTTGCGCCGCACGAACAGCGGCAACCAAAAGTCCTGCTGCTCGTGAACGGCTGGGTTCGTGGCCGCGTAGGCGACCGGCGAGTTGGGGCAAAGTGGTGCGCTGTTACCCGCAGGCGCCGTCTGAGTGACGTTGGCGGCGCGGCGGACGGCACGTGATCGGCGAGTGTCCACCATGGCGGTGAAACGAGGTCAGCAGAGAAGAGCGGAGCGAGGTCGTTGGAGAAGCAAGATTTCGACACGCCCCCTACCTGGCACGCCAAATGTCGGATTCCGGGCTCCGCAAAACCCTTAAGATTCAAACAAGGGGCGTGACGAAGATCTCTCCCACTACACGTCTACCTAGCGCCTCGCTCTTCTCCTGGTGGTGGGAATGGAATGCAAGCAAGCAAACAAGTAGAGCACACAAGAGTTTACCCAGGTTCAGGCCACCTTGCGGTGTAAAACCCTACGTCCTGCTTTAGTGGATTGGCCTCGCGAGGGCTCAAGTATGAACAAATACATTGGTTTCTTGAGCTCAGGAGGCGAGCTCAAGAGGGGTGAGAAAGCGGATGTTCTTGCTCCTTTGCTATGCTAAGTCCCAATGGGTTGGTCCCTTTGCTATGCTAGGAAACCTAGCTACTTATATAGACGGCCAGGGTCCTCTTCCCCCGAAATGTTTAGGCGGGAAGGGAATCCCACAACGGCCATTTGAGCGGGAACACAAGGACGCTCCTATCCTAACAAAAGGTGGTCTTCGCCTGCAAAGAGGGCAGACGGTGACGCGGTGGAGGGCTCGGCGATGACATCCTTCCTACCGTCCTTGCGGTCTTCGGTCTTGTTGCACCAAAGGGGAAACATTTGTCTCGCCCCTCGGGAAACTGCGCCTGCGCGGTCTCCTTTGCACCAATATGGAAACTGCGCCCGCTGGCACGCGCTGGCACCCACTGGCATGGTTCATCATGGCTTGCGTCACTGCCTCCTCCTGAGGCAGCCCTTTCCTTGAGATCTCCGCCCTCTCGAAGCAGCCTAGCTGAGGCCACTCTTGGGAGAGATCTTGGTTGCCCCTCTGGAGCAGCCTAGGTGAGGCCGCTCCCTGAGGAGGTCTTGGTCATTCTCCTTGCTAGGGCTGGCCCCCTCGCGAGGGTCTTGAGCAGCTGGTCGATCAGCTGGGCCCTACCGGGCCGTTCCAGGAACGCGACGTGAGCCGCAGACATGCAAGTCTCGGTACCCTGGTTCCCAGTACGCCGACAGTTTTGGTACCTTACCTTCCGCTATATCGGCTAAGTTAGCACTGGGAGAACTACTGCGATTATGCCCTGGTTCATCCGGGTGAGCACCTCAGTAGAGAAAGCCGAAAACTGACTGTCATGATATAGCGCAAGACTGGTCAATCACTCAATGACTCAGCGGAATCTTTCGGATTCCTCTGCATTAACGAAGGGCCGTTTCCTGGTCATGTACGTACGCACCCCGTATTCGGACGAGCGCAAAAGTACCAGGGGCTATATAGTAGCCCCACCGTCAAACTCCTATGGCTAAGTGAAAGTGTTAAAGCAATATAGTCTGATTGCCTCGTTCGCTGCGCTACCACCTCCTTAATGGACCAAGACGTTGGATCAAGTGTGAATACGCGTTTTTTGCAAACACCCCCGCATTATATGCGTGGGGGCGGAAGCCGACGACTGCAAACTTTCAGGTTATATACATAAATACATAAACGGCCGCATAGGAGGCATCATAATACTTTCAGGAAAAAGTATAAACACAGCCTTGAAAACTCAATAAAACATTGTTTTTACAATGGGAGTACATGTCACTAGAACATAATATTCTTCGAGCACTGAGCCTCTATCGAACGAGCGCCTTCAAGAACTTCTTCAAAGTAGTGCTCGGCAGCCACTCGGCCCACAGCCGAACCCTGTGTTGCAACAGTGATGGCCTCCATCTCTGCCCAGTATGTCTTGACACGGCCAAAGGCCATCCGTGCAACCTCTATGCACGCCGACCTCTTCATAGCATCGATGTGCGACACAGCACCAAGGAATTGTTGCACTAAACTAAAGTAACTATTCGGCCTTGGCCCTCCCGGCCACAGATGATCCACAACAGACCTCATGGTAAGTCCGGACAACCTATGGAGCTCAGCCCACTCGGTCATTCGCTCATTCAACAGCAGCGGACGCACTAGAGCATGGAACTGTGACCAGAACAGTTTTTCCACTTCATGATCTTTTGGATCCTCGAAGTACTCGGCCGCATCAGCAGCACTTGCCGCCAAATCCACGTAGGCGTCCGCAGAACTCCATAGTTGATCAAGAGGAGCATACTTCGGATCTGCGAACTTAGTCTGCAACAAGAAGGGCTTCCCAGCCACGATACCCGCAGCTTGACGCAGGTCCTCCTTCGTCGCTCTAATTTTGGAGCGGGCTTCCTTGGCTGGTACCATGGTCTTCTCTAGGTCCGTCGCCCTCGCTCGGTTTTCTTTTTCAAGAAGCTCGTAATGGTTAGCGACATCTTTTAACTCAACGGCCATCTTGGCTATTCTTTCATTGCTCCGGCCGTGCGTGGCCTGTTCGGCCCTCAGCTCGTCGACCGCCTTTAGAGCGGCCGTATCGCTGTTCCTTGCTTGTTCCTTGGCTCGGGCAAGCTCCGCCCGGAGGGTCTCCATGGTGGTAGCTCCATCTACAGTCACAACATATTAAAGATACTGGCATCCTGCTCCTCTTACTATATGTTGATCACCGGAGAAATCACTTACCATGTGCCTCGTCAAGCCGCTTGTTGACAAGCACGATGTCGGCATCTGCCACATCAAGTTGCCGCTTTAGCTCGGCAAACCCATCAGTCCGGCTAGCCACCGGAGCTTCAGCCACCTGCACATAAAGGCGGTCTGGTTATTACCTGGGACTATGATTATCTGTTCGCCGCCGTTTTCGACGACAACCAGAGTCTCAGGGGCTACTATCTGCATAGGGCACACCTAACATGTGTGGTACTGTCAAAAACATACACTATGTCACGTACCTCAAAGCCTTTCAGCAGACGCATAAAAGCTTCATGCAATCCGCTTTCAGCGGATGAAATCCTTTCAATTACCGTACCCATTAGCATATGATGCGCTTCTGAGATGGCCGCTTGCTCCAGAATATCCTTCAGTGCGTCCAACCGCACACTGTACGGTTCCAGACTCTTTCTGTTGCTCTCTTTAGGAGACGAATACTAAGGACTCCGGGTGGCCAAGGGATTACCCTCTGTCCTTGGCGGATCAGGAGAAACCCTCCGCGACGACACTTCAGGGTCGCCCACCTCATGAGGCGGGGTGGCAGGGGGAGGTGTTTCGCTCTCCATCATCTCCGGAAGAAGATCCCCCGAAGACGAACTCTGTCGAGAAGGGCTACGATCCGAACTACAAGATATAAGCTTCGGTTATTGTCTTCAGAAGTAAGGTAGGATATTTTCACTACTAAGTACTTTTCGATTACTTACAACTTGGTAGAGGGCTGATTCCCTTGTGGACACTGTGCGGCAAGAGTACCCCCCGAGGCAGGACCCTCTCGCGAAGATTTCTTCTCCCGTTTGGAAACCTTTGTTTCCGGATCTTCAGAGGTGGTCCTCTTCCTTCCTCGGGGAGAGGGAATGTCAGATTCTTCTCCCTGGTTATCCTCCCTCATGGAGGTGCTCATTCTCCCGGTTGGGATGAGTAGCGTGTGAGGCCCGCTTTCGGACTCTTTATTCCCCCCTTCATCTTCCTTTGAGGGCACCTGATAAGGCGCCGTCTCGAGCATTCTGTCCAGTACTGGATTGGCCAAGTCCTGGTCAAAGAGCGACTTTTCAGAATGATGTCATGATAAATAAAAGGACAGCGTGTTCGGTCATGGGATTACTTACTTGGGTATCAAGGCGGTTGTAGCTCAGACCCGCATCCTCAGTGGTGTCCGGACACTCTATTTAGGGTTCGAAGAATAATTTGTACATCTGTTCGAGCGTCATGTCGAGGAAGTGCTGAATAGTTCGCGGTCCTTCCGGGTTGAATTCCCACACACGGAGGGGTCGATGTTTGCAAGGCTGGACTCGACGAACTAGCATAACTTGCATTACCATAACCAGGCTGAAATCTCTCTCAAAGAGATCTCGGATGCGGCTCTGCAATATCGGCACATCCTTTGCTGGACCCCAGCTCAGCCCCCTACTGATCCATGACGTCAGTTGTGGTGGGGGGCCTGAGCGAAAGGCAGGGGCGGCTGCCCACTTGGCACTTCGGGGAGCTGTGATATAAAAGCACTCCCGCTGCCACAAACTGGACACCTCTAGGAAGGAACCCTCTGGCCATGGAGCATCAGCGCTTTTGCTTATTACAGCACCTCCACACTCTGTGTGCCGCCCATCGATCATCTTCGGCTTCACATTGAAGGTCTTGAGCCACAGGCCGAAGTGAGGAGTAATGCGGAGGAAGGCCTCACATACGACGATGAACGACGAGATGTGAAGGAGGGAATCCGGGGCCAGATCATGGAAATCCAGCCCATAATAGAACATGAGTCCCCTAACAAAGGGATCCAGAGCGAGGCCAAGTCCTCGGAGGAAGTGAGACATGAACACAACACTCTCATTGGGTTCGGGAGTGGGGATGACCTACCCTCGAGCGGGCAGCCTATGCGAAATTTCGGCGGTCAGATATCTGGCCTCTCTCAGCTTCTTGATGTCCTCCTCTGTACAGAGGAAGGCATCCACCGACCTTGGAGGTTGGATCCGGACATGGTTGAAGGTCCGAAGCGCCTGACCTGAGCCTGGGGTGTTGGAACTTGAGGCGGGGGAAGGATTCGATTGAGCGCGAGAGGAAAAAAGGACAGGTCTTGGCCTCTTTATAAAGAGGGTGAATGTCAAGCGTCCTCCTCGTGGCCGTTTTGGACTCGCCTAAAATCGAGGAGTCATACCAACGGGCACGAGTGGGTTACCCATGTCCATATTGATGAGAATCCTGCAATAAGGGGAACATGATCTTTTCTTTGACAAGACATGTCAACAAAACCGCCTCGCGATATGTGCGGTGCTGGTTGAGAAGAACGGTTCGAATAATGACCGGGCCATGGCGTGATGTCATGCTGCCAAAACGTGTCAGCAGATTAGATTTGTGGAAATATTATTCTCTCTATGGTGGTATGTGGAGTCCTCGGAGGAGGAACCCGCCTTGCAATGCCGAAGACAATACTGCGCGCCGGACTCATCGTCATTGAAGCCTGGTTCAGGGGCTACTGAGGGAGTCATGGATTAGGGGGTCGCCGAACAGCCGGACTATATCCTTTGGCCGGACTGTTGGACTATGAAGATACAAGATTGAAGACTTCATCCCGTGTCCGGATGGGACTCTCCTTGGCGTGGAAGGCAAGCTAGGCAATACGGATATGTAGATCTCCTCCCTTGTAACCGACTCTGTGTAACCCTAGCCCCCTCCGGTGTCTATATAAACCGGAGGGTTTAGTCTGTAGGACAACATACAATCATACCATAGGCTAGCTTCTAGGGTTTAGCCTCTATGATCTCGTGGTAGATCAACTCTTGTAATACTCATATCATCAAGAACAATCAAGCAGGACCTGGGGTATTACCTCCATCAAGAGGGCCCGAACCTGGGTAAACATCGTGTCCCCTGCCTCCTGTTACCATCCGCCTTAGACGCATAGTTCGGGACCCCCTACCCGAGATCCACTAGTTTTGACACCAACAAATGGTGTGCGCTAATGTGTGCATCACATATAATATAAAAAAATCCATTTGTGCATTTAACGCAAAGTATTTCATTTTCATTCGGCTGATGGGTGTGCGTTGCAGCGACGAGTCCGTGGTCTGATTCCTCACATACGCATAATTTTGGTTTTTATTTCTTTCTCCACTGACAGGTGTTGGATTTCGGGTTCCGGCAGACCTTTGAGGTTCGAACACTGGGGTGCGCGTGGAGATTTCGCCTCCCACCTACCTGCACCCCTCCGCCATGCTAGGATCTAAACTAAGGAAAGAACAACATGAGAGACACAGGGTTTATACTGGTTCGGGCCACCGTTGCGGTGTAATACCCTACTCCAGTGTGTGGTGTGTGGATTGCCTCTTGGGCTGGTGATGATGAACAATACAAGGAAGAACAGCCTCGCGAGGGTCTGTTCTTGGCTGAGGCGACGAACTGCTAGGAGGAGTTCAGCCACCTTTCTCTCTCTCTCTCTCCCTGACCTACCGAACCGGAACCGAACCCCCTTGCTGTGTGGGTGGCTGGTCCTATTTATAGAGGCCCTGGTCCTCTTCCCAAATATTGAGCGGGAAGGGAGCCAACAATGGCGGGCTAATTAAAAGGGGGATAGCAAGTATCAACTATCCTGACAAAAGTAGTCTTCGCCTGCACAAAGCTCTGGCGATGACACCGTCTTGGGCTCCACGGTGACCTCCTTCTCATAGTCCTCCTGGTCTTGGTCTCGTTCCACCGAAATGGCAACCTTTGCCTGATGCCTCGGTACTCCGCGGCTGCGCTTGCCCCCTTTGCACCAAAGAGGAAAGGAGGACGCTGCGCGGGCTGGCACCCGCCTGGCGCCCTGAGTCGTCATGGCTTGCGTCACGGGCTCCTTGTGAGGTACCCCGCCTCGATCTCTCCGCCTCCTCGTGAGCCAGCCTGACGAGGCCGTGCCTGAGGAAGCTTCGCGTCGTCCGCCTCGCGAGGCTTGGCCCCTCGCGAGGGTCTTGGGTTTGTGTTGGTGAAGATGGGCCGTGCTGGGCCCCCACTTGAGCCGCGCCGCAGGACGCAGGCAGGCAAGTCTGGGGACCCCCGTTCCCAGAACGCCGACAGTAGCCCCCGGGCCCAAGGCGCGCCCAGACTTGGTCGTGCAGGGAGGCGGAAGGGCAAGAGCGAAGCGCCGCGGGCCCTAACAGCCTGCGGCCTTGGGCACCGCGTGGCGGTTGATTGGACGTGGGCGTCTCCACTTCCCCATGACGCCACGGCAACTGCACGGATGAAACAAGTCCCTGCATGCAAAAACGGGTCATGATTACCTGCGATCGTGGAGGCCGGCGGTTGGCCTTCACCGGCCATAAGTATGGGACGGCGCGCGCCCTTCCAGTCCACTCCTCCTCGCTTCTCCTTCTTCCCGATCCTTGCTCCGTCTTGCTGCGATGGCTCCGATCCGCCGGTTCTCGGCGGCAGAGAAGGGAAAGGCTCCCCGAGAGGGGCCAGACCCCCTCCCGCCGAAGAAACGGCTCATCCCCCGTGGCCCAGACGAAGGGGCCCTTCAGGTGGTGCCGAGGCCTTGGGGCGAGCGGGCGCCGCCGGGGTTCCTGCTTCCATTGCACGCCCACATCGAGGGCCCCGAAGGAGCTGATGCTGACCGCCATGGGCGGCGCCGTCGTCGGCGCCGATGGGTCACGAAGGTGTGGGTCGTCCCCCCTGGGGTCCACACTGAGGGCTCCTCCCAAGAGCTCGTGCTCCATGTCGCCATTCCTCTTCAGTCTTGAATTCGCCTGCCTCCCTTCTTCGCCTCCATCATCCCGCAGGGGGAGCCCCTAGAGCTCTGGCTGCAGCACACCGGCTGCAGCACCCTCGCGACTGAGGCAGAGGTCGCGGTCGTCGCCCCGGGCGAGGTCTACATGACCCGCGGCTGGACGGAGATCACCCGGGTTTGCAGGACAAGGGGAGTCTTCGCGATCCACTTGGACTACGATGGTGCTTCGGTGATGCTCTTCAAGGTCTTCGATGCGAGTGGGCGCCGGCTGGAGTGCTTCCCCGGGGAAGGTGGCCAGGGCCCTGCTGCGATGAGGACTGGGCACGCCACCCACTCCCTTGGAGGCTCCTCGGGTGGTGGAGGCGTCGGAGGTTCCAGCGACTCCGGCGAGCTCTTCGCGACTCGAGAGACGAGCAACAACAGCTACGAGCCCCCGAGCCGGCGCCGCTCCTGGAGCAGGGCGGGCTCGTCAGGCCGCCGCCAACTCTGATCTGGATGGGGTTGGCGTCGGTGCTTGACGGCCCACTGTTGACGATGGCGTCTTTTGCAGGGACGCGTGTAGTTTGTGTCCCTTTAGGATCCGTTCCCTGCGAGGAATGAAAAATGCGTCCCGTAGGGGCTTGTAAGGTGCCTGTGATCATGTCTTATATATATAACACTTGTCGTAGAATTGCGCGAGTTGCTCATTCCATCTTAGCTTAGTCCTCCCTTTCGAACCTCATGAGGGCTTGGTGCTCTGCGCCGACAGGTCCCAGTCCCAAGGCGGCTTCAGCCGTTGCTGGTATGCCAGGTCGCGATGCCGTGGTCAAGGCCAGGAGGTGAGCGACCCAGAGTCTGGTAAGAGCCCTTGAGTCGCGATGCTCAGGAGGTCCCCTTTGGCGCCCAAGCAGCCGTTGTTTGGTGAGAAAGGGGAGCGGCGTCGCTAACAAGGGATAGCATTAGGTGGGGGGATGGTGCCACAGTAGCTGGCGCTTCCGGGCGATAACTTATCTCGAGGATCAGGGGCCGCTCTCTGGTGTGTGGCCGGGTCCGTGCATCGGCAGGAGCGGGGTTGCTTGGCGAGGTCCTCGTGTGTCTCCTCCCCCTTGCCTTAGCTCCCCTTTCTGCTCTACGTCCTCGGGTCCCGACCCTCGAGCGAATCTCAGCCGTCGCTGGTATGCCAGGTCGCGATGCCGTGGTCAAGGCCAGAGGGTGAGGGCTGGAGAGCCAGTAGGATCCCTGAGTCGCGATGCTCAAGAACCCCCCTTTAACGTGCAAGCGATTCGCGCGGACGAGAGCGAAGGAGGCACAGCAAGAGCCTCGCCTGACGCAGCTCCTTCAGGAGGTCCTGCAGGCCCATCATAGAAAAAAGAAAGGGGTTGCTATACAATTGACGGTCAGCCATTGGTTGCTTCCGAGGGGTAGTGAGGCACTGAAGGCTTGACGAGGTGACGCTGTGCGGGGCTGCCGCGGCCAGAGCTCAGCCATCCAGGTTTGTCGGCGTTGCAGGGACGGACCCATGCGCAAGCATCGTGCCGTTTGGGAGCAGTTCCATTAGTTGGCGTCAGCTGAGTAGGCAACTAGGTAAAACACGTTAGCCGCGAAGGAGTGGATTCATTCAAATAGATGCTGGGAATGCGGAGATCACTGGGTCAGGCCCGAGCGACTTGGGGATCATGCAGCCTAAGGGGTGCCCCCAGCAAGGTAAGCTAACAACATGGAATAAAGGGATACACACCGCAGGGACGGACCCACGTGGCGTGCGAATAATGCAGCCCTGGGGGCGCTCCCAGCTGGAAGTAAAACTTGAAAGATGTCACCTGATGATGTTGAGGACGAAGGGGTGTTGGTGTAGTAGGCTTGGGGGCTGCGGGAGCCGATCCTCATGAGCCCCCAGGCCCAGGGGCCTCGGGAGGCTCCGGAGGCGCTGGCGGCTCCTCGCGGGCCATCTCCATCTTTGCTAGGGTTGCAGACCGCCTGGCCTCTCGTGCCTCCGTGATGCCCCTCATGAGGCGATGGTACGCATCAGCCGCGTTCGGCAAGCCATAAGGCATGCGAACGTAGCTGTGGGGTGGACCTCCGCAGCGCCCCACTCGCGAGGGCCAGAGGCGCTCCAGAGAGACGACTCGGTTGAGCCCTGGTATGTCAATGCAGATGCGCAGCCCACCATCCTCGCCTGGATGGGGGGCCACTGCTGGTAGGCGGCGGGCGCCTCTCATGACTCTTGATCCTGTAACTCTTGAATGGCCTTGCTGACGAACTCCTATGGTCTGGATCTCCTTGCCTTGCTCCTTCTTAAGGGAAATGTGCTTCAAAACACGCCTCCATGTGGTGCCCAAGCGCCTCCCTCGTGACCCTAGCTAGGTCGGCGGCCCTCCAGGGGAGAGCCCCCGAGCCCTGCCTGAGGAGGGCACCGGGCGCACTTTCCTATGCGATGGAGGGAGGCCCCCCTGGGCAGGCGCGGGCCCAGAGGGGCCTGCCTCCTGAGTGGTCGAGCCAGACGATGTCTTCTTCTTCTTGGGGGTGGTCTCGGGAAGCCTCCTGCTTCTGCGATCCGGGCCTTCCAGTGATGCGGCCTGAAAGGCTCGTTCCAGGGAACACACCGCGTCCTTCTCTTCACAGGGCACCGTGATAACTCTGCCGCTTCCTGGCATCTTGAGGACGTTGTAGCCGTGGTGAGTTACGGCCATGAACTTGGCCAGCGCTGGGTACCCAAGGATGGCATTGTACGGCAGGCGAATTTGAGCGACATCGAAGTCGATGAGCTCGGTGCGGTAGTTGTCGCGTGCCCCAAAGGTGACAGGGAGGCGGACCTGCCCAACCGGGACCGTGGAGCCGTCAGTGATGCCGGAGAAGGGCTTTGTTGGCTGAAGCTGGCTGTAGGGCACTTGGAGGTTGTTGAACGTCTCCACGGACAGGACGTTGAGCCCTGCCCCGCCATCGATGAGGGTCTTGGTGACCACCACGTTGCTGATGATTGGGGAACAAAGCATCGGGAGGACTCCGGCGGTTGCCGCGCACTTGAGCTGATCTGCTGAGCTGAACGTGATGGCGCATGCCGACCACCTGAGAGGGCATGTGGCTTCGAGTCTGGGGAGTACTGCGTTCACTTCACGGGCGAAATGCTTGAAGATGCGCTGAGAGGCTAGGGCTTGAGCTCCGCCTAGGATGCAGGCGATCGCGCGCGGCTCCTGGAAGCCCCCAGCCTCCTCGTCCTAATGGCGGTCATCGTTTCTCCTTGGCTGCGGCGGCAGCGGTGGGAGGCCTGCGTTGCCTAGTGGGCGATCCTTGCGAGGCTGATCCCTCCAGTCTCCCTCGCGAGGCTGATCTCTCCATCCTCTCTAGTGAGGCGGGTCTTTCCAGCGATCCTCGCGAGGTTGATCGTGCCACCCTTGGCGCGGCCCTCGGCCTTCCCAGCATCCTGCGTTTCTTCCTCCTCCTCGACCGTAGCCCCGGTCACCGCGGTCGGGGCGACGGCCGATCCTTCCTTCACGCACGGCTCGGAGTTCTTGGCATTCATTGGTGTTGTGGGTGTGGAGGTCATGGTACACACAGTACCGGCTACCCTTGGGGGGTTCGGGCTGATCTCTGCCCCGCTTGGTGTCTGGTTCTGCCGCGAGCACTGTAGCCCCCTTGCGCTTCACATCCTTGGCCTTGAGCTTCTTCTCTTCTGGGTCTGCGGTAGGCAGCTCGAGGAGGGAGAGACGCCCCTCCTCAGCCCTGGCGCACATGTTTGCCAAGTTGAACAGCTCCAAGGAAGTGCACAGGTCTTCATGCATCGCCAGCTCCTCCTTCATCTTGACGTCACGCACTCCGTCAGAGAAAGCTGAGATGATGGCCTCCTCAGTCACCTTGGGGATCTTGAGGCGTGTGTTATTGAAGCGTTGGATGTACTTCTGCAGGGTCTCCACGGGTTGTTGCTTGAGGCGGCGCATGTCGCTCACGGCGGGGGGCCGGTCGCGAGTACCTTGGAAGTTGGCGATGAAGCGGGTGCACATCTCTTCCCAGGAGGAGATTGTGCTTGGAGCCAGGTTCAGGAGCCAGGTGCCGGCCCCGTCCTTGAGCGCCATGGGAAACCAGTTCGCCATGACCTTCTCGTCTCCGTTGGTAGCTTCGATGCCCAGCTCGTAGAGCTGGAGGAACTCCGCAGGGTCGGCCGTGCCGTCGTAGCGAGGAGGTAGGTCTGGCTTGAACTTGCCGGGCCACGTGACGCTGCGTAGTTCGGGGGTGTAGGCGCGGCAGCCTACTGTGGCCACAGGAGGCCTTAGGTGACGGAGAGCCTAGTCTTGCATGTCCCCACACGTGGGAGCAGGGGGATGGTCGCGACGTGCTGGGGAAAGGAGCGCCCGGGCAGCTTCTGGCGGGCGAGGGACTTGCTGCGCTGGCACCTGACGGAGTGGGTTCTGCCCGGGGGCCATGCGCCTTGGAGCCATGGCGTCTTCTTGAGGAGGAGGCGGCCAGGGCGCCGCCGGAGCCTCTTCGCCCGCGTGGGGTGGGGTGCGGTGAAGCAGAAAGGACGGCGCGGAAGAGCCCCCTGCAGCGCGGACGAGCTCGACAACGCGGTCGAGCCATTCCTCATAGACGTCGTCGACAGGACGGTAGCGCAGGAGCTCGTTTGCCACGATGAGTGCAGCCCGAGCCTCCATGGGCGCGCGGAGCGCGCGGGACGAAGATCCAGCTGGGGCGAGCGAGGGAGTTGCAGTGCGGCCGTCTTGCTGCACGGATGGATGCTGGGACGATGCTTGGCGCTCGTCCCCTGCCGGGCCGGTGGCGGCGTTGACGGCAGGTGACGGGGAACAGCATGGATGCCCGCCGACAGGGGCCGTCTAGGCGATGCGGGAAGCGAGTGCGGCCCGGCGCTCGGCGCGGGCCCAATGAGCGTCAGACATGGGCATGACGTTCGGAGGAGAACGGGGCGGTGGAAGATGAATTCCGGCGCACCCCTACCTGGCGCGCCAAATGTCGGATTTCGGGTTCCGGCAGACCCTTGAGGTTCGAACACTGGGGTGCGCGTGGAGATTTCGCCTCCTACCTACCTGCACCCCTCCGCCGTGCTAGGATCTAAACTAAGGAAAGAACAACATGAGAGACACAGGGTTTATACTGGTTTGGGCCACCGTTGTGGTGTAATACCCTACTCCAGTGTGTGGTGTGTGGATTGCCTCTTGGGCTGGTGATGATGAACAATACAAGGAAGAACAGCCTCGCGAGGGTCTGTTCTTGGCTGAGGCGATGAACTGCTAGGAGGAGTTCAGCCACCTTTCTCTCTCTCTCTCCCTGACCTACCGAACCGGAACCGAACCCCCTTGCTATGTGGGTGGCTGGTCCTATTTATAGAGGCCATGGTCCTCTTCCCAAATATTGAGCGGGAAGGGAGCCAACAATGGCGGGCTAATTTAAAGGGGGACAGCAAGTATCAACTATCCTAACAAAAGTAGTGTTCGCCTGCGCAAAGCTCTGGCGATGACGCCGTCTTGGGCTCCAGGGTGACCTCCATCTCATAGTCCTCCTGGTCTTGGTCTCGTTACACCGAAATGGCAACCTTTGCCTGATGCCTCGGTACTCCGTGGCTACGGTTGCCCCCTTTGCACCAAAGAGGAAAGGAGGACGCTGCGCGGGCTGGCACCCGCCTGGCGCCCTGAGTCGTCATGGCTTGCGTCACGGGCTCCTCTTGAGGTACCCCACCTTGATCTATCCGCCTCCTCGTGAGCCAGCCTGACGAGGCCGTGCCTGAGGAAGCTTCGCGTCGTCCGCCTCATGAGGCTTGGCCCCTTGCGAGGGTCTTGGGTTTGTGTTGGTGAAGATGGGCCGTGCTGGGCCCCCCTTTGAGCCACGCCGTAGGCAGGCAAGTCTGGGGACCCCCGTTCCCAGGACGCCGACAACAGGTAGGCCCGCATAGATAGATAGATAAAGAAAACAAGCTGATGAGGTGCATGCGGACTATTTGACTGGTCAACCAGACAAATACGGAGCTATATGCTGACCTAGTGACCGTATAATCACCATATCTCGTATACAATGATTAAGGTGAGCTATCAAGACAAGTTCGATGACCGCCAATGCATTTTACTCGGTAATAAATGACCTGGATTGAAGGGGAATCCAAATTTCCTTCGTCTTATTTCCTTGAGCTCTTGACAAACCAATGCACTTTACGGTTGTCCGGCCACTCCACCCTATTGCTGTCACCAAGCGTCGTTCATGCCACCGCGCCACACACTAACCGGTAAGGAAGTGATGGCATCCCGTCGTGCCGAGTTCCTCGCGGCCCACGACCGCACACAGAATGGTAGGGAAGCGATGGCGTCCCGCCATGCCGAGTTCATCGCCGCTCGTGACCTCACACCTATGTGGGCGGAATTTGAAGCTGCCAAGGCCGAATGGGCTGTAGAGAAAGAGGCGGCCAAAGCCGCACAAAGGGAGCAGAAAATTCAGAAAGCACTCAAGAAAAGAGAGGCCTGTCACCGCAAGAAAGAAGAGGACGCACGCGCTGCTGCGGAGAGTTCGGTGGAGATCCAAGTACGGTGGGGTGTCGCCGACAAAGCCGGGAAGGAGAAGGACGGCGTCTGGCCAGCATGTGAGAAGTAGTAGTACTAGTAGTTAGTGTGTGTCTGTGTCGCCCGTACGTTTGTTTAGTTAATTACAAGCATGTATCAGTACTACTAGTTACTACTGTCGTTTTTCGAGAAAATTACCAGTACATTAGCCTAGACTCAATGGAAAAATTCCTATCCTATGCATCAAATGGCATCTCTTTCTCTATAGGAATTAAGATGCATGTCATCTCACTTCCTATGATTTTCATATTCCTATAAAATTCCTATCCTATGAACCATAGGAGGACTCTGCTGGAGTAACTACTATAGCTAGCAGTACTGCTGGTATAGTAGTTTTCTTCAAGAAGCGGAATTCAACGGAGTCATGATGGTTCCTTCGTCCGAGCAACTTCAAAGTGGGAAACGTTGGGCCTGTGATTTGATGGTTAATTAGTAATTACTGTGGCGCGACGACCGGGGTGACTCTCCCTTGGAGTTCTGCCGGCATGCCAAGTGGACCAGGATGGTCGACGTCCCACATGTCGGTGAACGGAAGTATTCTTTCCAATATCGAGGAGCAAGGAAACCGCGTGGTGTAGTATCACTGCTGATTTACATTTATTTTTTATTTCTGATGAATGCTGGTGTTTCAACTCTTATGACGAAGGAGTGCCAAACACGCCATGTGCTAGATGTCCCACATGTCAGCGAAAGGAGTGGGACATGAACAGCGTGGTAGATCGTCTGCACTTCTGGGTCGGAGACCACACGTAGTAGTACTAGTGGTATGAACGATACAAAGTGTGACCCGGAGAAAAAGACACGTCTAGTTGAAAGGTCTCGGGGCATACACATAAACAAATATAAAACCTAATGTGTGCCTCCAATTAATATAGTAGTAGTAGAGTACTTAGGCACGCACTCCATAACATCACCGGGCATTGCACGTACAACATTTAGTGGTAGTAAGAGACAACTGCCTATATGCCATGCATGTTCATACTATTTGTGCCTTTCTACTTCACTTACAGCGGTACATTACTCAGGTTAGTACGTCCCTCCTGGGTACATGTCTGTATCGTAGTTCCAGTCCCACGTGTTCTTCATAGATGGAATGATCCATAACTATGGCCAACGGGAGTCCATATCATCGCAGTTAGTGTGGCTCCCCATGATGGAGACTCATCCAAACTATGGCCAGCCTCGACACAGAGCAGTCGCATGCACCGGGAAGCGGCGCTCTCTCGGCCGTCTCGCTGCTTCAAAGCCAGCGCTAGTGAGAGGTCGCCTCCGCTCTGGCCGATCATTAATGCGTCACTGACATTCTGGAGCGATGCTGACCGTTCCACATGGGAAGCGCGCGCCGGCAAGGGAGGGGGGTTGGGTCGGCCAGGGCAGTCAGACACGGGCGTGGTGGTGGTATTGGTTTTGAACCGTTTCAGGTGTAGTACTGGTAGTTCGCAAAACTACTCAATTATTGCACTTAGTTTCCTAACAAAATGTGGTAAAAACGTTACTCCACAACCCGCTTCCCTTCTCCTTCCTCTTCCACCGCCCGCGCATGTCCGTGGGAAGCGACCGGTCAACCCTTATATAGGAGTGCTAGCACAAAAAGATGCATGCATGACCACTAAAATTTCTAGATTAAAGCGCTGCTCCGGCAGGAGTATGGCGTATGTCGTTACCTTCGGCCGGGCCATGGCTACTGGGCTACGGCGACCAAAGAAGAGGTGGCGGGAGGGGAATGAATGCAGCTACAGTTTGGGTTCGCCGTCCGGCTTAAATAAATGTGCACCATCATGTGTGTACGCGGGTGCACAAATTGTAACATACATGTGTGTTTAAGTGGGTGTCACGTAACTGGTGTGTGTGAGAGACTCTGAGAGACAAAGTGTGTGTGTGCGACTCTCCTCTTCAGACATGTACTCAACCTTTTGCATCGGGATATAAGTATAATGGTATTACACATTAGCTAGTGATTTACGTGGCCATGTTAACGTGGTTGTGTAAAAAAATGTCACTTCCTGCTCGTGATTTGCATTATATAATTGCTAGCAAGATGCTCGTGCATTGCACGGAACATCAATATGCATTTTTTTACAAAACACCTGTTGTGATTGACCCATGCAGGAGTAATCCCATGTGTAAAAACTAATGATATCTCGAGAATTTTATCGGAAAACTGGTGTCTCGACAATTTCATCAAAAAAATGAAAGATGGGAGATAAGGTGAGGAGGATGGAGCGTGGTGGTGACTGGTGGTCGGACTGGGCGGAGGCATGGGGATGGACGGCGCCGGCAAGGGGCAGCGGCCACCATGCTAGATTACTCCAGGGACTTCCTTTTTTAATTGCTCAGCAATGAGGTTGCATGAGATAAGGACGATGAACGAGGCAAGGCCTTGTCTGTAAATGTGGAGAGAGGTGCGGGTATCTTTTGTAAAATTGTCATAGTTTGCTTTCTATCTGTCAGATATAGATCGGACGGTCCATATTACAAGCTGGCAGGCACACCATCATCACCAACTCGTTTTTTATAAGAGTAGAGATAATAAGTTTGCTAAATACTAAAGTAAAGTGGATCTTGTCCATGTTATACAAGTAAATTAAGGTTATTGCTTATCATACGGGTAAGGTTGGACGAAGGGTGGTAGGAACAAATGCTCTGCCTAGAGCATGTGTGCGTGAGATGGAGTCTTAGTGTGTGTATGTGCGGGTGGGGGTGTGTGTGTGTGACACGGGGTCCTCAGTGGCGGATGTAATTTAAGTGTGCGTGGCTTCATCATAGTGTATGACAGGGGCCACCAACGAGGGGGTGCGAGAGAGAAAAGGCATGTAGAGAGGGAAGAGAAGGCGTGTGCGCGTGAGAGGAGTCAACATCGAGAGAGCGTGTTTGTTCGAGAGACACCGAGGAAGACTACTATATATCGATGGTGCATGTAGGAGGAAATTAAACGAAGGGATGGTCTTATTGGTTTCGGGGATATAGGGGAAGAGTGAGAGAGGTGGGTAGCTAGAAGGAGATTGCCAAGTGTGAGTGCGTGTTTTACCCATCCAGGCGGAAGTTATGTGCACACAAGAAGAGAACGATTCGATGTGGCGTTAGGGTTGAGGGTAATTAACTATGTATGGAGACATAGGAGACCTTGAACGTGCATGTGCGAGAGGTATACATGTATACGTGGGATGTGTGTGTGTGTGCGTGCGAGCATGATCGAGATAAAAGAAAGAAGGCATAAGTCATAAGATCCACGATATGGGAGAGATCGGTATGACAATATGCATGCATGTGTGAGTGCGGGGAAGAAGGCTCGATAATTGAGCATGTGTTTTTGTATTTAAGAGATAGTGGCGTGGGCTGGAGCATGCATCTATGGCGAGCAGAGGGAGTGAGACACAACGATTGTGCAAAAGAGATCAACCTATAAATGCATGTATGGAGAGACATATATAGTGTGGGTGATAGGAAGCAAGAGTGCGTGTGAGAAAGAAATGTTGACGGAGAAACTACAGGTAGATACAGAGACAAAGATGCTAGATAGAGGGACATTGGCTAGGTGAGTGTTGGAGATGACCGTCGGGTGGTTCAGAGGGTGAAGTTATGTGTGTGAGAGAGAAAGATAAAAAGAGGGCACTTGACTGCATGTAGAGAGAAACATATATAGTGTGCGTGATAGGAAGCGAGAGTGAGAGCGAGAAAGAAGGTTGATGGAGAAACAGATAAATAGAAAGATAAAGATGCTAGCTAGCTAGTGTGTGTTAGAGATAGGAGTCGAGTGGATCAGAAGGTTGAGTTATGTATGTGGGTGTGAGAGAGATAGAGAGAGAGTGCATGTGAGTCACATACAAACAAATATCAGAGAGAAATGAGATCCCGAGAGACGGAGTTTTGTGTCTGCGAGAGAGAAATATATTTCACAATGAGAGTGATAGCTAGAGAGACATATGAGGGAACGCAAGATATCTCTAGGGGAGAGAGTGTGTGTGTGAGCGACATACAAGAGAATGGTGGAGAGATATGAGACCCTGGGAGACAGAGTTTGTGTTTGTGTGTGAGAAAGAGATATTTAAGAGCAAGAGTCGTAGCTTCTCATATCTAAGGAGTGAAAGACATCTCTGTGTGAGAGGGGGTGTGCGAGTGGCACACAGGGGAATAGTAGAGAGAAATGAGACCCCGGGAGACGAAGTTTGTGTTTGCGTGAGAGAAAGAGATTTCACATGGAGAATCATAGTTAGAGACACATAGCAGGGAGTGATATATACTTAGAGAGAGATACAGTGATGAAGGTCGAGGGAGAGAGTACTATCAGTGTGTTGTGAACATAAAAGATCATTGTCAACATACAGGTAGCACGAGAGATACCCCACAGACGATGAACACGTATAGGTATAGAGAGATACTCCTATATAAGCATGAGTGATAGCTATATGAAACGAAGCTATATGAAACGAATATCTGGATTAAAGGGGATTCAAATATTTAAACTGGAGATCACGACATCGATAATATCATAACGCAAATTGGTGTATGAAACATGAATATTCATTTGAATTTGGGGACACATGTAATGTTATATAGTTTATCAATATTAGTGATCCATAGATTCTTTAATTAGAGACAATGCATGATTTATATGCAATTAATGTCTAAACAGGATTACACTATATGTTGTGTGTGTGAAACACATTATACATGTTTGAGAAGTAGAAAAACGCATGGAACACACATTAATTAGAGACAGTAATGCATACATTGGATTTCAACATAAAGTGGTTTCAAATATTTGGAAATCCAAATTAACATGGATATGGCCTTATGAATCTGAGATCATGCCATTTGTAAACCATATTTATGTATAAAGGGTGTTGTGCTTTTGAAAGTATATATAAAAAATGATGTATATAGAATTTGATTCCAATCGCAAATAGATCCTGCCCGAACAAAAATAGAATACAAACTGGATTCGAATTGAGTTGGCACGGTAAACATGCACTCTTGCTCTGCAAAAATTTGAACGAAGCGGGGAAAGTCGCAGAAACCGCCCTAAACCAAAATCTGCAAGATGGTAATTACTACATATCCCTGACACGCAAAGCCTATCGGCTCGATTTCTATAGGTTTCGATAGGGGTAGGTTTGTAATTTCACTCAAACGTGACATAACCGCCTCTCACCCGGATTCATACATGGTGGGCGCCAAAACACAGTGTCTCCTCAGCTGAAATTGACTCCCTCCCCGATTGATACACGGTCGGCACCAAAAAGAAACTCTTGTCGGCAAATATTCGGTGCATGCGAGATTACCGTCCTATCCCCAACCGAGTAATATTGCTGTGATGTAGGAAATTTTAAACGGTGGCTAAGTTTGTAAATTTCCTGGCATTTGAGACAAGCGCGCCCTGAAGACATGGTTCCCTCCTTCCTCTCTCCCTCCATTTCCCCATTCGTACTCCGTGGGCGCCAAAACACCCTCTCCACCCCAGCCTCCTCCGTCCGACACCCCATCCACTTTTGTCCTCCTCCACCATGTCGGAGCTGATACCCCGATGCCCTTGTCCATTACAAGAGATCGACCTCTCTCATCCACGGCTTCGGACCGGGATCCTTGTATTCCGTCCTCTCGCTTCATCCCCGCCATTGTCCACCTTGCCAGCACCGCTCCTACGACCGTCTCGTCCACCGCGCCCCGCCACCATCGTCTACCCTTGTCGGTGTACAAAAGTAGGGGCTCTCCTTTTGACCCCTTTACTTGTGCGCGGGCGGTCAGAGCCACGCTCTGCGGCCACACTTAGCAGGGCAGAGGAGGGAAGCCAGAGAGAAGCCAAACACCAAGGTAAACAAGACAACGCCAAGGCCGAGAGCACAAATAGCAGAGGGACAAAGCAGGTACCCCCGGCAAGACTCTTGCCGGGGCAGCCTTAGCGGCCCCGACAAGACCCTTGCCGAGGTAGCTCGCCCAACGCCAGCAGAGCAAACCACCCTTGAGCCCACTGTTTCCAACACCATCAACCATGTTGGGCCAGGGCTCGGGAGGCACCTCCATGGTGGCATACAGATCTTTGTGAAGACAGAGAAACATTCAGGATTAGATGAGGACCAGAAGACGGCGACCCTCGGCGGGATCCAAGCCGAGGAAGTCCACAAGGCCCCCGGCAAGACCCTTGCAGGGGAAGACAGCAAGGCCCCTGGCAAGACCCTTGCCGGGGATGACGACAACGCCACGACAAGACCCTTGCCAGGACCTCAGCAAGGCCCTTGCCAAGGGCATCAGCAGGGCCACTGCCAGACCCGCACCAGCCAAGACTACCACCGTCGTTCGCATGCAGCTGCCAGCCCAACCAGCTGGGCAGGCACCTGCGTGGCAACATGCGACTTACAGGCCAAATCAGTGGAAAACGACACCTATGGGATCACAAGTATACATACTACGCTTGCCGGGGCGCGGGGTCATGAGAAGAGCAGGATTAACAGTCAGCACAAAGATCGTTTACCCAGGTTTGGGCCGCGAGGATGCGTATAACCCTAGTCCTGCTTTGGTGGATGTATTGAGTGTTCTTGGGCTTTCGAACTAGCTACGACGGCTGTGTCGTTCAAAAGAGCCAAATCCCCCTCTAGTACGCCATAGAGAAGAGGACCGGCGAGACCTCTCACACCCACTCCGACAAGCGCACTTCTTCAGGGAGTTGTGCTATCGTCGAGGACGTGCCAGAGAGCTCCACCGGCAAGAGCAAGAAATCCAGAGTTGCGCCGCCAGAGACCAAGAGGGTGTCCGTCAAGGAAGAGGGCATGGGAGGGGCTTTCACCATAAGCTCCACCCTCGATGGCAAATAGGAAGGCGCGCTCGTCGCTTTCCTGCGGGCGAATGTCGATGTGTTTGCGTGACAAGCATCCGACATCCCCGGCATTCCCAGGGAAGTGATTGAGCACCACCTTGCTGTCTGTCCCCATGCGCGGCCCGTCAAGCAGAAGGTCAGGAAGCAAGATTTGGAACGGCAGGAGTTCATCACAGAGGAGATCAGGAAATTGGAAGCAGCAGGTTTGGTGAGAGGAGTGCTCCATTCGACGCGGTTGGCCAATCCGGTGGTGGTGCGCAAGGCAAATGGGAAGTGGAGGCTGTGTATTGACTACATAGATATCAATAAGGCTTGTCCTAAAGACCCCTTCCCTTTGCCGCGCATTGACCAGATTGTTGACTCCATGGCCGGGTATGATCTGTTGCCAAATGTGTGCGTGACATCATTGAAGAAATTGGAGAAAGGAGGGCAGAGGCCGCAAGAGAAGTAGTCGACGAAAAACGGGTACCGATTCGGGGCGGCCTTGGTGCAGTTGGCGGGGACGACGTGCGTGGCTGGATGCCCCGCCTCCCCCCCATGTCTTACACCCCCAAAGGGGCTTGAATCTGTCCCGGAGCTCGAACACGTTGACCGTCGAGGGGAAGTAGGAGAGCTGCATCCGCTGCGCCGTCAACGCACTCTCTAGTGGCTCTGTCACTCCAGCATCCTTGGCCACTCCCTTGCCCTTGGTGGATTTGGGCGCCATGGCGGCTGGGGGGAGCAAGAGACAAAAGACGACGAAGATGCAACAGCGGCAAGCAAAAGCGAGAGCTCGAGAAGGAGGAATGAATGGGGTGGCGGCTCTGAGATTGGAGAAGACGCATGGAAGGGGGTAAAGTGAGCAGCGCGCCCGCGGTTATTCCTTTTTTATAGGGAAGGCATGAGCCGCCTCCTTGATACGTCTCCAACGTATCTCTAATTTTTGATTGTTCCATGCTATACTATATCCTACTTTGGACTTTATTGGGCTTTATTATACACTTTCATATTATTTTTGGGACTAACCTATTAACCGGAGGCCCAGCCCAGAATTGCTATTTTTTGCCTATTTCAGAGTCTCGTAGAAAAAGAATATCAAACGGAGTCCAAACGGAATGAAACCTTCGGGGGCATTATTTTCGGAATGGCCATGATCCAGAGGACTTGGACCCTACATCAAGAAAGCAACCAGGAGGGCACGAGGTAGGGGGGAGCGCCTACCCCCCAGGTGCGCCCTCCACCCTAGTGGGGGCCACGTTGCTCCACCGACATACTTCTTCCTCCTATATATACCTATGTACCCCCAAACTACCAGATACGGAGCCAAAGTCCTAATTCCACCGCCGTAACTTTCTGTATCTGTGAGATCCCATCTTGGGGCCTTTTCTGGAGCTCCGCCGGAGGGGGCATCGATCACGGAGGGCTTCTACATCAACACCATAGCCTCTCCAATGAAGTGTGAATAGTTTACTTCAGACCTTCGGGTCCATAGTTATTAGCTAGATGGCTTCTTCTCTCTTTTTGGATCTCAATACAAAGTTCTCCCCCTCTCCTGTGGAGATCTATTCGATGTAATCTTCTTGTGCGGTGTGTTTGTTGAGACCGATGAATTGTGGGTTTATGGTCAAGTTTATCTATGAACAATATTTGAATCTTCTCTGAATTCTTTTATGTATGATTGGTTATCTTTGCAAGTCTCTACGAATTATCAGTTTGGTTTGGCCTACTAGATTGATCTTTCTTGCAATGGGAGAAGTGCTTAGCTTCGGGTTCAATCTTGCGATGTCATTTACCAGTGACAGTAGGGGCAGCAAGGCACGTATTGTATTGTTGCCATCGAGGATAACAAGATGGGGTTTATTTCATATTGCATGAGTTTATCCCTCTACATCATATCATCTTGCTTAAAGCGTTACTCTGTTCTTTTGAACTTAATACTCTAGATGCATGCTGGGTAGCGGTCGATGTGTGGAGTAATAGTAGTAGATGCAGGCAGGAGTCGGTCTACTTGTCTCAGACGTGATGCCTATATACATGATCATACCTATATATTCTCATAACTATGCTCAATTCTGTCAATTGCTTAACAGTAATTTGTTCACCCACCGTAATACTTATGCTCTCGACAGAAGCCACTAGTGAAACCTATGGCCGCCGGGTCTATTTTCCATCATATTAATCCTCCGTCAACAAGCTATTTCCTTTTTCGTTTATTTTGCTTTCTTTACTTTGCATCTTTATCATAAAAATACCAAAAATATTATCTTATCATATCTATCAGATCTCACTTTCGTAAGTGACCATGAAGGGATTGACAACCACTTTATTGCATTGGTTGCGAGGATTTTATTTGTTTGTGTAGGTGCAAGGGACTCATGTGTGGCCTCCTACAGGATTGATACCTTGGTTCTCAAAAACCGAGGAAAATACTTACGCTACTTTGCTGCATCACCCTTTCCTCTTCAAGGGAAAACCAATGCAGTGCTCAAGAGGTAGCAAGAAGGATTTCTGGCACCGTTGTCGTTGAGTCTACGCAAAAGTCGACATACCAAGTACCCGTAACAAACCCTTATCTCCCACATTACATTATTTGCCATTTGCCTCTCGTTTTCCTCACCCCACTTCATCCTTGCCATTTTATTCACCCTCTCTCTCTCTGTCCCCCTTCTCTTTCCCTATTTGCCTCTTCTTGCTCGTATCTTGTTTGCTTGTGTGTTGGATTGCTTGCTTGTCGTTATGGCTAGTCCCCTATCTTCTCCGTTGTCTCCCGAAAATGAAGTTCTTAATTTTAAGCAAAGGGAAGGAGAAAATCTAAAAGACGCTTGGTACAGAATTTGCAATGCTCAAAATAGATCTACCAGAAAGCAATCTACTTTTGTTCTTCTCCGCAATTTTATGTAGGCACTACTGCTTGGCACAGATATATCCTTGATACCATTACCGGAGGGAATTTCTTGGGTAGCCACACTTTTGATTCCTATAATGCTATGATAGATTTGTTTGGCTCACCCCCTCTTTTGGTTAATGGAACTATGTTAACTTTGGAGCATGTAATGCAAAAACTTGAAATTATTGAAAATAAAGTTGCTACTATAGAGTTAATTGAAAATTTGGATAAAAAGATCCATAACCAAATTACTCAATATGGATCTAAAGTAGGAGTCGCTTTGAAAAATATTAAGGAGAAGGAACCCATAGTTAATGAAAGAATAAATCAGGATTCCACTAGAATCGATAAACTTGCGGGTATCATTACCAACTTGGGAACCGCTTTTTCTTCCGTAAAGAATACTCCAAGTCCTCCAACTAAAATTATAAATCTTATGTATGTTCCTAAAAATAAGGGTGAATCCTTAAGCAAGGAAATTGCGGATCTCAAATCTATAAGTATTCCTCCCAATCCTTTTGCTATCATTAAGGAATTGTTTGCTATTAATGATTGTTTCGATTTTGTGCCTAGAAGTTTGATAATTGATAAAAGTAAAGAAACTCTTAAGGGGTATAGATGTCTCATTAAAGAATTACCAACTAAAGATACCTAGATCTATCCTTGCTTTTATGCCTAGCTAGGGGCGTTAAACCATAGCGCTTGTTGGGAGGCAACGCAATTTTATTTTTATTCCTTGCTTTTTGCTCCTGTTTAGTAAAAATAATTTATCTAGCCTCTTGGTTGTGTTTTTTGTGTTTAATTAGTGTTTGTGCCAAGTAGAACCGTTGGGAAGACTTGGGGAAAGTCTTTTTAATCTTGCTGTAAAAAACAGAAACTTTAGCGCTCACGAGAATTGCTGCCATTTTTATTTGGAAAGTGCTATTTAGTTAATTATTTTTTAAGATGATTAATATATAAATTCCTCACGTCCAGCAATTTATTTTAGAATTTTTGGGGTTCCAGAACTTGCGTTAGTTACAGATTACTACAGACTGTTCTGTTTTTGACAGATTCTGTTTTTCGTGTGTTGTTTGCTTATTTTGATGAATCTATGGCTAGTAAAATAGTTTATAAACCATATACAAGTTGGAATACAGTAGGTTTAACACCAATATAAATAAATAATGAGTTCATTACAGTATCTTGAAGTGGTGTTTTGTTTTCTTTCGCTAACGGAGCTCATGAGATTTTCTACTTTAAGTTTTGTGTTGTGAAGT
Source organism: Triticum dicoccoides (assembly GCF_002162155.2). Taxonomy (NCBI): domain Eukaryota; kingdom Viridiplantae; phylum Streptophyta; class Magnoliopsida; order Poales; family Poaceae; genus Triticum; species Triticum dicoccoides. Next base: position 409,492,443 of record NC_041388.1, on the reverse strand, counting down.
TTTCAAGTTTTGGGTGAAAGATTTGATGGATTATGGAAAAAGGAGTGGAAACAGCCTAAGCTTGGGGATGCACATGGAACCCCAAGATAATCTAAGGACACCTAAAATCCCAAGCTTGGGGATGCCCCGGAAGGCATCCCCTCTTTCGTCTACTTCCATCGGTAACTTTACTTGGAGCTATATTTTTATTTACCACATGATATGTGTTTTGCTTGGAGAGTCTTGTATTATTTGAGCCTTTATTTGTTAGTTTTCCACAATCGTCCTTGCTGTACATACCTATTGAGAGAGACACACATGATTCGGAAATTGTTAGAATACTCTATGTGCTTCACTTATATCTTTTGAGTTATATAGTTTTTGCTCTAGTGCTTCACTTATGTTTTTTAGGGCATGGTGGTGGATTTGTTTTATAGAAACTATTGTTCTCTCATGCTTCACTTAGATTATTTTGAGAGTCCTACAAAACAGCATGGTAATTTGCTTTAATTATGTTAGGCATTCAAGATTAATAAAAAAATCTTATGAGTGTGTTGAATACTATGAGAAGTTTGATACTTGATAATTGTTTTGAGATATGGAGATGGTGATATTAGAGTCGTGCTAGTTGAGTAGTTGTGAATTTGAGAAATGCTTGTGTTGAAGTTTGTGATTCCCGTAGCATGCACGTATGGTGAACCGTTATGTAAAGAAGTTGGAGCATGAATTATTTATTGATTGTCTTCCTTATGAGTGGCGGTCGGGGACGAGTGATGGTCTTTTCCTACCAATCTATCCCCCTAGGAGCATGCGCGTAGTAATTTGCTTCGATAACTAATAGATTTTTGCAATAAGTATGTGAGTTCTTTATGACTAATGTTGAGTCCATGGATTATACATACTCTCACTCTTCCACCATTGCTAGCCTCTCTAATACCGTGCACCTTTCACCGGTATCATACACCCACCATATACCTTCCTCAAAACAGCCACCATACCTACCTATCATGGCATTTCCATAGCCATTCCGAGATATATTGCCATGCAACTTTCCACCGTTCCGTTTACTATGACATGCTCCATCATTGTCATATTGCTTTGCATGATCATGGAGTTGACATTTTAGTTGTGGCAAAGCCACCATTCATAATTCTTTTGTACAAGTCACTCATGCATCATTGCTATCCTGGTATACCGCCGGAGGCATTCATATAGAGTCATACTTTGTTCTAGTATCGAGTTGTAATCCTTGAGTTGTAAATAAATAGAAGTGTGATGATCATCATTCATAGAGTATTGTCCCAGAAAAAAAGGGAGAAAGGCCAAATAAAAAAAGGAAGGCCCAAAATATATATATATATATAAAGGGACAATACTACTATCTTTTTTTCCACACTTGTGCTTCAAAGTAGCACCATGATTTTCATGATAGATAGTCTCCTATGTTATCACTTTCATATACTAGTGGGAATTTTTGATTATAGAACTTGGCTTGTATATTCCAATAATGGGCTTCCTCAAAATGCCCTAGGTCTTTGTGAGCAAGCAAGTTGGATGCACACCCACTTAGTTCTTTTTGTTGAGCTTTCATATACTTACAACTCTAGTGCATCCGTTGCATTGCAATCCCTACTCACTCACATTGATACCTATTAATGGGCATCTCCATAGCCCGTTGATACGCCTAGTTGATGTGAGACTATCTTCTCCCTTTTTGCCTTCTCCACAACCACCATTCTATTCCACATATAGTGTTATGTCCATGGCTCACGCTCATGTATTGTGTGAAGATTGAAAAAGTTTGAGAACACCAAAAGTATGAAACAATTGCTTGGCTTGTCATCGGGGTTGTGCATGATTTAAATACTTTGTGTGGTGAAGATGGAGCATAGCCAGACTATATGATTTTGTAGGGATACCTTTCTTTGGCCATGTTATTTTGAAGAGACATAATTGCTTAGTTAGTATGCTTGAAGTATTATTATTTCTATGTCAATATTGAACTTTTCTCTTGAATCTTTCGGATCTGAATATTCATACCACAATTAAGAGAATTACATTGAAATTATGCCAAGTAGCATTCCACATCAAAAATTCTGTTTTAATCATTTACCTACTCGAGGACGAGCAGGAATTAAGCTTGGGGATACTTGATACGTCTCCAACGTATCTATAATTTTTGATTGTTCCATGCTATATTATATCCTATTTTGGACATTACAGGGCTTTATTATACACTTTTGTATTATTTTTTGGACTAAACTATTAACCGGAGCCTAGCCCAGAATTGTTGTCTTTTGCCTACTTTAAAGTCTCGCGGAAAAAGAATATCAAACGGCGTCCAAACGGAATGAAACCTTCGGGAACGTGATTTTTGGAACGAACATGATCCAGAGGACTTGGACCCAACATCAAGAAAGCAACTAGGAGGGCACGAGATAGGGGGCGTGCCTACCCCCCAGGCGCGCCCTCCACCCTTGTGGGGCCCACGTTGCTCCACCGACGTACTTCTTCCTCCTATATATACCTACGTACCCCCAAACTACCAGATACGGAGCCAAAATCCTAATTCCTCCGCCATAACTTTCTGTATCCGTGAGATCCCATCTTGGGGCCTTTTCCGGAGCTCCGCCGGAGGGGGCATTGATCACGGAGGGCTTCTACATCAACACCATAGCCTCTCCGATGAAGTGTGAGTAGTTTACTTCAGTCATTTGGGTCCATATTTATTAGCTAGATGGCTTCTTCTCTCTTTTTGATCTCAATACAAAGTTCTCCCCCTCTCTTGTGGAGATCTATTCGATGTAATCTTCTTTTGCGGTGTGTTTGTTGAGACCAATGAATTGTGGGTTTATGATCAAGGTTATCTATGAACAATATTTGAATCTTCTCTGAATTATTTTATGTATGATTGGTTATCTTTGCAAGTCTCATCGAATTATCAGTTTGGTTTGGCCTACTAGATTGATCTTTCTTGCAATGGGAGAAGTGCTTAGCTTTGGGTTCAATCTTGCAGTGTCCTTTCCCAGTGACAGTAGGGGCATCAAGGCACATATTGTATTGTTGCCATCGAGGATAACAAGATGGGGTTTATTTCATATTGCATGAGTTTATCCCTCTACATCATGTCATCTTGCTTAAAGTGTTACTCTGTTCGTTTGAACTTTATACTCTAGATGCATGCTAGATAGCGGTCGGTGTGTGGAGTAATAGTAGTAGATGCAGGCAGGAGTCGGTCTACTTGTCTCGGACGTGATGCCTATATACATGATCATACCTATATATTCTCATAACTATGCTCAATTCTTTCAATTGCTCAACAGTAATTTGTTCACCCATCGTAATACTTATGCTCTCAAGAGAAACCACTAGTGAAACCTATGGCCCCCGGGTCTAGTTTCCATCATATTAATCCTTCGTCAACAAGCTATTTCCTTTTCTGTTTATTTTGCTTTATTTACTTTGCATCTTTATCATAAAAATACCAAAAATATTATCTTATCATATCTATCAGATCTCACTTTCGTAAGTGACCGTGAAGGGATTGACAACCCCTTTATTGCGTTGGTTGCAAGGATTTTATTTGTTTATGTAGGTGCGAGGGACTCGTGCGTGGCCTCCTACTGGATTGATACCTTGGTTCTCAAAAACTGAGGGAAATACTTATGCTACTTTGCGGCATCACCCTTTCCTCTTCAAGGGAAAACCAACGTAGTGCTCAAGAGGTAGCACTCCTTTCCCATTAACAGTGATGTGACACATGTGTGCGGAAACCGTCCCACGCATGACCCCCATGTCACGGACGACCCTCCACGTTGCGCGGGTCGTGGGGAAGCGCAGCGGACGAGAAGCTACTGCGGTAGAATCTGCCCCACCTGCCCACGCACCATTCTTGGCCTAGCCCAACAACGCGTCGCGCTTATGTATGGCCCAGGCCCGGGGGCTCCTGTTGGTGTACAAAAGTAGGGGCTTTCCTTTTGACCCCTTTACTTGTGCGCGGGCGGTCAGAGCCACGAGTCGCGGCCACACTTAGCAGGGCAGAGGAGGGAAGCCGGAGAGAAGCCGAAGCACCAAGGCAAACAAGACAACGCCAGGGCCGAGAGCACAAAGAGCATAGGAACGAAGCAGGTTCCCCCGGCAAGACTCTTGCCAGGGCAGCCTCAGCGGCCCCGACAAGACCCTTGCCGGGGCAGCTCGCCCAACGCCAGCGGAATGCACGACCCTTGAGCCCACAGTTTCCAACACCATCAACCACATTGGGCCAGGGCTCGGGAGGCACCTCCATGGTGGCATGCAGATCTTTGTGAAGACAGAGAAACACTCAGGATCAGATGAGGACCAGAAGACAGCGACCCTCGGCGGGATCCTAGTCGAGGAAGTCCACAAGGCCCCGGGCAAGACCCTTGCCGTGGATGACAGCAAGGCCCTCGGCAAGACCCTTGCCAGGGATGACGACAACGCCACGGCAAGACCCTTGCCGGGCCCCTAGCAAGGCCCTTGCTGAGGGCATCAGCAGGGCCACTGCCAGACCCGCACCAGCCAAGACTAACACCGTCGTTCGCATGCAGTTGCCAGCCCAACCAGCTGGGCAGGCACTTGCGTGGCAACATGTGACTTCCAGGCCAAATCAGCAGGCACCTGCGTGGTGGCATGCGGACCTTCATGAAGGCCCTACCACCGCGCGAACTCAGCTGCCTGCCTGTCTACATGGCACTACATGCATCGCTAGCCTGGGTGCGTATCGAAGCGAGGAGGAGCGGCGATGGACGGGACAAGCCTCGTTCTCATCCCCGATAAAACTAAGGGACACCTAAGCGATGCATTAAATGTGTCTTGTCCTGTAATACGGGCGATAAGCTCGCAGTACTGTAGGCCTTTCCACCTCCTGTGTGCCACTGTGGCAGCCCCTTTCGACTATAAAAGGAGGCCTATGGCGTACTGGAGGGGGATTCGGCTCTTTTGAACGACACAGTCGCCGTAGCTAGTTTGAAAGCCCAAGAACACTCAATACATCCACCAAAGCAGGACTCGGGTTTTACGCATCCTCGCGGCCTGAACCTGGGTAAAGAATCTTTGTGCTGACTGTTAATCTTGCTCTTCTCACGACCCCGCGCCCCAGTAACTGTAGTAGGGATTCTGGTGATCCCATAGGTGTCACTTCCCATCGACAACCCTCCTAGATCTGCTTCCATGCTGCCGACAGCCATCGCTACCGCAGCATCGTCAAATTCTCAGCAGATGCATACACGGCGCCGCACCAGAGGCGGTACTCTTTCATAATTGCTCAACTTATTTATCACAGCAAGATAATAGATCGCCACTGCTTTACTCTGATTTGTTGTCCATCACTTACTTGCTAGTTGAAAGCAAACATCGGTTGTGAAGTTGCCTTTGTCTGGTTTGCACCTTCAGATCCGCCATGGCATGCTCAACACTATACTCGCAGTGCTTATGGTTTCCCCCTTTTATATTCCACACTAGTTAAAAGACAGTAGACTAAATTTCAAAATTGGGTCAGTCGATTTTTGAGAGCTCACCGGAGTTCGCTGGTGCGAAGGAAGGGGCTCGGGTGGGGACGGTGGTTGTGGGGGCGGTGGTGGGGCCTCGTTGAATAAAGAAAACTCGACGCAGGTGGGGGCGGGGGTGGGGGTGGGGGTGGCGGAGGAACACAGGTGGTGGGGGCCGGTGATTTCGCCGACGGCCCGTGCAGTGTTCTGTATGGGAAGAATCAGAGACGAGGAAGAAGAAGGGTTAGGAGACGTAGGACTTCATCCAACAACCTGAAATGGTCGACTGACCTAAATAACAAAAGTCACGCGACTTGCATGCAGACATGCAGAATATGCTTCCTCTTCTGTTCTTTAACATGTTCCGCTTCTGTTCTTTAGTAAGCACAGTATGTTCCTTGTCAGGAAGGGGAGCAGGGACATCTGCAGTCGACACCTCTATTTGGGCTGGTTCTGCTAAATGATTTCGCACTTCGAACTGGTCTGCCATAATACCCCAGAAATGGTGGGAGCCGCGTAGTCTTTGATAGACTAAACTGATAGTAATAGTTGTGCGCCTTTAGATGAATAGAGCTGGCCTGCAGGTGATCGATAGGCTGCATATTAGTAGTGGCAAAACCCTATGTTTTCCAGCCAGTTCCGCTTTCTCGATTTATTTATGGTGGTTGTGGCGTACCCCTATTATCTACACTATGATCTGCCTACTGGCTCTGCGCTCTCGTTATCATGGTTTGGCAATAAAATTTCTATACGGTATATTATGAACCTATCGTCTGCCAACTATCCTTACATCTGGGGCCCCCAACAGGGAGCTTTTTTTTGTGTAGTTGTGCCAGATTATATGAATCTACTCACCATATTACAGCACACATGGGCTCTCTCATCAGAATCAAGTGATAGCACACAAGGGTTTACAGGGAGCCTATATTATATTACAATATCCTCTGCATTACAAAGATAATCTCACTACTATTTGTGTTTTCATGCTTTACGGATATTGTACGTAATCACAATGAATATAAAAATGAGCACATCAGAAGAATATTGCGGAACAGTTCAATGCGTAACAAACTTGGCATCAAGGGATTGAGGTCCATTGTGGATGCAATGAAACCCACATGCTCCCGACCTATAGATTCGTATTCAGAATATGATCCTAGTGACTATTCTGAGCTCAAGGAGTCAAAAGCAGATGGCCTATCATGTTCACCCAATAAGGTGCATGTTCTAATTTGGCAAGGTTTTATTGGTTGCACATATCTTGCATAAGGTGTCTTGCATTTCTTTTGCTTCGTTGCACTGCCATCTGCTTAGTTTACTCATGATATATGTGAAGATCCCATGCCCATCCATTATCAACACCTATTCCATTTGTCGTCATACCATGTTTTTCCATTCAAATGTTGTTCTTGTGTTTCAGACATCCAAAAGGAAGAGGGTGATTGCAAAACCTGAAGGAGTACAAGCAAAGTCCTTGAAAAAGGTAGTGCTACCGGAGAAATCACATAGCACCCGACGTATATTGGCGATCGAACCAGCGCCGCAAAACCTAGGATATCACAATTATGTTGGTCGCTGCTTTGCTCTTGTGAGTAGCTATTGTCCTATCAATGTCCTTACATTCATACCTGGTGGATTATGTGACATCATTGTGCATTGTAGCTTGCTTATCCACTGTTCACTCCAAATTATTAGATATATATTAATGCTTAAATGAATGTAGAATAAACCCAATGCCTATGAAGAAATTTAGTTCTGCATTGTCCTTGTAAGTATCTGTTGTCCTTCATCACTGTACTTATATTTGTCAGCTAGTTCTTCATGTACACTTTGCAGCTTATTTTCCCTTGTCCTCCATTTTTCTACACATCAGATCTACATTTACTCTTGCCAAAATATTGAATACAACCAATGTTACTGAAGAAGTTTAGCTCCACATTGCTCTTGTCGGTGCCTTCTGCCTGTATGTTGTATGTACATTTGTACTCTGCAACTTAATTTAAATAATTGCCATTTGTTCCTATATTTTCACATCTATATTTACTCTTAACAAAATGTAGAATAAAGGCAATACTCTTGAAGAAGAGTGTGCAGTAAACTTCTTGAATTGCCCCCCCATTAATATGGACAAGGCCTTTATAGAGCCTGTCTTCACTACTAATGTAAGTTTGTCCTCCTCGAGCCTTCAAACTTTGTTGTTTATATTTGGATAGCTATGAGTGCAAATGTTGTTTATTTTTGTCGTCTGCATCAAATTGCTTGTTCAAAGTTTATAAAGTAGAAGTACATAAACATAAGTTTGTCCTTCTCAATTTCAGTTTTTAGTTGTACAATCTAGTTCCTTATTCGTACCATGCAAATTAAACTAAATGTAGCAAGTTATCTTCTTTAGCACTATGTGTATGCTTGTGCTCTTGATCTGTAATCCAGTGGTGTGGTGAGACTACCAACAACAGCACAATGTCATACCCTGCAATGTCTCAACTATGAACAATGCCATATTATATTAATGTTATTTAAATCATGTCTCTTTATTTACCAATCTGAAATGGTATAAATTGACAGTGCACTCACCATTCATGCTTATACGTTGTTTAGAACTACATCTATGCTTGTGTTCTTGATCTGTAATCTAGTGGTCTGGTGAAGCTGGCCGCTCCTGCACAATGCCATTTCCTGTCGTCTTAACTATGAACAATGCCTATTATGTTAATGCTATTTTAAACCATGTTTCTTTATTTATGATAAAGAAATGAGATGAATTGACAGCGTTGATGCTTATACGTGCAAAACCTGTTATCTACCTACTTGTTTCTCTTTTAGGGTGACAACACTCCTGCTAGGAAGAACTGCCACAATGATAGTGAGATGAACCCATTGTTTGTCCCTCTAACACATATTCCAGAGGAGATGGCAACACATATTGACGGTAGGGATACAACCACGAAGTCACATCTTTGTTGGGGAACGCAGTAATTTCAAAAAAATCCTACTAAGGGAGTCCTGGATTAAGGGGTCCTCGGGCGTCCGACCTGTTGGACATGGGCCGGACTGATGGGCCGTGAAGATACAAGACAGAAGACTCTCTCCCGTGTCTGGATAGGACTCACCTTAGCGTGGATGGCAAGACTGGCGTTCGGATATGAAGATTCCTTTCTCTGTAACTGACTTTGTACAACCCTAGCCCCTCCGGTGTCTATATAAACCGGAGGGTTTAGTCCGTAGACGCAATCATAATCATACAGGCTAGACTCCTAGGGTTTTAGCCACAACGATCTCGAGGTAGATCAACTCTTGTAATCCTAATACTCATCAATATCAATCAAGTAGGATGTAGGGTACTACCTCCATCAAGAGGGCCCGAACCTGCCTAAAACATTGTGTCCCCTGTCTCCTATTACCATCGACCTTAGACGCACAGTTCAGGACCCCCTACCCGAGATCCATCGGTATTGACACCGACATTGGTGCTTTCGTTGAGAGTTCCACTGTGTCGCCGTCAAAAGGTTCGATGGCTCCATCCATCATCTACAACAATGCGGCCTTAGGGGAGGTTTTTTCCCTGGCCAGATCTTCGTATTTGGCGGCTTCGCACTGCGGGCCAACTCGCTTGGCCATCTAGAGCAGATCGACAGCTACGCCCCAGGTCACCAGATTAGTTTTTGAAACTTGGATTATGTTGCTGATATCCGAGGAGAATTGATCTTCCAAGGATTCACGATCCCAACCTCCGCTCTAGCCCTAGATCCGGAGCATATCGCCAGGTCCGAAGACGGGCTCCCTGAGCTCGCCGGACTATCGGTGGCCACTAGGCCCAGCACTGGAGAGCCGGAGGAGGCAGTGTCGCCGGTAACCATCACAAAGCCGGACTCTTCCCCGGACGCTGGCTCCGAACTCTCAGAGTCAGCATCATGTGAGCTCAGCCGAGGAATTCCCTTCCCTCCATACTCCACAGATTCTTTTCTCTCTCGACAAACCTCGCCTTTAAGCGTGGCTCTGGACTTGATGCGATCCCTCGTGATTACAGAGGAGCAACGTCCGAACTATGCCCAGCCCGGACTAGGGGCTGAGAGCGGGGAATTTTACGTCCCACCCACCACCCACTTTATAGCCACTATTGAGGACTTAACAGACATGCTCGATTATGACTCTGAAAACATCGATGCTATGGACGAGGATGCTGGAGAAGAGGAGGCCCAAAACCCGTTGTTTACCGGACGCTATACAGGCACCTCTTCGTATGACGTGTACATGGTGGATACACCCAAGGAGGGTGACAGTGATAATGAGAAAAATCCAGTAGAGGATAAACCTCCCAAGATACAACCAAAGCACCGACGGCGCCGCTCTAAATCACGCCGCAACAAAGATAGCAATACCGGCACGAGAGACAACAATACTCTAGATAATGCCAAAGACCAAGAAAACCCCGTCGAGAAAAACTCTGAACAAGACGATCGGGATGATGGGCAAGTTAGACCTGATGAACAGGCCATAAACGAAGACTCGGAGGATAGTAACTATCTTTCGCTCTCCGAGGATGAGGTGAGCCTCGGCAACGAGGATTTTATCGTGCCTGAGGAACCTCTCGAGCAGGAGCGCTTTAAGCGCCGGCTAATAGCCACTACAAGCAGCCTAAAAAAGAAGCAGCATCAGCTTCAAGCTGATCAAGATCTGTTGAACGACAGATGGACTGATGTCCTGGCAGCCGAGGAATACAGCCTCGAGCGCCAAACCAAAAGTTACCCGGAGCGCAAATTGCTACCTCAATTCAATGACGAGGCACGGGAGCCCGTACCATCAGCGCGTAATGCGGCTGATCGACCACCACGTGGCCGGGACAAAGCGGAAACTCAAGTCGAACACCCGCCCGTCTTACCTCGCCGTAAAGGCAGAGACACAACAACTCGGGGATACATATATGACCTGCGGCAAGACTTGAAGACTAAAGTAGGTCTGGCCAGATCGATCTACGGATCGCAGGGGCGTGCCTCGACGTGCAACGACGGCCGTCAAGCCGAACATGACTAGCACAATCACGTCCGGGCCAAAAACCGCAGACGGACTCGATCTGAACTACGTTGCGATCTGGCCCGATATAGAGGCACCGCACACCCCCTCTGCTTCACTAATGAAGTAATGGAACATGAATTCCCAGAAGGGTTCAAACCCGTGAATAACAAATCATATGATGGAACAACAGATCCCGCGGTATGGACTGAAGACTTTATTCTCCACATTCATATGGCCTGCGATGATGAGCTTCATGCCATCAAGTACCTCCCCCTAAAACTCAAGGGACCGGCCCGGCACTGGCTGAATAGCCTGCCTGAAAACTCTATTGGCAGCTGGGAAGACCTAGAAGACGCCTTCCGCATCAACTTCCAAGGGACATACGTCAGACCTCCGGATGCCGATGACTTAAGTCACATAGTTCAACATCCCAGAGAGTCAGCCAGGAAATTCTGGACCAGGTTCTTAACTAAAAAGAACCAGATCATCGACTGCCCAGATGCTGAAGCCCTAGCGGCCTTTAAGCATAGCATCCATGACGAATGGCTCGCCCGACATCTTGGCCAAGAAAAGCCGAAGTCCATGGCAGCCCTCACGACACTCATTGAGGGAGTCCTGGATTAGGGGGTGTCCAGATGGCCGGACTATACCTTCAGCCGGATTCCTGGACTATGAAGATACAAGATTTAAGACTTCGTCCCGTGTCCGGAAGTGACTTTCCTTGGCGTGGAAGGCAAGCTTGGCGATACGGATATGTAGATCTCCTACCATTGTAACCGACTTTGTGTAACCCTAACCCTCTCTGGTGTCTATATAAACCGGAGGGTTTTAGTCCATAGGACAACATACAGAACAACAATCATACCATAGGCTAGCTTCTAGGGTTTAGCCTCTCCGATCTCATGGTAGATCTACTCTTGTACTACCCATATCATCAATATTAATCAAGCAGGACGTAGGGTTTTACCTCCATCAAGAGGGCCCGAACCTGGGTAAAACTTCGTGTCCCTTGCCTCCTGTTACCATCCGGCCTAGACACACAGTTCAGGACCCCCTACCCAAGATCCGCCGGTTTTGACACCGACATTGGTGCTTTCATTGAGAGTTCCTCTGTGTCGTCGCTGTCAGGCTTGATGGTTCCTACGATCATCAATAGCGATGTAGTCCAGGGTGAGACCTTCCTCCCCGGATAGATCTTCACCTTCAGCGGCTTCGCACTGCAGGCCAATTCACTTGGCCATCTGGAGCAGATAGAAAGCTATGCCCCTGGCCGTCAGGTCAGATTTGGAAGTTTAAACTACACGACTGACATCCGCGGGGCCTTCATCCTCGACGGATTCGAGCCACTGCCGAGCATGCCGCACCGTCATGACGAGCATGATCTAGCTCTGCCGCCGGGTAGTGCCCTGGAGGCCGCACCCGCATCGGCTTCGACCCTTAATTCGGAGCCAACTGCGCCGATCGAGGATGGGTGGTTGGACGCCGCCTCGGGGGCTGTGATCTCAACGGCGATCGAGCCGAACACCAGCCCCGCACTCCGCGAGACTCATGACTCCAAGGAGCCGAGCTCCCCTCCGGACTCCGAACCCTCCGCGCCCCTGCCGATCGAATCCGATTGGGCGCCGATCATTGAGTTTACTGCCGCGGACATCTTTCAGCACTCGCCTTTCGGCGATATTCTGAAGACACTAAAGTCTCTCTCTTTATCAGGAGAGCCCTGGCGGGACTACAGTCAGCAAGGTTGGGATACGTACGATGAAGAAATTCAAAGCCCACCCACCACCCACTTTGTAGCCACTTTCGACGATTTAACCGACATGCTCGACTTCGACTCCGAAGACATCGATGGTATGGACACCGATGCAGGAGACGATGAAGAACCAGCGCCTATTGGGCCCTGGAAAGCCACCTCGTCGTATGACCTATACATGGTGGACACCCCAAAACAAGGAGATGGTGATGGAACAGCGGAGGATGACCCCTCCAAGAAACAGCCTAAGCGTCGGCGCCAGCGGCGCCGCTCAAAATCCCGCCAAAGCAAATATGGTGATTCTAGCACAGGAGATAATAATACTCCGTAGAATGCCGAAGAAAGTCCCCTCCAGCAAGATTCAGCACAGGTGGATGGAGAAGCCAGCCCTCATGAGAGAGCGGTAGACAGAGAGGTCGAGGACGATAATTATACGCCTCCCTCCGAAGATGAGGCAAGCCTCGACGATGACGAATTCGTCGTGCCAGAGGATCCCGCCAAACAAGAGCGTTTTCAACGCAGGCTTATGGCCACGGCAAGAAGCCTCAAGAAAAAACAGCAACAACTTAGAGCTGATCAAGATTTGCTAGTCGACAGATGGACTGAAGTCCTTGCGGCCGAAGAGCATAAACTCGAACGCCCCTCCAAGAGCTACCCAAAGCGTAGGTTGCTACCCCGATTAGAGGAGGAAGCACTTAAACCTACATCACCAGCACTTGATACGGCCGACCGGCCACCTCGTGGCCGCGACAGAGAGGCCTCTCGGCCCTCCACTCAAGCCGCACCCCGTACCAAGGCACGGGAAAATGCGCTAGACATGCGAGATATGTTGGAGGACAAGGCATGGCAAACAAGATCGATCTATGAATCGCGTGGGCGCCCCATGACTCGAGAGGGTAACCGTCACACCGGACAAAAATCTGGTAGGGCCGAACACAGTAGACCAAGCTCATTGGAGCTACGTCGTGATATAGCCCAGTACAGAGGCGCCGCACACCCACTATGCTTCACACACGAAGTAATGGATCATCAAATCCCCGAGGGTTTAAAACCCGTAAACATCAAATCATATGATGGCACAACAGATCCTGCGGTATGGATCGAGGATTATCTCCTTCATATCCACATGGCCCGTGGCGATGATCTCCACGCCATCAAATACCTCCCACTCAAGCTTAAAGGACCAGCTCGGCATTGGCTTAACAGCTTGCCAGCAGGATCAATCGGTTGTTGGGAGGACCTGGAAGCCGCATTCCTCGACAATTTCCAGGGCACTTATGTGCGACCACCAGACGCCGATGACCTAAGCCACGTAATTCAGCAGCTAGAGGAATAATCCAGGCAATTCTGGACACAGTTCCTAACAAAGAAAAATCAAATAGTCGACTGTCCGGACGCCGAGGCCCTAGCAGCCTTCAAGCACAATATCCGTGACGAGTGGCTTGCCCGGCACCTTGGACAGGAGAAGCCGAAATCTATGGCAGCACTCACGACACTCATGACCCGCTTTTGCGCGGGAGAAGACAGCTGGCTTGCTCGTAGCAAAAATATGACCAAGAACCCTGGTAATTCAGATACCAGGGACAGTTAAATGCCGAAAATACAGACAAGGGGCTGCATAGAGATGATGACGAAGAGCCCCGGCCGCCGAACAATAGTGGACAAAAGGGTTTTCCCCCACAAGTGCGGATGGTGAACATCATATACGCAACCCACATCCCCAAGAGGGAGCGGAAGCGCGCGTTAAGGGACGTATATGCGATAGAGCCAGTCGCCCCAAAGTTCAACCCATGGTCCTCCTGCCCGATCACCTTTGATCGAAGGGACCATCCCACTAGCACCCGTCATGGCGGATTCGCCGCATTGGTTCTAGACCCAATTATTGACGGATTTCATGTCACTCGAGTCCTTATGGACGGTGGCAGTAGCCTGAACCTGCTTTACCAGGATACAGTGCAGAAAATGGGCATAGAGCCCTCGAGGATTAAGCCCACCAAAACGACCTTTAAAGTCATAATACCAGGTGTAGAGGCCAACTATACAGGCTCAGTCACACTTGAAGTGGTCTTCGGATATCTGGATAATTTCCGAAGCGAGGAGTTAATCTTCGACATAGTCCCATTCCACAGTGGCTATCACGCACTGCTCGGACGAACCGCATTCGCCAAGTTCAATGCGGTACCGCACTACGCATACCTTAAGCTCAAGATGCCAGGCCCTCGAGGAGTAATTACAGTCAATGGAAACACTGAACGCTCCCTACGAACGTAGGAGCACAAGGCGGCCCTTGCAGCGGAAGTACAAAGCAGCCTCTCCAGGCAGTTCTCCAGTCCGGCCATTAAACGTCCGGACACCGTCAAGCGCGCCCGGAGTAACCTACAACAAGATCGCCTGGCATGTTCCGAGCAGGTGTAGCAATGCGGCCCCAACCCCAGCCCTCGCAAAAATGCGACACCAATACTTCATGTACATAACTAGGCTCTAGAAATACCATGGGTACAGGGGGAGGGGCACCATCACGGCACGCCCGAAACACGGCTTAAAACGCACCAGGGGCTGCCGATTTTTTTTAATTTTCTCTTACTTTCAGGACTCCACTCTTCGGAAGGCCTGTTCGGCAGTTCAATTGTCGCACAAATGATGCAAGAACCAGGGAAGCAGACAAGCCATGCCGCATTACGGAACTCCCAGGTGGTCTCTATCACGAGCAGTATACCTGTTTCGCATACCATTCCGCAACCCGCCCCTGGAACGGACATGTTAAAGTAGTCCAACCTTTTGCTTATCGCATTATTTGTATCGTTCTGCTTTGATCGCAGCCCTTTTTAATAAACAATGCATAGCCTTTGTCTATTTTTGCATTACTCTTTTTTTTACAAATATATGTTCCTTAACGACATGTTGCACCCGTACACTTTGGTATGGCCAAAATACGCCAGGGGCTCTAGTACCCCTCAATATGGTGTGAGAAGTCCGAACACTTTAACAAGTGCGGCACCCCGAACTTATAACATTATATGCATCGGCTCCGAATCATGTCTTGGGTCAATATTGGGTTTGCCCGGCTCCTATGTTTTGGTGCCTTACGTTCCGCTATATCGGCTAAGGTAGCACTACGAGAACTACTACGATTGTGCCCCAGTTGAGCTGGGTCGAGCACCTCAGTAGAGAAAGCTAAAACTGACTGTCATGATGAAGTGAGAGATGGTCGCTGTTCGAGAGGTTTTTCGAGTCCCTAAAGACTTATGCCGCTTAGAGCGAGGAGTCGGCTTTGTCCGGCCAAGGCATGGATAGCGCCCCGAAATCGATCTTTCGAATACCAGGGGCTTCGCCGAAATTTAAAATTATAGAATTCTATGGATAAGTGAGAGTGTTCACGCATTATAGTACGATTGCCTTGTTCGTTGGGCTGAGCGCCTCCCTCGAAGGACCCAAACATGGGAAAAAGAGCGCTCAGGTTTATCCCCGAACACCCCAGCACTAGTGGCACGGGGGCAGAAGCCGACGACTCGCCATCTCTTAGAATTGATAAACAGCCGCACAGAAGGTAATATATTAAATTCCTACAGCATTGCTTAGCGCATATGAACAAGTTTTCAGCGCATAAGACAAAACAAGCGTGTTTTACTCAAAAATTACATCCCTAGAACATTCATCCGCCATAAGGCAGGCACCCTTCAGAACATCCTTATAATAATTCTCGGGCTTGTGATGCTCCTTCCCCGGCGGTGGCCCGTCCTTCACAAGCTTCTCAGCATCCAGCTTGCCCCAGTGCACCTTAGCACGGGCAAGGGGCCTACGGGCGCCTTCAATGCAGACGGAGCGCTTGATGACTTCGAGCCTTGGACATGCCCCCATCAGCCGCCGCACCAGCCCGAAATAGCTCCCAGGCAGAGCCTCTCCAGGCCACAGCCGAACTATGAGGCCCTTCATGGCCTGTTCGGCCGCCTTGTGGAGCTCGACCAGTTGCTCCAGCTGGTTTCTCAGGGGCACGGGGTGTCCGGCCTCAGCATACTAAGACCAGAAAACCTTCTCTGTCGAGCTGCCTTCCTCGGCTCGATAGAATGCGGCGGCATCGGACACGCTACAGGGAAGATCTGTGAATGCTCCTGGAGATCTCCGGATTTGGGTAAGTAACAGGTAACTTACGTTTACGTGTTTGCTTTGCATAAAGAATGCCTTACCCGCTGCTATCTTTTTCACCTCATCCAACTCCTGGAGGGTCTTGATTCGGCCTTGGCAGACTTGGCATTTTCGATAACCATCGCGAGCTCGGACGCTCGCGTCTTTGAGTCAAGCTCCAAACTCTCATGTTTTTCCATGAGTGCCTGGAGCTCCTGCCGCACCTTGCCAACCTCGGCCTCATACTTCTCCCGTTTGGTGCGCTCCGTGGCCGCCCTCTTCTTGGCCTCGAGCAGCGCTTGCTTAAGGGTCGTCACCTCAGACGTGGCCCCTACAATAGCCATGATAATCCTGTCATTTTTTGCAATTGCACCTTTTTTATATATATATTTAGACAAGGTATTTCTTACCTTCCTTGTCCTCGAGCTACTTCTTGGCACACCCGAGCTCTTGTTCGGACTGCTCGAGGTTCTGCTTTAGCGTGTCCACTTCCGCAGTCAGTGTGGCGGATGCCAGCAGAGAAGCCAGCTCATGATTGGATGGGCAGAGAGAAGGAAGGCATGGGTGAAAGAGGTGAATCCTTTCCCTCTATATAAAGGCAGTGAATATCAAGCGCCTTCCCACTTGCCTTAAAACTCGCTTATTCTTGAAGGATCGTGCAGGTGGCGTGGTTGGATTACCCACGCATGCATTGATGAGGATCCTGCAATAAGGGGACACGATCTCTGCTTTGACAAGACGTACCAATAAAACCGCATCTTGAAACATGGAGCGGGAGGCTAAAAAGTGTTTTGAAATAATGACCGGGCTGGGACGAGATGTCACGCTACGGAAGTTGGACTCATAAAATATTATACTTTGTACGTATGTGTGTGGTACTCGTTTTGAGCCGGACACGTTTTCTGTGTTTGAAGGTTGCTTTGAAGTATTCGGGGAGGAACCTGCCTTGCAATACCAAAGACAATCTATGTGCCAGACACCTCGTCATTGAAGCCTGGTTCAGCGGCTACTGAGGGAGTCCTGGTGTCGGTGTCAAAACCGGCGGATCTCGGGCAGGGGGTCCCGAACTATGCGTCTAAGGCGGATGGTAACAGGAGGCAGGGGACACGATGTTTTACCCAGGTTCGGGCCCTCTTGATGGAGGTAAAATTCTACGTCCTACTTGATTGTTCTTGATAATATGAGTAGTACAAGAGTTGATCTACCACGAGATCGGAGAGACTAAACCCTAGAAGCTAGCCTATGGTATGATTGTATGTTATTTCTATGGACTAAAACCCTCTGATTTATATAGACACCGGAGGGGGCTAGGGTTACACAAGGTCGGTTACAAAGGAGGAGATATACATATCCATATTGCCTAGCTTGCCTTCCACGCCAAGTAGAGTCCCATACGAACACGGGACGAAGTCTTCAATCTTGTGTCTTCATAGTCCAACAGTCCGGCCAAAGGATATAGTCCAGCTGTCCGGAGACCCCCTAATACAGGACTCCCTCAGTAGCCCCTGAACTAGGCTTCAATGATGATGAGTCCGGCGCGCAGTGTTGTCTTCGGCATTGCAAGGCGGGTTCCTCTCCAAATTTCGAATGTTTGTCAAGTAGTGTCCGGTACCATAAATGTTGGGCTTCTTGGCTTTCACGCCCAATAAGGGCTATCTTCCACGTGTTGAGTGAACACGAGGAGCCAGGGCATTTTTACATTCGCCCCCTAGCCAGATAAATAAATTGTCTATTAAAGGGATGGGGATTCTTAGATCCAATACATACCATCCTCCCCCAGCGAAAATTCATCGGAGTGCGCTTCGGAAAGATCCACTCCAGCATGGCCGACCTCCGCAGCTCCTCCTCCCGCCCCCGTAGCCCTAAGCCCGGTGATTGGGAGAGGTGTTCCGTCCCACACAGTCAATTAGTCGAGCTGCAGACCAAGGGATTTCTCCCTCCAGTGTATATAGTTCCTGTCCGAGCCGGGCTCGCCACCTACAATGGCGGGGAGCAAGCGGAGAGCTTCCCCAGCCCCTCGATGGGGGAGCGGGTATGCCTTGTTCCTTACTTATTAAGGGGACTCGGATTTCCAATTCATCTGTTCCTCCATGGGCTCCTGTAGTTTTACGGCCTCCAACTGCATAATTTCACCCCTTCTTCCATTTTACACATCGCCGACTATGTTGCCCTCTGCGAGTTATTCCTGGGCTGTGAGGCTCATTTCGAGCTGTGGAAAAGGTTATTTTGCCTCGTCCCTCCCACACAGAAGGGGTCACTTGATCAAGTGGGCGGAGCCGAAATATGGCGCATCGCCGAAACCGGATACCTGTCCGGTTCTCTGAAGAAGACGTCCGAAGACTGGCCTTCGGAATGGTTTTATATGGAGGACGTCCCCCTTCCGGACCCTGTTCAGTGGGGTCTTCCTGAGTTCAGCAATGCTCCTCTGAAGAAACGCCGAAGTTGGCACCCACGGAGCCCCCAGGAGGAAGACAACGGAGAAGTCATTTACCTGATGAACCGGATTAAAGCGCTGGCTCAATCAGGATTGACAGTAATCAAGGTTATGTCAATATGCATAATGCGGGGAGTGCAACCACTTCAATATCGAGGGCACCCCCTGTGGTGTTTTAATGGGAAAGATGACGCCACCCATTGCGGGCGTAAGGGTCCGGACAACGCTGCCGCTTTTGCAAAAATTATGTCTGAATTGTTCAAGGGGGAGGAAGAGGAGTTCATCCGCATCAAGCCACGGGATGGATTCTCCATGTACAACCCTCCAAGTTGGGTGAGTTATATCTCCTTACTCCCATTCTTCCCGCATTCTTTATCGTAGGTACTCACCTTGCCATTTTGCGGCAGGAACTGCGAAAAGCCATAAGGGAGGTCAGTAGCCCATCTTCACAACTAGAGGACCCTAACCGGGCCCTCGGTCCCGGACTCGAAGATGATCCGGACATATTCGTGGAGCTGATAGACCGGCAGTTCTATCAATTAAGTTGTGATGATGCCATGGTGGCCATTACGGCCGACTATCCCGGACTGCTTCCTGCGTCGCACGTAAGAAAAACCAAAAATCCCAACTCCAAAAAATTAGGATCCCCTTTTAGACACTTCACCTACCATATACATATGGTGTTTTTACAGGGAAGGCATTCGGGACGCCATGCCGAACCCACAGCAACTCGCCAACAAGAGGCATCGAGGCTAGGCAGGCCAAAAAGGAAGGCGTTTAGGACGGAGACGCCGGCACAGACGTATGACAGAAACCCCGCTCTATGGTTGTCGTCTTTCTTGAAATGTAATGACGTCCATGTTTCTTTAATAGAAAAAACGCTCGCCAGAATATGTCCAGTGAGGCTGCCGATCACGCTTCCACCAGTCGGGCTCCAGGACTGGACATAGAGGCGGAAGCCGACATGGGGCGGACGCCGGATACTCCCCCTACAGAGGATGCAGATAGGCTATCCGCTACAAATTCAGAAGTGGAGAGTGCCATGAATCATAGGCGTCGTCGGGCCGTACTCCGCGATGCTTGCTTCTCACCAGAGGCATTTGATGCCTTCAATTCTGGAGAGGCGTACCTTCGTGCTGCTCAAAATGGTCTAGCCAGAGCCACGGACCAGTATGTAAAGGATGTACGGGTAAGCAAATCTGACAATTATATGTAGCAATAGCCCCTGAGACTTGAAACAGTTAGTAGAACTGATTTAAGGATCATCTTATTGGGAAGGTTCTTACAGAGAAGAATAGTCGACTGTCACAGGAGCTGGAGGAATGCAAGACCCAACTTCGGGCCACTGTTGCCGCATTGAAGGAACCTAAAAAGTCCCCAGCTGGTAACATTTCTTTCGAAGAATGATAGGTACCATATAGCGTGCGGCATGGCTGCAGATCTAATAATAGATGTTGCAGATGAATCCGGAGAGAATCCGGAGGAGCAGCACGCCGTACGACAGCTAAAGGCTGGAGAACACGTGCTGACTGAGGTCAGCCGGGAGAAAAAAAATCTCCAAGACGTCAATACCAAGCTGAGCGTGGAACTAAAAGATGTTCGAGCCCAACTTGCGGACTCCGAGAAGGAGAATAAGAGGCTTCGACGCAGCATATTCAGTAAGTGCTTGAACGAACCCTTAATAAAGGGGACGACGGAGAAGCCGGCTAACAGAGTTATGTCTGCGGGTATACTGACGGGTCGTCCCACGGAGGAGATGCCCGGGTCTGTGGGTGATCTTCTATCCGAGCTCTCACAACTGCACGAACAAGTTCGGCAGGTGATGCAAGGTATTGCCCAGGCCTTGTGGCCATCCGTCTCCCTGCCAGAAGGCGCTGGAGAGCTTGTGGAGAAGCTCAAGGGAGCACGGCGGCGCTTCCGATTATGGAAGATATCTTCCTGCCATCAAGGTGCCAGGGAAGCCTGGGCCATGGTGAAGACGCGGTATACCAAGGCTGACCCAAATCACATGGCTGAGGTCGGACCTATGGGGCCCGACGGGAAAGAGATCCCCGTTAGCTTAGTCTATGGGCAAGTAGAATTAGCCGCAAAGTATTCCCAACAGGATTGTAGGCTAGACCGCCTGTTGGATGGTATAGAAGAGGAATTTAGTCAGTCTACATGACTATGTAATTAAAGTGACATGTATAATGCCTTCTAGCCGGATTGTAGATCATTTGTCATGGCAGACCTTTTCGCTTCAACCTCGGGACCCGATAGTCCGGAGTGTATCGAATACCCGCTCAGTTATATAAGAACCGGGGTATGCGTGGAGACCAGGCGTAGGGGTCATTAGTGCTTGAACAGACAAGTGCCCAACTAGTTATGTTATATTACATGGGTAGTAAGAAACATCTTCCAGGGAGAATAGTTTCGTTAAGGGTTCCTTTCCCTGGGTACGCATGCCCTAAATTGCATGTCTGGACTGCGAGAGGAAACGCAGGAAAAAACATATGGGGGCACATATGGAAAATAAATAAAAATCATCTTTTGTTCACCGACCGAATATTCTCTTAAGAACGCTAGCTTTCGGCTTCACCCAGTCTGAGGTACACATCTGGCTGACTCGGCAGTAACAATCGCAGAGGTGCTCCCCTTATGCCCTAGCTGAATTAACGGGAACGTAGGGCATAAATACAAGAGCCAGGCAACCCAGCTTGGCCAAAACTTAAGTCATATCGATGCATATAATGGCGAAGAAAAGGTACATGTGGAAGAATAACACATGTGCTGGGCATGAAGCCCAGATAGATAACTAAGCTTCTGTGTAAGAAGCTCCCAGGTAAAATGAGCGTGGTTAGCGCATCTATAGTGTGTAAGC
The DNA here is from genome assembly GCF_002162155.2 of Triticum dicoccoides. Classification (NCBI taxonomy): domain Eukaryota; kingdom Viridiplantae; phylum Streptophyta; class Magnoliopsida; order Poales; family Poaceae; genus Triticum; species Triticum dicoccoides. Next base: position 409,470,778 of record NC_041388.1, on the reverse strand, counting down.
GAGGAACAAGTTGGACCTTGAAGGCCTTGAGAAAGAATAAAAGAAAGAAACAGAAAAAAGACAGATAATATATATTCAAAAAGTGGACAGAGGAAGGAGATGAACATAGAGTCCGGCGCTAGGCGTAGAATCTTCGGAGCCTGGCTGCGTTCCATGGGTTTGGCTCAAGTCGATTATTCGATGCATCCGGCAGACGGTATGCTCCACCGGTCAGAACTTGGTCAATAATGAAGGGACCTTCCCATTTGGGCTCGAGCTTGGTCTTTTTCTTCTTTGGCAGGCATAGAACTAACTCACCAACGTTATAAGTTTTGGCCCGTACTTCTCTGCTTTGGTATCTGCGAGCCTGTTGCTGATAGAATGCGGAATGGGCTTTTGCCACATCGTGCTCCTCCTCCAGGGTGTCCAGACTGTCCTGCCGATCGAGCTCGGCTTCTCTTTCTTCGTACATGCGCACTCGAGGTGAGTCATGAATTATGTCGCAAGACAGAACTGCCTCTGCGCCATACACCATAAAGTAGGGTGTATATCTGGTACTACGATTCGGCGTGGTCTGCAGCCCCCAGAGTACAGAGTCGAGCTCCTCTACCCAGTGCGTGTTTGACTCTGTTAAGGACCACACTAATCTGGGTTTAATGCCGCTCAAGATAAGAGCATTTGCTCGCTCAACTTGGCCGTTGGTTTGTGGGTGATAGACGGAAGCATAATGGAGCTTGATGCCCATGTTGCTGCACCAGAGTTTTACCTCATCGGCCATGAAGTTCGTGTCATTCAGTGATGATGCTATGGGGGACGCCATAACGGTGTACAACCCCGGATATGAAGTCTATCACCGGTCCGGATTCGGCTGTTTTAACAGGTTTGGCTTCTATCCATTTGGTGAATTTATCCACCATGACCAGTAACTATTTTTTTCTTATGGGTTCCCCCCTTAAGGGGTCCGACCATGTCAAGCCCCCAGACCGCGAAGGGCCAGGTGATGGGGATTGTTTGGAGGGCGATGGGTGGCATGTGGCTTTGGTTTGCAAAAAGCTGGCAACTGGCGCAGCGTTGGACCAAGTCCTGTGCGTCTTCCTGGGCCGTCGGCCAATAAAACCCTGTACGGAAGGCCTTCCTTACGAGGGCCCGGGCTGCGACATGGTGGCCACCGAGTCCTGCATGAATTTCTGCCAAAAGCTTCCGCCCTTCCTCTTCGGAGATGCGCCTTTGAAGGACTCCGGTAGTGCTTTTTTTATACAGCTCTCCCTCGTGGACCCTGTAGGCTTTAGATCACGGCACTATCAGCGTGCCTCATTTTGGTCCTCGGGGAGTTCCTGCCTAGTTAGGTAGGCCAGGAATGGTTCTGTCCATGGTGCAATGATGGCCATTATTACGTGGGCTGAAGGTGTTATTTCGGTGGCGGAGCCTCCGATTATGTCAGAGTGTTCGGTATCGGGCATTTTGGCCGGGTCCGGACTATTGTTACCGGTGTCCCCTTCCCACACTATGGATGGCTTAAACAACCTCTCCAAAAAGATGTTGGGGGGGACCGCATTGCATTTTGCGCCGATGCGGGCGAGGATATCCGCCGCCTGATTGTTTTCCCGAGCCACATGGTGAAATTCGAGCCCCTCGAACCGAGCTGACATCTTTAGGACGGCGTTTCGATAGGCCGCCATCTTCGGATCCTTGGCATCGAAGTCTCCATTTATTTGGGATATTGCAAGGTTCGAATCCCCACGCACCTCCAGGCGTTGAGTGCCCATGGAAACTGCCATCCGAAGACCATGTAACAGGGCTTCGTAATCGGTTGCATTGTTGGAGTCTTATACAGTATCTATAGTACGTATTGAACTGTATCTCCGGTTGGGGACGTCAGGACGACGCCAGCCCCCAGACTAGTCAGCATTTTAGAGCCATCGAAGTGCATGATCCAATTGGAGTATGCGTCGTACTCTTTAGGGAGTTCGGCTTCCGTCCATTCGGTGACAAAGTCGGCCAATACTTGCGATTTAATGGCTCACCGAGGTTTGTATGTTATGTCGAACGGGAGGAGCTCAATGGTCCATTTGGCAATCCGACCCGTAGCGTCGCGGTTGTTTATAATATCATTAAGTGGCACTTCCGAGGCTACTGTAATCGAACACTCTTGAAAGTAGTGTCACAACTTCCGGGATGCCATGAATACCGCATAGGCTATCTTTTGATAATGTGGGTATCGTGATTTGCATGGAGTGAGGACAGTGGATACATAGTATACTGGCTTTTGAAGAGGGAATTTATGTTCGTCAGCTTCTCGTTCGACGACGAGCACTGCGCTTACAACTTGATGAGTTGCTGCAATGTACAACAACATTGGTTCACCGATGTTCGGCGCGGTCAGGATTGGGTTGGTTGCCAGTATGGCTTTTATTTCTTCCAATCCGGCTGTGGCTGCATCCGTCCACTCGAAGTGTTCGGTGCGCCGTAGGAGGCGATAAAGGGGTAATGCCTTTTCTCCTAAGCGGGAGATAAAGCGGCTTAGAGCCGCCATACATCCAGTTAGTTTCTGGATTTGTTTGAGGTCCATTGGGATAGCCAACTGTGACAGAGCTCGGATTTTGGCTGGATTAGCTTCAATTACTCTACTGGAGACAATGAAGCCTAGGAGCTTTCCGGCTGGTACGCCAAAAACGCATTTTTCCGGATTGAGCTTGATGTCGTATGTTCGGAGGTTGTCGAATGTGAGCCTCAAGTCGTCTATTAGAGAGTCGATGTGTTTGGTTTTAACGACCACATCATCTACGTATGCCTCTACTATTTTGCCGACCTATTTCTCCAGACATGTCTGGATCATGCGCTGATATGTTGCGCCGGTGTTTTTGAGCCCAAAAGGCATTTTGTTGAAACAAAAGGGGCCGTATGGTGTGATAAATGCCGTTGCGGCTTGGTCGGTGTCGGTGTCAAAACCGGCGGATCTCGGGTAGGGGGTCCCGAACTGTGCGTCTAAGGCGGATGGTAACATAAGGCAGGGGACATGATGTTTTACCCAGGTTCGGGCGCTCTTGATGGAGGTAAAACCCTACGTCCTGCTTGATTTATTCTTGATGATATGAGTATTACAAGAGTTGATGTACCATGAGATCGGAGAGGCTAAACCCTAGAAGCTAGCCTATGGTATGTTTGTATGTTGTCCTACGGACTAAAACCCTCCGGTTCATATAGACACCGGAGGGGGCTAGGGTTACACAAGGTCGGTTACAAAGGAGGAGATATCCATATCCGTACTGCCTAGCTTGCCTTCCACGCCAAGTAGAGTTCCATTCGGACACGAGACGAAGTTTTCAATCTTGTATCTTCATAGTCCAACAGTTCAGCCAAAGGATATAGTCCGGCTGTCCGGAGACCCCCTAATCCAGGACTCCCTCAGTATCCCCTGAACCAGGCTTCAACGACGATGAGTCTGGCGCGCAGTATTGTCTTCAGCATTGCAAGGCGGGTTCCTCCTCCGGATACACCACAGAAGAGTTTGAATAACAGGATAGTGTCCGACCCTGCAAAATACGTTCCACATACCACCGTAGAGAGAATAATATTTCCACAAATCTAATCTTCTGACACGTTTTGGCAACATGACATCATGCCATGGCTCGGTGATTTTCGAACCGTTTTTCTTTAACCAGCCCCGTACATAACGCTAGACAATTTCTTGAAACGTCTTGTCAAAGTAGAGATCGTGTCCCCCTTATTACGGGATTATCATCAATACGGGCGTGGGTAACCCAACCGCGCCATCAATTACGACGCTTGGGGGATAAGCGAGTTTTACCAGGCTAGTGGGGGCACATAGTTTCGGCCGCCCTTATAAGGGGATAAGGTTTAACCTTTTTCTACCCACACCTTCTTCCTCCTTGCTCATCCATTCTTGCGCACTCGAGCTCCAACACCCAAGTCCACATCCTTCTCCTCAACCTTCTCCAAACATGTCTGGAGCGGGAGGCAAGTGGATGGCCTCCTCCGTCATGGAGGGCCACATCAAAAAGCGGCGCGGAGCCGGATACTTAGCGGCGAATATCGCGCATCGGCTGCCTGCTGCGGGGCAGATTGTTCCTACCCCGGAACCTCACGAGAGGGTAGTTTTCCTCCACCACTTCCTCCGTGGACTGGGGTTTTCCCTCCATCCATTCGTCTGTGGTCTTATGTTCTACTATGGGCTGGACTTTCATGATCTAGCCCCGAACTTCATCCTCAACATTTCGGCGTTCATCATCATGTGTGAGGCTTTCCTCCGCATCCGGCCCCACTTCGGCATCTGGCTGAAGACCTTCAATATCAAGCCAAAGGTGGTGGGAGGCCAACAAGCAGAATGCGGCGGAGCCATGGTGGGCAAGATTCCCAATGTTATATGGCTTGAAGGCTCCTGCGTGGAGACCATAAAGGGGTGGCAATCGGCGTGGTTCTACATCACCGAGCCGCGCGACACCAACTGGGCGACGGCCCCCGAGTTTTGATTCGGAATCCCCACGCGGCTCACCTCCTAGAAAGAGAAGGGCATGTCCTGGGGTTCATCGGTGGAGCTGGACAGACTCCAGAAATGTATCCGGAATATGGCACGCAAGAAGCTCAAGCTTGTCAACATAGTCCAGGTCATGCTCTTCTGCCGGATCCTCCCGTGTCAACAACGGGATTTTAACTTATGGGAGTTCGACCCGGCCCGGCACCAGACTCTAAGTGAGCTCTTCGACTCGACACACAAGGACGTCTAGAGGTGCTGTTCAAGGGCTCCGAGGTCCCTCCTTCTCTTACCGAGGACCACGGGCTAAGCGCGAAGCGCCTAGCGCATTCGGTGAGTTCTATACATCTGGTAGGATATTTATTTCCCCTAGCTTAACCATGTGTGGGGTCTGAGCTCCATGCCTTTGACATGACTGGGTGGAGACGTCGGGGGAGATTAACTGTCCGGCCCCTCTACCCGAAGACACTGCGGACGCTCTCCTGACGGAGATGCTGACTCCGGCTCCTTACAAGGTGCCGGAGAAGACCAAGAAGGCCAAGGGAAACCGAAAGAATTCCCGGTGCCAGGTGGTATCGGACTCATCGTCCGATAACTCCACGACGTACTCCTCCCCCGTAGACGAGGAGGAAG
>NC_041388.1:409332466-409465449 GCF_002162155.2 Triticum dicoccoides | reverse complement strand
GAAGGCGAAGACGAGTGGTTGCTCAGGGCCAAGCCCCCTAGCGATGTCATAAGTATTCAGATACTATAGTAACTCATAGCATACCTTTGTCGCACTGCTTCTCCTAACGCCGAATATGATTATGCAGACCGCCCCAAGACCGTATCGACGTATCTTCGTCGGGCGGCTCCTTGGACTCGTCAGATATGGATAGCGATCCACTTCCGACCGCCATCTCCCCTTGTCCTACGGACAATGTCGAGGTATTGTCTCAAGAGGCACCGGGTCGAGGGGAGACAATCCCGGAGGCGCCTCAAGGCGACCTTCCGGACTCCAGGGGCAGAGGGAGTAAGGCTCCCGAGGGCTCCGAGTTCGGCCCTCAGCCAAACACCACGCCGGAACCTCCAGTGGTTCCGGACTCGGGCAGGCGGCCTCCTTCCAAAAGGGGCAAGACGCTCGTGCCGGTGACCTCTGTCAATCTAGAGGCACCGGACAATCTGCTGGGAGCGCTTCGCAGCGCTTCCATCGATGAAGAGCACCGCACTATTATGAGTGCGGTGATCCAGAAGGTTTAGTCTGCCAAGAGCGGACTGACTAAAGCCTGTGCCGGCCTTCTAACAGGCTTTGAGGTAAGTATTTGAAATATAGGAAAAATATTACCGCATAGACAGTAGCCCCTGATGCTCTGTTTGGTGTTCAAAAAGAAAAGCCGAATAGAGGATCAACTAATATCTGCAGCAGTCTAATATAAGTATGGATCGTGGATGCCTGCCCATGGCTGGAAGTCATCAATTGGTCTGTCTACATCAAAGGTGCATGCCGGGCTTTCGCCCGTGCGAAGGTGCACTGGGCCAAGATGAACGCCGTGAAGCTGGTGAAGGAAGGGCCGCCGCAGGGCAAGGAGCATCACCACCCTGAGATGTACTATGAGGGTGTCCTGAAGGGTGCCCGTCTTGTAGAGGACGAGTGTGCGAAAGATGTAATATTTGAGTAAACTTGCTCGTGTAATCCTGTATTATGAAAACTTGTTCATATGCGCTATGCAACGCTTGTTTCAATTTAAAATATTGCCTTTTGTTTGGTTGTTTATCAAGTCTGAGATATGGCTAGTCGTCGGCTTCTGCCCCCACGCCACGAGTGCTGGGGTGTTCGGGATAAACCTGAGCACTCTTGTTCCCATTGTTGGGTCCTTCGCGGGAGGTGCTCAGCACAACGAACAAGGCAATCGTACTATAATGCGTTATCACTCTCACTTAGCCATAGAATTCTATAATTTTAAATTTCGACGAAGCCCCTAGTATTTGGAAGGCTGAATTCGGGGCGCGATACACGCCTTAAGCCGGACAGGGCCGACTCCTCGCTCTAAGCGGCATAAGTCTTTAGGGACTTGAAACCTCTCGAACAGCAACCAGTCTCTCGCCTTATCATGGCAGTCAGTTTTAGCTTTCTCTACTGAGGTGCTTAGCCCAGCAGAACCGGGGCACAATCGCAGTAGTTCTCCCAGTGCTACCTTAGCCGATATAGCGGAACGTAAGGTACCAAAACATGGGAGCCGGGCAAACCCAACTATTGACCCAAGACATGATTCGGAGCTGATGCATATAATGCTATAAGTTCGGGGTGCCGCACTGTCGAAAGTGTTCGGACTTCTCACGCCACATTATGGGGTATGCTCAAGCCCCTGGCGTATTGGCCGTACCAGAGTGTACGGGTGCTAGATGTCATGAATGAACATATATATGTAAAGGAAGAATGCAATAATAGCCTTAATGCTATGCATTGTTTTATTCAAAAAAGGTGCATTAGAGCAGAATGATGCAAGTAGTGCGATAAACAAAAAGTAGGAGTGTTTGACATGTCCCTTCCAAGGGCAAGCTGAGGAATAGTATTAAAGCAAATATTTCACTCGTTATCGTAATCCACCTGGGAGTTCCGTGGTGTAACGTAGCTTTCTGCCTCCTTGCTTGCTGCATCATGTGTTCGGCAATCATGCTGCCGGACAGGGTTTCCAGAGATTAAAGTCCTGAAAGAGAAAAATAACAAAGCGGGAAGCCCCTAGTGTGGTTTAAGCTGCGCCTTGGAGCGTGCCGCAGTCGTGCCCCCTCCCCACATGGGCTCATGGTATTTTTAATGCGTAATTATATACGCGTGGCACGGATTTCGCCATTTGGCTGGGACCGGGGTGGGGGCCGCATTGCTATGTGAGCGTGGAACGTGCCAGGTGGTCCTGTTGCCGATTACTCCGGGTGTTCTTGAAGGTGTCCGGGTCCTTAATCGTCGAACTAGTGGATTGCCTTAAGAGGCTGCTTTGCGCTTCTGCTGCGAGGGCCGCGGTGTGCTCCTCCGTGCGAAGAGAGCGCTCTGGGTTTCCATTGACTGTGATGACCCCCGAGGTCTTGGCATCTTGAGCTTGAGATATGCGTAATGCGGTAACGCATTGAATCTCACAAATGTGGTTCGCCCGAGCAGTGCATGGTAGCCACTGCGGAACGGTACTATGTCAAAGATTAACTCTTTGCTTCGGAAGTTATCCGGAGATCCGAAGGCCACTTCCAGTGTTACTGAGCCTGTGCAATGGGCCTCTACACCTGGTATGACGCCTTTAAAGGTCGTTTTAGTGGGTTTGATCCTTGAGGGGTCTATACCCATTTTGTGCACTATGTCCTGATAAAGCAGGTTCATGCTGCTGCCACCATCCATAAGGACTCGAGTGAGGTGAAATCCGTCAATAATTGGGTCTAGGACCAGTGCGGCGAATCCGCCATGACGGATACTAGTGGGGTGGTATCTGCGATCGAAGGTGATCAGACAGGAGGACCATAGGTTGAACTTTGGGGCGACTGGCTCCAACGCATATACGTCCCTGAAAGCACAAGTGCACCCTGGGTGATTTTGATAATTAATGACAACATATCTCTTGTTGGACTAATACTTTCACCTAGTATGTTTCAGACAAGTTCAACAAATTAAGTGGCATGGACTAAAGGATGTGGAACCCCTTCAAGATGCTAAGGACAAAGGATTAGCTCAAGCTTCAAGATCAAGACTCTACATTTTCGATTTTAGTGATCCAAGATCACATTGAGTCTATAGGAAAAGCCAATACTATCAAGAAGGGATGAGGTGTTGCTTCATGAGCTTCTTGCTTCATAGTGCTTAGTGATATGCTCCAAAACCATCAACTACCTTCCCACATACACATATGACCTAAACCAAAGGTCAAACTCGGCCCCACCGATTCTTTCTATCCGGCGCCACCGAGTTCAGTTGACATAGCCACTGCCAGAAACTCTAATCAAATCGGCCTCACCGATGGGATCTCGGTCTCACCAAAATGGGCTTGCAAACTCTCTGTTACCTATTGCAATATTTTCGGTCCCACCAAGATATGCAATCGGCCCCATCGAGTTTGCTTGGCCAACTCTTTGTTTCACTTATTACCCAAATTGGTCCCACCGAGTTTGAGTAATCGGTCAAACCGAGTTTTGGATTTACCCTAACCCTAGCACATAGGTCCCACCGAGTTCATCCAGTCGGTCCCACCAAAAACCCTAACGGTCACTAGATTTGCTGAATTGGTCCGACTGAGTTTATCAATTCGGTCCCAACGAGATTGGCAAGTTGTGTGTAATGGTTAGTTTTTGTGTGGAGGCTATATATACCCCTCCACCCACTCTTCATTCGAAGAGAGAGCCATCAGAACATACCTACACTTCCAATACACATTTTCTGAGAGAGAACCACCTAGTCATGTGTTGAGGCCAAGATATTCCATTCTCACCATATGAATCTTGATCTCTAGCCTTCCCCAAGTTGCTTTCCACTCAAATCTTCTTTCCACCAAATCCATATCCTGTGAGAGAGAGTTGAGTGTTGGGGAGACTATCATTTGAAGCACAAGAGCAAGGAGTTCATTATCAACACACCATTTGTTACTTCTTGGAGAGTGGTGTCTCCTAGATTGGCTAGGTGTCACTTGGGAGCCTCCGACAAGATTGTGGAGTTGAACCAAGGAGTTTGTAAGGGCAAGGAGATCGCCTAGTTCGTGAAGATCTACCGCTAGTGAGGCAAGTCCTTCATGGGCGATGGCCATGATGGGATAGACAAGGTTGCTTCTTCGTGGACCCTTCGTGCGTGGAGCCCTCCGTGGACTCGCGCAACCGTTACCCTTCGTGGCTTGAAGTCTCCATCAACGTGGATGTACGATAGCACCACCTATCGGAACAACGACAAAAACATCTGTGTCTCCAATTGCGTTTGAATTCTCCAAACCCTTCCCTTTACATTCTTGCAAGTTGCATGCTTTACTTTCCGTTGCTCATATACTCTTTGCATGCTTGCTTGGTATGTATTGTGTTTGTTAAACTTGTGCCAAAACTCCACTTCAACTTAAAGAAATCAAAAACTGCAACTTTTGGTACTTAGTGTCTAATCACCCCCCTCTAGACACCTCTTCTCGATCCTACAATTGGTATCAGAGCATTGGTTTCCATTGCCTTGGTTTAAACACCGTTGGAGGAAGATGGATGAGTCTACTTTGGGGATTCTTAGACGTAGAGTGCCTATTCTTGATGGAGAATATTTTCATGATTGGAAAAATGAAATGCTTGAGATTTTCAATGAATATCATTTGAGCAAGTATATTACTAGCCCTTGTGCACCTCATGTTGATCCCATGCATCCTACCCTTGATGAGTCAATTGACATGATTCGCAATCTTAGAACTGTTAATCTTATCACTAGAGGCTTGCCTAGAAACTTGATTGGATGTTTGCCTACTCTTAAGTGTGCCTACATCATATGGAAATTTCTTGAGGAACTCTTTCCAAATTATTCCTTGAAAGATCTAGATGAAATCCTCCATAAGTCTATTGCCTTGATTAAGATGAGTTCCAATGATCCCAAATTTGGTAACTACTTATTTGAGCTTACTAATCTTACGAGTGCCAAAGGAGATGTTGGAATCATTGGCAATATCATTTCCAAAGCTATTAGAATTCATAAAGATAACTATAGAATTAATCATTTATCTAATGAATTACCCTCTCTAGGAATTGATCAATCACAAAATGATGCTGAACATGTATACTATGATGAGGATGATGATAGTGACTATGATCTCGATGATGCGATGAGACACTTTGGTCTTATGGAAAATCTTCGCGGCTACATGGCTGGAGAAAAGGAATGGGTTCTTGATAGTGGATGTACTGATCATATGACCGGAGATAAAGATATGTTCCCTGAGCTTGCTGAAAACGACGGCCCTCGAAAATATGTCACCTTTGGTGATAACTCAAAGGGTAAGGTGGTTGGCCTTGGTAAGGTGGCCATCTCACATGATAGCTCCATACAAAATGTCATGCTCGTTGAATCTCTTGGCTACAACTTACTTTCAGTATCTAGACTTGCTGATTTCGGTTTCAATGTCCTATTTACTGAAGTAGACTGCCAAGTGTTTCATAGAGATAATCATAAAATGGTCTTTACCGGTATATGTAGAGGAGATCTTTACATTGTTGATTTCACTAAAAAGGCTGAACTTGCTTAATTGCTAAATCTTCTAAAGCCTGGTTGTGGCATAGAAGGCTAGGCCATGTGGGCATGCGAAACCTTGACAAACTCATTAAAGGAAATCATATCCTTGGCGTTGACGATGTCATATTTGACAAGGATAGACTTTGTAGTGCTTGTCAAGCAGGGAAACAAGTTGGAGGAAGTCATCGCGCTAAGAACATCATGACCACAAGAAGACCACTCAAGCTACTTCACATGGATCTCTTTGGTCCAAATGCCTACAAGAGTCTCGGTGGTAACTCATTTGGTCTAGTCATAGTTGATGATTTTTCAAGATATACGTGGGTATTCTTTCTTGATGACAAATCGCAGGTCCAAAATATCTTCAAAAACTTTGCTAGGAAGGCCCAAAATAAATTTGACGTGAAGATCAAGAAGGTTCGGAGCGACAACGGAACGGAGTTCAAGAACGCAAATGTGGACACCTTTCTTGACGAAGAAGGGATTACACATGAGTTCTCGGCTACGTACACACCTCAACAAAATGGAGTCGTTGAGAGGAAGAACCGGACTCTTATCGAGATGGCAAGAACGATGCTTGATGAGTACAAGACGCCAAAACACTTTTGGGCGGAAGCGGTTGAGACAGCTTGTCATGCAACAAATCGCTTGTATCTTCACAAGCTACTCGGCAAGACGGCATACGAGCTCCTCACCGGTAACAAACCCCAAGTTGGATACTTTCGAGTATTCGGCTCAAAGTTCTACATTCTTGATAAGCATCGTCGTTCTAAATTTGCTCCTAAGTCTCATGAAGGTTTCCTACTTGGTTATGGCTCAAACTCTCACACATACCATGTCTACAACAATTTCACCCAAAAGGTTGAAGAAACGGTAGATGTGAAGTTTGATGAATCTAACGGCTCTCAAGTAGAGCAATTGCCAATTGATGTAGGAGACAAAGATCCCTCGGAAACAATCCAAGACTTGTCTATTGGAAAGATTCGTCCAACGGAGATAAAGGAGAGTACCTCGTCCGTCCAAGTGGAAGCTTCTACCTCACGACAAGGTGAACCAAGAGTTGATACGGAAGCATCCATGAGTGGGACACACCAATATGAAGAAAACGAGGAAGTGCACCAAGACGAACGTCAACAACCTCCTTCTCCGCCACGACAAGAGAACGACAACGCTAACAATGTAGAAGGCCAAGAATAAGAACAAGATGAAGAAGATGTTCAACCAAGACCCAAGCAAAAGCTTTCACGAGTTCGAGCAAGAATTGCTAAAGATCATCCCGTGGAGCAAATCTACAATGATATCCAAACCGGGAGAATCACTCGCTCTAAAACTCGTTTGGCTAACTTTTGTGAACATTTCTCATTCATCTCTAGAATTGAACCTATGAAGGTTGAAGAAGCATTGGAGGATCCGGACTGGATAAACGCTATGCATGAAGAGCTACACAACTTTGAGAGAAATCAAGTGTGGACATTGGTCGAGAAGCCCGACAACAACCATAACATCATCGGTACCAAATGGGTGTTTCGCAACAAGCAAGATGAAGATGGACAAGTGGTTCACAACAAAGCACGTCTCGTCGCCCAAGGCCACACACAAGTCGAAGGTATGGACTATGGTGAGACATATGCTCCCGTTGCTAGACTTGAGTCCATTCGCATATTACTTGCCTATGCTAATCACCATGATATCACTTTGTACCAAATGGACATTAAAAGTGCTTTTCTAAATGGTGAAATTGAGGAGGAAGTTTATGTTAAGCAACCTCCCGGCTTTGTCAATCCTAAGAAACCTAATCATGTCTACAAACTTCACAAAGCCCTTTATGGTCTTAAACAAGCTCCTAGAGCATGGTATAAATGCTTGACCCAGTTCCTTATTGAAAAAGGCTTTGAAATTGGAAAAATAGATTCTACTCTTTTTACTAAATGGGTTAATGGAGAACTATTTGTATGCCAAATTTATGTTGATGATATTATATTTGGATCAACTAACCCTCATTTTAGTGAAAAGTTTGGGAAGCTAATGTCGGAGAAGTTTGAGATGTCTATGATGAGTGAACTCAAATTCTTTCTTGGTTTGCAAATCAAGCAAACCAAGGAAGGCACCTTTGTCTCTCAAACGAAGTACACCAAAGACTTATTCAAGAAGTTCAATATGCAAGAATGCAAAGGTATGACTACACCCATGCCTACTAGTGGACATCTTGATTTGACCAAAGATGGTGAACCGGTTGATCAAAAAGTTTACCGCTCTATGATTGGTTCATTGTTATATCTATGTGCTTCACGTCCCGATATCATGCTAAGTGTGTGCATGTGTGCACGATATCAAGCTGCTCCTAAGGAATGTCATCTTAAGGCCGTGAAGAGCATAGTGACATACTTAATACATACACCAAATTTTGGCATTTGGTATCCAAAGGGGGCTTCCTTTGATCTTGTTGGCTACTCTGACTCGGACTATGCCGGTGACAAGGTTGATAGAAAGTCCACTTCGAGTACTTGTCAATTCCTTGGTAGATCTCTTGTGTCTTGGTCTTCCAAGAAACAAAACTCGGTATCCTTACCCACCGCCGAAGCAGAATACATTGCCGCTGGTTCATGTTGTGCTCAATTACTTTGGATGACCCAAACTCTTAAAGATTATGGGATATATGTGAAACATGTTCCATTACTTTGTGACAATTAAAGTGCTATCAAGATTGCTCACAATCCCGTGCAACACTCTCGAACTAAGCAGATTGAAGTTCGTCATCATTTCATTCGAGATCACGTTGCTAAGGGTGACATAAACCTTAAGCATGTTCGCACCAATAAGCAATTAGCAGATATATTCACTAAACCACTTGATGAGAAAGTGTTTTGCAGGTTAAGAGGTGAATTGAACATCATTGATGCTTCAAACTTGGAGTAGGATCTCCATTGGATACATGCAAGACTTGAGCTTATGACTAATCACTTGATATTTCTCCTATGATGATTATCTTATGTCTTGAAAATTTGCATCTTGCATGTTATCTAACCCTTGTAGGTACTTGGATGAATCTAATTCTATGAGATTGCAACTCACTCACATCTTGAGCAATCTCTACATCACCAAGTCTCTACACAATGGTGGTTGATGACAAGGAAGCACGAAACCTTTCAAACATATCCTTTGACAAATTCTATGTTGAGCTTCATGATTGTCATGTTGGATACACAAGTGCTCTTCCTTGCGAAAACTAACCCATGTAGGTAGATGAACTCAAAATACAAAGGGTGCTCCCAACTCTTGATGGGCTACATCAACCTTGAGAAACCCACACAAGTTCAACTACGTGATCAAGATCAACATCGCCACCCAAGGTATGTTATTCCATCTTAGAGTAGCTTTACTCCAAGTCATGAGTCAAAGCAACTCTACAAGATGTGAATACATCAAGATACTTAAACGAAAAATGGTAACCCCATTTTGAGCTTAAACGATGAGTACGACCTATGATCAAGTGATCTCACTTGACTCCTAAGTCAATATACTCTAACATAGGTGACTTTGTCACCGCCCAACTCTAGATGAAGTTCTCTTGTGTTATTTTATGCGTTCTTGCATTTGTCTCGTGCATATTTGTTTCCCCTTTCAAAAACACTTCATCTAGATCTTTTAGTTTCTTTTCTTTGTTTTTTGTTCTGCATTTTCTGCATCCAATTCATTGCATATCTTTGTGAGATCTTATCTATCCAGTGAGCTGAGGTGAAAAGTGTTTTTCTCTGTGATGAACTCGGTTCCACCGGTTTCATGTCTCCGGTCTAGCCGAAGATTTTCGGAGCAACCGAAGCATACAACTCGGTGACACTGATTTCACTACAGGAAAAACATTTTGCCATTTATTCCTACTTTATTCTTGATCCAGCTCCACTCAATGAATCTTGTCCTCTGCAAGCATCACATTTACCTTAATGCTTTGTACTGTGATTCAAGGACCGAACCCATTCACAAAAAATTCCAGAAGACCCTTCTTGGAAATTGATGTCAAAGGGGGAGAGAGAGATCACATCAAAGCTTAATCATATCTCTAGGGGGAGAGATCTATAGGGGGAGGGAATACTCCAGGAAAGAGTAATCTCCAAGGATCCCAGATGCTTGATGTTCAAGAGGAGAGATGCCACGTGTCTTCTTGGGGGGAAGACATGTTCATGTGTGCTTATTTGCATTAGCTCTGTTCATTTGTTTCTTTGAGCTCTGTTTTTCTGTTCCCTATCTTCTCCCAGTATCCCATGCTAGATTCAGGGGGAGAAAGACATCCAAGGGAAAGAAATTTATTAAATTCATTGCATATCTTTCTCTTTGGGGACATGTCAATATCTATCGTGGTACTCGGTACTCACTCTACATGTCATCCCAGTCTTGGTACTCTTGTAGTTTCTTTTGTTTGCTCTAGCTAGTGGGTGCATCTGTGTTATCTAACCTTGTTTACGTAGGCTCATCCCATCCTAGCAAACTCAAGACCACAAGGTAAGTATATGCATCATAGTCATGTGTATGAGAAATTCTTGTTGATGTACATACTGTTTGCAAGAAGGACTCATGGGCATGAAGGTACATTTCCCATATTCATATCTTTTGCCCAGATGCATATAGCTAAGATACATGTAACACATTGCTACTATGTCATGGTTATGCTCTCACATGCTTCTATATTCCATATTCACATGATTGCATACATGTAGGGGCAGCCTATGCTTGTTACATGGCTTTCCAAAGCTTTACTTGCTATTCTCTCTATCTTTTTCTAAAGCTTTGATGTATGTTGCCATCGATTACCAAAAAGGGGGAGACTGAAAGCACAAGTGCTCCCTGGGTGATTTTGATAATTAATGACAACATATCTCTTGTTGGACTAATACTTTTACCTAGTATGTTTCATAAAAGTTCAACAAATTAAGTGGCATGGACTAAAGGATGTGGAACCCCTTGAAGATGCTAAGGACAAAGGATTAGCTCAAGATTCAAGATCAAGACTCTACATTTTCTATTTTAGTGATCCAAGATCACATTGAGTCTATAGGAAAAGCCAATACTATCACGAAGGGATGAGGTGTTGCTTGATGAGGTTCTTGCTTCATAGTGCTTAGTGATATGCTCCAAAACCCTCAACTACCTTCCCACATCCACATATGACCTAAACCCAAAGTCAAACTCAGCCCCACCGATTCTTTCTATCTGGCGCCACCGAGTTCAGTTGACATAGCCACTACCAGAAACACTAATTAAATCGGTCTCACCGATGGGATCTCGGTCTCACCGAAATGGGCTTGCAAACTCTCTGTTACCTATTGCAATATTTTCGGTCCCACCGAGATATGCAATCGGCCCCACCGAGTTTGCTTGGCCAACTCTCTGTTTCACTTATTACCCAAATCGGTCCTACCGAGTTTGAGTAATCGGTCAAACCGAGTTTTGAGTTTACCATAACCCTAGCACATTGGTCCCACCGAGTTGATCCAGTCGGTCCCACCGAAATCCCTAACGGTCACTAGATTTGCTAAATCGGTCCGACCGAGTTTATCAATTCAGTCCCACCGAGATTGGCAAGTTGTGTGTAACGGTTAGTTTTTGTGTGGAGGCTATATATACCCCTCCACCCACTCTTCATTCGAAGAGAGAGCCTTCAGAACATACGTACACTTCCAATACACATTTTCTGAGAGAGAACCACCTACTCATGTGTTGAGGCCAAGATATTCCATTCTCAACATATGAATCTTGATCTTTAGCCTTCCCCAAGTTGCTTTCCACTCAAATCTTCTTTCCACCAAATCCATATCCTGTGAGAGAGAGTTGAGTGTTGGGGAGACTATCATTTGAAGCACAAGAGCAAGGAGTTCATTATCAACACACCATTTGTTACTTCTTGGAGGGTGGTGTCTCCTAGATTGGCTAGGTGTCACTTGGGAGCCTCCGGCAAAATTGTGGAGTTGAACCAAGGAGTTTGTAAGGGCAAGGAGATCGCCTACTTCGTGAAGATCTACCGCTAGTGAGGCAAGTCCTTCGTGGGCGATGGCCATGATGGGATAGACAAGGTTGCTTCTTCGTGGACCCTTCGTGGGTGGAGCCCTCCGTGGACTCGCGCAACCGTTACCCTTCGTGGGTTGAAGTCTCCATCAACGTGGATGTATGATAGCACCACCTATCGGAACCACGACAAAAACATCCATGTCTCCAATTGTGTTTGAATTCTCCAAACCCTTCCCTTTGCATTCTTGCAAGTTGCATGCTTTACTTTCCGCTGCTCATATACTCTTTGCATGCTTGCTTGATATGTATTGTGTTTGTTAAACTTGTGCCAAAACTCCACTTCAACTTAAAGAAATCAAAAACTGCAACTTTTGGTACTTAGTGTCTAATCACCCCCCCTCTAGACACCTCTTCTCGATCCTACAGTCCCTGAGCGCACGCTTCCGCTCGCTCTTGGGGATGTGGGTTGCGTATATCATGTTCACCGTCCGCACTTGTGGGGGGAACCTCTTCTGTCCTCCGGTGTTGGGCTGCCGGGGCTCCTCCTCGTCATCGCTATGTGACCCCATATCTTTGTTTTCGGCATTTAATTTGCCGACCTACTTGAACACCCAACAATCCCTGTTGGTGTGGTTGGCTGGCTTGTCGGGGTGCCGTGTATTTGACACGAGCGATCGAGTATACGGTCCAAACTGGACGGGCCCGGAGTGCTTCTTTTGAATGGCTTTTTCCGCTGACCGGGTTATAGCCTTTGAATCCGGCATTTGTCGGTGGGAACGACACCTATGGGATCACAAGAATCCCTACTATGGTTAGCGGGGCGCGGGGTCATGAGAAGAGCAGATCTAACAGGTAGCACACGGTTCATTTATCCAGGTCCGGTCTGCGAGGATGCGTAAAACCCTACTCCTGCTTTTGTGGATTGTATATCTGTGTTCTTGAGCTAGCTACGGGGCGTGAGGAGGTCCAAAAAGCCGAATCCTTCTCCTGGTCGCCTCGGGCCTCCTTTTATAGAAAAAGGGGTGGCCACAGTGGCACACAGGAGGTGGAAAGGGTACAGTGATGCGAGGTTATCCCTCACATTACATGACAAGGCACACTTAATGCGTCTTGCTTAGGTGTCCTTGCTTTATCGGGGACGGGGGAGAGATCTGTCTCGTCTGTCGCCGCTCCTTCTTGTGTCGACACGCGCCCTGGCCAGCGATGCCTGAGATGCCATGTAGGTAGGCAGGCAGCTGAGGTGGCGCAGTGGTGGGTCTTCACGAAGATCTGCATGCCGCCACGCAGGTGCCTGCCCAGCTGGTTGGGTCGGCAGCTGCATGCATGCGGTGGTGGAGGTTTAGCCGGCGTGGGCCTAATGGTGGCCCTGCGGGTGTCCTCGGCAAGGGTTTTGCCGAGGCATCTGCTATCATCCCCGGCAAAGCGCTTGCCGGGGGCCTTGTGGTCTTCCTTGGCTGGGATCCCGCCAAGGGTTGTCGTCTCCTTAGTGCGTATCTGATCTTGAATGTCTTCACGAAGATCTGCATGTCGCCACGGGGATGTCTCCCGAATCCTTGCCCTTTGGGGGCAGTGGACTCAAGGGTGATTTGCTCCGTAGGCGCGGGACGAGTCGCCGCGGCAAGGGTCTTGCCAGGGCTGCTAGAACTGTCTCCCAGCAAGGATCTTGCCGGGGGAGTCCGCTTCGTCCCCTTTGCTCTTCGTGGTCTTGGCCTTGGCGTCGTTCTAGTTCTCTTGAGCTTCGGTCTTACCCTGGCTCACCTCCCTTGCCTTGCTTGGTGTGGTGGTGCCCGTGGCTCAGACTACCCGTGCACAGTTATAGGGGTACAAAAAGTGTACCCCCCTTTTTGTACACCGACAGGAGCCCCCGGGCCTGGGCCACACATAAGCGCAACGCGTTGTTGGGCTAGGCCCAAAAACGGTGCGCGGGCAGGCGGGGCGGTTTTTACCGCGGTAAGATTCTTCGCGCGCTGCGCTTCCCAGGACTCCCGCGCGTGGCGGAGCGTGGGGAGGTGCGTGTGACGTGGGTAGCATACATGGGGTTGGTTCCCGCAGGCATGCGTCACATTGTAGTAAAGGGGCGGTTCGCGCCTTCCCCCTAAACGGAGGGAGGCGTGGAGGCGCGGCCCATTTACTGAATGGGGCTGAGGCGCGGTCTTCAAGGCGTCCACTCCGCACGATCACGGGGTGGGGAGTGGTCGTCTCACCCATCCCCTCTGTTCTGCACGTCCACCATGTGTCTCCCATGCGCTTGGGGCGGCAAACGGTGGAGACGGTAAACCGGGCCCTCGCTGGTTGGGGCGGCGGGTCGGTCCTGGCTCCCTGCGCCTTCCGTATCTTGATTGGCCGAGCGGGGCGGCCGAGCCCCAACCCCGATCCTTTATAAAGAGCGGGGAGGGGGGGATGGCATCCCGCATTCTTTCATCTTCTTCTTCCTTCAGCTTCTGCTGCTCCCTTCCATCCGTCATGGAGAGAGGGAATCCTGGTCCTTCAACAGTGGCGGCGAGGGTCACCGCTCGACAACCCGTCCCTCCTTCTCCTGCGCCTGCAGTGGCAGAGCCAGCCGTGAGGGGAAGGGGGAGGGGGCGAGGCCGTGGGCGAGGCCGGGGCGCTCGGGGAAGAGGAGGACGGGGCGGCGCGCCGGTCTCGCCTCCGCCAGAAGCTCCTTCTCCAATGGAGGGCCATGTTCGGGATTACCCTTATGAGTTCTTCGTCAGGCTGCGCCGGCCGCCACGCCGTCGCCTTTGTCTCCCGACTCCATTTGCACGGGAGATGGAGCTGGATCCGCCGGAATCGTTGCGGCTGCACATGAGGGGCTGCGGGATCAGTGGCACGCGGGTCCATGTCGACTTCCCCGCCCCTCACGTGATGTATCTTTGTTGGGGATGGAAGACATTTGCTCATATCCACCGCTTGACGGAGGGGCTCACTCTCCATTTTAAGCTGATGGAGGGTGGCCTTCTCTCCGTCAAGGTCTTCGGGTGCTTTGGGACCCGTGCAAGGTGTTGCGTGGAGAGCTCTTCTAATAGTGAAGACTCCTCCTCGGGCGGGAGTGACGAGGAGGACAGCGGCAGCAACGACGAGGGTAGTAGGCGGCAGGATGACGGGTCCGATTAGGTGTCGGGTGCCGCTCCGTGCGGCACCGGCGACCCCATCATCGCGTCGCTGGCTCCCTGAACTTCTCGGGGTTGTCTCCTTGGGCGGCTGGCGTTGGGAGGCTGCAGAAGAGGAAGAGGGCGGGCGGCAAGGCCGTCAAGTCGGAGTACGCGGGCCCCGACGCCTTCGACGCGTGCTGACGTCCTGCCGCCTCGTCTTTGAGCTCTACTTCCGGCGCCGCCATCACCATCCAGCCTTTGGACGGCCACCAAGATGTTCTCTTGGTGTCTTCTGCCACCCGTAGCTCGCCTAGGCGCTCCTTTTGTACCTTTTGCCTCCTTGACCTGCCTCCTGAGGAGAGGGACAAGAAAGGGATTACGGGCACCTTATCTCTTTTTAGTTTGTAAGCCTTCGGGCCTTTGTTGAATTTAAAACTTGTAATCCCATCATTCATGTTTTTCATTCCCTATGGACTGTACCTGAGTGGAATGTTTTTAATGAAAAAGGGATGCTTGTCGGGTCATTTGTTTGCGGGTGGAACCCACGACAAGGAGTAAATCCTTGATATCTTCAAGATAAACATTTCCTTGCCCGACAACAGGCCTTGCCGTCTCCCCACTTCACTCGACCTTCCTCACGCCTTTGGCGGAGGCAGGGATGAGGCGGGTTCAGGCTCCTTGTTTCATCCTTTTGCTGCCGCGACTATGACCAAACTTGGCCCCAGGAACGAGCCCTAGGGCCTAGAGTTATGGGAGCACGGTAGCTTAGGGGAAAACGAGGTTTCACATACCTCAGTCCATAATGGAATGCATGATAAGGGATGAAGAACTTATCTGAAGCTGCAGTCCCCGGCAACCCTGGTTCGCCGTGGGTGAATCTTTGCTCTTGCAGCCCCTGGCAATACTGGCTTGCCGGGGGCTAGATGCCAGCATGTTCCTCTTTTTTTCCTCCCCAAGTGGTTCGGCACGGATATCCGTGTGTCCTGTGAACCAAAGAAGACAAAAGAAAGACAAAGAGACGCACACCCGACCTCCAAGCTAGGGGTTAGGCGCCGCTAAGCACTATCAACCCTAACCAAGGACGAGACTCGACCTAGCATGCATGCTATAACTCAGGGCGCCAGCGCTTCATTTACTTATGCTCAGGGTCTGCGCCTGGCTTTGTACAAAGGGTTACATGCGTCATCGGCAATGCTCGTACAAAAGGGGGCTTGCCGGGGGGCCCGGCAAGCCGCGCCTCACGGGTAAAACATGCGAAGATGCTCAATGTTCCAGGAGTTACTCACCGGAACGGCATCTTTGGTCTCCAGCCAAACTGCGCCGGGCCTGGTGACTTGTATTACCTGATAAGGGCCTTCCCACTTTGGCATCAACTTGTTGGAATTCTTGGCCGATTGAACGCACCGAAGAACAAGGTCGCCTTCCTCAAAGCTTCACGCATGAACCTTGCGGCTATGGTAGCGGCGCAAGGCTTGCTGGTAGCGCACTGCTCTCACAACCGCCCGAAGACGATCTTCCTCAAGGAGCGTTGCGTCATCTTGCTGCAATTGCTCTTGCTCAAGCTCGTCATAAGCGAGTACTCGAGGTGACCGTATATGAGTTCCATGGGGAGAACTGCTTCTGCCCCGTATACCAGGGCAAAGGGTGTCTGGCCGGTGGCTCGATTTGGTGTCATTCTGATTGACCAAAGAACCGCCGGCAATTCATCAATCCAGCGCCTTCCACTCTTGTGCAGTCTGTCAAAGGTCTTTTTCCTCAGGCCACACAGTACTTAAGCATTTGCCCTCTCAGCTTGACCATTGCTTCGTGGGTGAGCAACGGAAACGAAACAGACCTTGCTGCCGAGGTCTTGAATATATTGCATGAAGGTGTGGCTTGTGAACTGCGTGCCATTGTCGGTGATAACCCTATTGGGTACACCAAAACGGCACACCAGTCCTTTGAAGAACTTGACGGCCGACTGTGCTGTGACCTTCCTCACTGCTTCCACTTCTGGCCACTTTGTGAACTTGTCGATTGCAACATACAAGTACTCAAAGCCCCCGACAGTGCGGGGGAAAGGGCCCAGTCTGTTGAGCCCCCAGACCGAGAAAGGCCAGGAGAGAGCAATGGTTTGAAGGGCTTGAGCTGGCTGATGAAGCTTCTTTGAATGGAACTGACACGCTTCACAACTGGTGACTAGTGTCGTCGCATCCTCGAGGGCGGTGGGCTAGAAGAAGCCTTGCCGAAATGCTTTGCCGGCAAGGGCCCTTGACTTGATGTGGGATCCACATATGCCTCCATGTATCTCCGCCAACAGCCGCAGTCCTTCCTCTTGAGGGATACACTTCAATTTCACACCGTTCGGCCTCTTTCTGTACAGGACGTCATCGACGAACTGGTACATAGTAGAGCGACGGGCTACTTTTTCCACTTCTTCCTGCTCCTCAGGAAGTTCCCCTGTTTGGAGGAATCGGACGGTATGTTGTGCCCACGCTGGAGCCTGGGGCTCGACGGCGAGGACTAAAGGCATTTCCTCCGCTACAGGAGCGGCTGTCTCGACGGCAAGAGCTTGATGCTCTGCCGGAGCTAGCCGTCCCGTGGCGGGCTCAGTATCTGCGGCAACATCCTTGCCGGCGGCTCCGGGGAGCTCGGTGGGAAAGTACTTGCCGGGCCCTGATTTCCTCCTCTTGTTTTGCTCTATTGATGGATCAACGGATGGCTGAGTTAGCTGAAGCACAAAGGTACCTGGTCCCACAGGTAGCTTGAGGGCAGCGCGTTTTGACAGGTAATCGGCGATATCATTCTCCGCTCGGGGAACGTATTCTGCCTGCATACCGTCAAAACGCTCTTTCAGCTTTCTCACTGCATCGACGTAGGCCTTCACCAACGGGCTCTGGTAATCCTTGTTGACTTGCTTGACGACAAGTTGCGAGTCGCCTCTGATGACGAGTTTCTTGATTCCGAGGTCCGCCGCGATCCTAAGACCGGCAAGCAACCCTTCATACTCAGCCGTATTGTTTGTTGACACCTCCCTGGGGAAGTGCATTTGGATCACGTACTTGAGGTGCTCTCCGGTGGGCGTGACAAGCAGTACGCCAGCCCCGGCGCCCTGTAAGGAGAAAGCTCCATCAAAGTACATGATCCAGTTGCAACTTGCCTCTTTGCCGGGGAGAGTAGTCTCTTGGGTTTCTTCGTCAGGCCTCGTGGTCCATTCTGCAACGAACTCCGCCAGGACTCGGCTTTGAATCATCGAGGTACTCTCAAACTTGAGGCCAAAGCTGGACAGTTCCAGTTCCCACTCTATGATCCTTCCTGTTGCGTCTGGATTGTGCGATATCCGTTGCAGAGGGAGGCGAGTGACGACAGTGATTTCGTGCGCCTGGAAGTAGTGACGCAGCTTCCTCGAGGCCATAAGAAGGCTGAAGAGCAGTTTCTGCACACCGGAGTACCTCGATCTAGCCCCCTGCAGGAGGGAACTAACAAAGTAGACCGGGTGCTGCATCATTTTCTTCTTCGGTGGCCCTTCAATTGGCTGCGCCGTCTTGGCATCGGTGGCATCGGGCTCCTTTGCTGCTATTACCTCATCATCAATTTCTCTCTGCGCCACTAGTGCGGCGCTGACCACATGGTTCGTTGCCGCCAGGTACAGCAGCAACGGTTCCTGTGGCCTAGGCGCAACTAGTATTGGCGCGGAGGAGAGGTACCTCTTCTAATATTGCAATGTTGCTTCGACTTCTGGCGTCCACTCCATCGGGCCCACCTTTTTTAAAATCTTGAAAAAAGGAAGGGCGCGCTCGGCGGACTTGGAAATGAACCTGCTCATGGCGGCAACGCAACCAGCAAGCCGACGCACATCCTTGACTCGCTTGGGCGCTTCAATCTGCTCTATAGCTTTGATCTTGTCCAGATTGGCCTCTATCCCACGCTGTGACACAAAGAACCCGAGAAGCTTGCCAGACGGGACGCCGAAGACGCACTTCTCAGGGTTCAGCTTGAGATTGATCTTGCGTAGGTTTGCAAACATTTCTTGTAAATCTGATATGAGGGTTGCCCTGTCCTTGGTTTTGACCACTATATCATCCATATAAGCTTCCATATTTCTATGGAGCTGGGGTTCAAAACCAATCTGGACCGCCCTTGCAAACATTGAACCAGCACTCTTCAACCCGAAAGGCATCCGTACAAAGCAATACATACCACATGGGGTGATGAATGCCGTTTTCTCTTCATCTTCCCTTGTCATGAAGATCTGGTGGTAGCCGGAGTAGGCATGGAGGAATGACAATAGATCACACCCAGCTGTGGAGTCAACAATCTGGTCGATGCGCGGCAACGGGAAGGGGTCTTTGGGACAAGCCTTATTAATATCTGTGTAATCAATACACAGCCTCCACTTCCCATTTGCCTTGCGCACTACCACTGGATTGGCCAACCACGTTGGATGGAGCACTCCTCTTACCAAACCCACTGCTTCCAGTTTCCGGATCTCCTCTGTGATGAACTCTTGTCGTTCCAAAGCTTGCTTTCTGACCTTCTGCTTGACGGGCCGCGCATGAGGACAGACAGCAAGGTGGTGCTCAATCACCTTCCTGGGAACGCCGGGGATGTCGGATGCTTGCCATGCAAACACATCGACATTCTCCCGCAAGAAGGTGACGAGCGCGTCTTCCTATTTGTCGTCAAGGGTGGAGCTTATGGTAAAAGCTCCTCCCGTGCCGTCCTCCTTGACAGAAACCTTCTTGGTTCCCGGCGGTGTGGCCTTGGACTTCTTGTTTCTGTCGATGGAGCTCTCTGGCACGTCCTCAACGGGAGCGCTACACTCTGAAGAGGTGCGCTTGCCGGAGTGGGTGCCTGAGGTCTCACCGGTCTTCTTCTTTTGCCTTCCCGGGGCTCCAGCGGCAGGAGCAACTGCTTATTGGTAGAATTGGTCAGCGCAAATTAGCGCATCCTTCTTGTCTTATGGGACGGTGATGATCGTCACAGGCCCCGGCATCTTCAGGGTGTTGTAGGCGTAATGTGACGCCGCCATGAACTTGGCCAGCGCTGGGCGGCCAAGGATCCCGTTGTAAGGCAAGGGGATCTTGGCAACGTCGAACACAATCCTTTCTGTCCTGTAGTTCAGATCACTCCCAAAAGTCACGGGTAACGTGACCTTTCCCTTAGGTTGACTTCTTCCCGGGTTGACCCCCTGAAACGTGCCCGTCTCTTAGAGGTCTTCATCAGGAATCTGCAATTTCTCGATCACAGCAGGCGAGATTAAGTTCAGATCGGCCCCGCCATTGACTAGCATCTTTGTCACCTTGAGGTTGCGTATTATTGGTGAAACCAACAATGGCGAGCACCCGACTGCAGTAGTGCGATCAGGGTGATCCTCAGTGTCAAAATTGATAGGTGTGCTGGACCACTTCAGTGGCCTTTAGGCATCAAACGACGGTTCCGCCGCTATGATCTCACACGCCCACTGTTTAAGCTGGCGGTGAGAGGTATGCAGTGAGGCGCCGCCATCGACGCACATGGCCTCTGTAGTGTTCTGAAATCCTTGGTCACCAGACTCATTGTCCTCTTCATGATCATAGTCTTCTGGCTTTTTGTCACGGCCCCGGGCAGGCCTCTCCCGCTGTTTATCTTTGTCGCGACGGCCCTCCTGGCCATCACGCTTCTTGCCGGACCCCTCAGCACCGTCCTGGCCTTTATCCTTGTCCCGCCTCTCATATTCAGCCCTCTGCTTCTCAGCAAGGAGCTCAACCTGTTGGCAGTTCTGGAGATCATGGCCTTTGGTGCGATGGATCTTGCAGTATTGCTTGTCGGAGTTTCCTGGCTTCTCGGCAGCCGCCAAGGCCCGGCAGGCGACACATCCGGCAATTTCCTTGCCGGGGTCATTTGCCTTGGTTTTCTTGGTGGAGCCGGAGTCGCCAGATCCCTCGACGGCAAGCACAGCTTTACCTTTGCGCTTCCTGTTGCGGCGCCGGCCTTTCTTCGCTGGGGCGGCAGTATCCTCATCTAAGGAGTCGGTTTCCACACCGGCATCTTCACCGGGGTACTTCCTTCCCTCTTCAGCTCGGGCACATCTGTCAGCAAGAACATAGAGTTCTGCCACATCTTTCACCTTGTTCATTGCCAGTTCTTCACGCATCTTGTGGTTACGCATGTTCTGATGGAACGCGCTGATGATGGCGGTAGGGTGAACATCAGGGATATTGTACTGTACCCGGCTGAACCTCTGTATATACTTGTGCAGACTCTCACCTCCCTTCTGGGGAATGACATGCATGTCGCTTGCTTGGCCATGGGCTTGGTGACCTCCAGTAAAGGCGCCCACAAACTCATGGCACAAATCCGACTAGGAGGAAATAGAGTCTACCGGCAAGTGCATCAACCACGACATGGCGTTGGGTTTAAGAGCCAACGGAAAGTAATTCGCAAGCACCTTATCGTCGCGGGCTCCGGCGGCTTTCATCGCGATGGTGTAGATGCTGAGGAACTCAGACGGGTGAGTCTTGCCGCTGTACTTTTCGCCAACGTTAGGTTTGAACGTGCGGTGAGTGGGCCACTGGAACTGCCGCAGCTCACGGGTAAAAGCCGGACAGCCTACCTCGTAAGGTAGGCCTCCAGGGCTCTCCAGGGCTGGGTGGTTCACAGCAGGCCCTGCTCGCCTGTCTGACTGGTGGCGCGCTCCGCGCCGGCGCTCGATAGTGGTTCAAGCGTCTTCATGGGCTCGTTCCCGAAGAACTTGGCGCTGGTCACAGTGGGTCCGCGGGACAGACGATGCTATGGAGATGGCGTCGCCCGCGACATCGCGACGAGCCGGCATCCGCGGTACCGGATGGGAAAGAGGTGAATGCACCATGGTCGCGGCGCCCCCGGCTTTTCCACCACTGGTCCACGGGACTCCATCGGAACATCGACCCGGGAGCCCCACCGGACTTGGTTCGTCTTTGTTGGCCACCGCAACAAGGCTTCGGATAGTGGCTCTCCATTCGTCGAGTTTCCCCGTAGTGGGAGGAAAGTCGAGGAGCAACTACGCGCACGCCAGGGCCTCTGCTGGCGTCGGTGGCGGCGAAACCTGCACGGACCGCGACGCGCTTCGACTTCTGACCATGTCAGAAGGAGCTCTATCACGACCCCGCGGTCGCATGCCGTGTTCACCAGCGCCTCGGCGAGTGGGCAGGTCTTCTACGTCCCGGGAGTGGCGCTCGGGGCTCTTCCTGCAGCGATGCTTGGGATCTTCAGCGTGATTACGCCATTCGTTGCGCACTGCCTAGGAGGAGCGCGCTGTTGACGCCGGTGTGGGAGTCTTGGAGGCCCTTGCATCGCCTTCAGGCGGGGCGGCGATGACCTTGGAACGCCCCGCTCCACCCGTGAAGGACTTGGCTCCGCCTTTGGATTTGGCGACGTGTGGCCCGTTACCAGGCGCACAAACATCGCCGCCTCCCAAACTCCGGCTGTTGGGATGGTGCTGGTGCTCGCGAGCAGCACCCCGGGTCCTTTTTGCGACCAGTCCGCTGCTCGCCCGCGTCGGGACGGGCTGTCCGGCTTCCGGCTGGCCAACTGCCACCGTCGTCTTCTTCTTGGGTGCCATGATGATGAAGAAACACCGAACTAACTGCTAAAGCCGATTCTCACAACTGCTTCCCCTACCTGGCGCGCCAATGATGTCGGTGGGAACGACACCTATGGGATCACAAGAATCCCTATTGTGGTTAGCGGGGCGTGGGGTCGTGAGAAGAGCGGATCTAACAGGTAGCACACGGTTCATTTATCCAGGTTTGGGCCGCGAGGATGCGTAAAACCCTACTCCTGCTTTGGTGGATTGTATATCTGTGTTCTTGAGCTAGCTACGGGGCGTGAGGAGCTCCAAAAAGCCGAATCCTTCTCCTGGTCGCCTCGGGCCTCCTTTTATAGAAAAAGGGGTGTCCACGGTGGCACACAGGAGGTGGAAAGGGTACAGTGATGCGAGGTTATCCCTCGCATTACATGACAAGGCGCATTTAATGCGTCTTGCTTAGGTGTCCTTGCTTTATCGAGGACGGGGGAGAGATATGTCTCGTCCGTCGCCGCTCCTTCTTGTGTCGACACGCGCCCTGGCCAGCGATGCTTGAGATGCCACGTAGGTAGGCAGGCAGCTGAGGTGGTGCAGTGGTGGGTCTTCACGAAGATCTGCATGCCGCCACGCAGGTGCCTGCCCAGCTGGTTGGGTCGGCAGCTACATGCATGCGGTGGTGGAGGTTTAGTCAGCGTGGGCCTGATGGTGGCCCTACGGGTGTCCTCGGCAAGGGCCTTGTTGGGGCCCCGGCAAGGGTTTTGCTGAGGCATCTGCTGTCATCCCCGGCAAAGCGCTTGCCGGGGGCCTTGTGGTCTTCCTCGGCTGGGATCCCGCCAAGGGTTGTCGTCTCCTTAGTGCGTATCTGATCTTGAATTTCTTCACAAAGATCTGCATGTCGCCACGGGGATGTCTCCCGAATCCTTACCCTTTGGGGGCAGTGGACTGAAGGGTGATTTGCTCCGTAGGCGCGGGAAGAGTCGCTGCGGCAAGGGTCTTGTCGGGGCTGCTAGAACTGTCTCCCGGCAAGGATCTTGTCGGGGGAGTCCGCTTCGTCCCCTTTGCTCTTCGTGGTCTTGGCCTTGGCGTCGTTCTAGTTCTCTTGAGCTTCGGTCTTACCCTGGCTCACCTCCCTTGCCTTGCTTGGTGTGGTGGTGCCCGTGGCTCAGACTGCCCGTGCAAAGTTATAGGGGTACAAAAAGTTTACCCCCCTTTTTGTACACCGACAGCATTGACTGACGTATCCTCGGTATTGTCGCTGTTAATGCGGCGCTTATGTTTGTTGCGACGTGACCTGTCATTGCCATCCTTGGTATCCGAAGTACCATGGTTCTTTGATATGTTATTGCTGCGACCAGCTAGCTGTATTCTCCCGCACAAAAGCGGGTCATGAGTGTCGTGAGGGCTGCCATAGATTTCGGCGTTTCCTGACCAAGGTGCCGGGCGAGCCACTCGTCGCGGATGTTGTGCTTAAAAGCTGCTAGGGCCTCTGCATCCGGACAGTCGACGATTTGATTTTTCTTTGTTAGGAACCGAGTCTAGAATTGCCTGGCCAATTCCTCTGGCAGCTGAATTATGTGGCTCAAGTCATCGGCATCTGGTGGTCGCACATAAGTGCCCTGGAAGTTGTTGAGGAATGCGGCTTCCAGATCCTCCCAACAGCCAATGGACTTGCTAGCAAGCTATTGAGCCAATGCCGAGCTGGTCCTTTGAGCTTGAGTGGGAGGTATTTAATGGCATGTAGATCATCACCGCGGACCGTGTGGATATGCAGGAGGAAATCCTCGATCCATACCGCAGGATCTATTGTGCCGTCGTATGATTCTATATTTACGGGTTTGAAACCCTCTGGGATTTGATGATCCATTACTTCGTCTGTGAAGCATAGGGGGTGTGCGGCGCCTCTATACTGGGCTATGTCGCGACGCAGCTCGAATGAGTCTTGCCCGCTGTGTTCGGCTCGGCCGGACTTACTTTTATTGTATCCGGCGTGACGATTATCGTCTCGCATAGTGGCGCGCCCTCGTGATCCATAGATCGATCTTGCATGTTTTGCTTTGTCCTCCAATACGTCTCACAGGTCTGGCATATTTCCCCATGCCTTTTTATTTGAATGGCGTCAGGGTGCGGGCTGAGCTTTTGGCTGGAATGCCTCTCTGTCGCGGCCACGAGGTGGCCGATCAGCCGTGTCTTACGTCGGGGATGTAGGTTTCGGTGCTTCCTCTTCCAATCGGGGTAGCAACCTGCACTTTGGGTAACTCTTGGAGGGGCGTTCGAGTTTATATTCCTCGGCCGCCAGGACTTCAGTCCATCTGTCAGCTAGCAAATCTTGATCAGCTTGAAGCTGCTGCTGCTTTTTCTTAAGGCTATTTGCCGTGGCTATAAGCCGGCGCTTGAAGCGCTCTTGTTCGACGGGATCCTCTGGCACGACGAATTCGTCATCGTCGAGGCTTGCCTCATCTTCGGAGGGAGGCATGTAATTATCATCCTTCGCCTCTCCATCTGCCGCTCTCTCTGGAGGGCTGGCTCCTCCATCCTCCTGCTCTAAATCTTGTTGGAGGGGATTTTTGTTGTCTTCGGTACTGTCCGGAGTGCTATTATCTCCGGTGCCGGTATCACCAGTTTTGCCTTGGCGGGACTTAGAGCGGCGCCGCTGACGCCGGGGCTTGGGTTGCTTTTTGGAGGGATCATCCTCCGTTGTCTCGTCGCCATTGCCTTCTTTGGGTGTGTCCACCATGTATATATCGTATGATGAGGTGGATGTCCAGTGCCCTGTGGGCAGTGGTTCCTCTTCGTCTCCCGCATCGTGTGCCATACCACCGATGTCTTCGGAGTCGAAGTCGAGCATGTCGGTTAAGTCATCGACAGTGGCTACTAAGTGGGTGGTGGGTGCGCGGCGAATTTCTTCGTCATCCGCATCCCAATCCTGCCGGACGTAGTTCGGCCAGGACTCTCCTGACAAGGAGAGAGACCTTACTGAATTCAGTATGTCGCCAAAGGGCGAGTGCTGAAAAATATCCGCGGAGGTAAACTCCATGATCGGCGCCCAATCGGATTCGACAGGAACGGGCGCAGGCGGTTCAAAGTGTGTGGCCGGAGAAGGATCCGGCAATTTCGCAACACGGCTCTCGTGAAGGGTAAGGTCGATAATTGGCTCGATCACCGCTGAGGATACGGCCTCCGTGACGGGGTCTATCCACCCGTTCATGGATGGCACAACTGGCTCCGAACTGAGGCTCGGAGCGGCTGCCAGTGCGATCTCCTGAATACGGTCCGATGGTAGAGCTAAATCGTATTCATCGTGACCGCGTGGCGCACAAGGTAGGGGCTCGAATCCGTCGAAGATCAAGTCTCCACGGATATCGGCCGTGTAGTTTAAGCTTCCAAACCTGACTTGGTGGCCAGGGGCGTAACTTTCGATCTGCTCCAGATGGCCAAGCAAGTTGGCCGGCAGTGCGAAGCCGCCGAACACAAAGATTTGTCCGAGGAGAAAAGTCTCACCCTGGACTGCATTGCTATCGATGATCGTAGGAGCCATCAAGCCTAACGGCGACGACACAGAGGAACTCTCAATGAAAGCACCAATGTCGGTGTCAAAACCGGCGGATCTCGGGTAGGGGGTCCCGAACTGTGCGTCTAAGGCGGATGGTAATAGGAGGCAGGGGACACGATGTTTTACCCTGGTTCGGGCCCTCTTGATGGAGGTAAAACTCTACGTCCTGCTTGATTTATTCTTGATGATATGAGTATTACAAGAGTTGATCTACCACGAGATCGGAGTGGCTAAACCCTAGAAGCTAGCCTATGGTGTGATTGTATGTTGTCCTACGGACTAAAACCCTCTGATTTATATAGACACAGGAGGGGGCTAGGGTTACACAAGGTCGGTTACAAAGGAGGAGATATCCATATCCGTACTGCCTAGCTTGCCTTCCACGCCAAGTAGAGTTCCATCTGGACACGAGACGAAGCCTTCAATCTTGTATCTTCATAGTCCAACAGTCCGGCCAAAGGATATAGTCCGGCTGTCCGGAGACCCCCTAATCCAGGACTCCCTCAGTCGGACTCCGCCATCTTAATTTGGTGGTAGCCAGAGTATGCGTCAAGGAAACACAATGACTCGTGTCCTGCGGTAGCATCGATAATTTGATCAATGCGGGGGAGGGGGAAGGGATCCTTTGGGCAAGCCTTGTTGAGGTCCTTGAAATCGACACATAGGTGCCAGCATTTGTCCTTCTTTGGTACCATCACCAGGTTTGCTAGCCAGTCCGGGTGTTTTATTTCTCTAATGAATCCGGCCTCCAATAGCTTGGCTAGTTCCTCTCCCATAGCTTGTCTCTTAGGTTCAGAGAAACGCCGAAGAGCCTGCTTGACCGGCTTGAATCCCTTTAGAATATTGAGGCTATGCTCGGCCAGCCTGCGTGGGATTCCTGGCATGTCTGAGGGGTGCCAGGCGAGTATATCCCAATTCTCGCGCAGGAACTCTCGTAGTGCGGCGTTCACGACGGGGTTTAACTGTGCCCCGATGGAGGCTGTTTTTGTAGGGTCCGTTGGGTGGACTTGGAATTTGACTATTTCTTCCGTTGGTTTAAAAGATGTGGACTTGGACCTCTTGTCAAGTATCACGTCATCCCTGTCCGCTGTGGAGCGCAGCGCGGTTAATTCCTCAGCCGAAAGGGCTTCGGATAATGCCTCGAGGGCCAATGCGGCTATTTTGTTTTCGGCACGGAGTGTTGTGTCCGGAACACTAGCAAGAGTGATGATTCCGTTGGGCCCGGGCATTTTGAGCTTCATGTACCCATAATGGGGTATGGCTTGGAAGATCGTGAACGCTTCCCGTCCTAAAAGGGTGTGGTATCCACTACTGAACGGGGCCACTTGGAATGTAATTTCTTCGGACCTATAGTTCTCTGGCATGTCGAATACCACATCTAGTGTGATTTTCCCAGCATAGCGTGCTTCCCGACTGGGGATGATTCCTCTGAAGGTTGTGCTGCTTTGCTCAATGCGGTTCCAGTCTATTTCCATTTTTTGAAGGGTTTCCTCATAGATGAGGTTCAATCCACTACCGCCGTCCATGAGTACTTTGGTGAGTCGAAAGCCGTCCACAATTGGAGTGAGGACCAGTGCAGCTGGTGCTCAGGTTGTTCGGAATTTAGGTTCGTCACTGGCATTGAAGGTAATAGCCGTGTCACTACATGGATTTATTGCTGCCACGTGGCAGATTTTGGCGAGGCTGCGGAGTGTTCGCGTGCGCCTATTATTTGATGCGAAGGTTTCAAAGACTATTAGTACAGTATTGTTATCCACGGGATGGTGCTCTGTGGTATTTGGGATGAGAAGATCCTCGCCACTTTTGGCCACCTGCCGAAGTATCCAACATGCTCTAAGGTTGTGTGTTGGTATGGTATCTGCTGTACTATGAATTTTGCAGGGTCCGTTAAGCCATCCCTCCAATACGGTTCCATGCCCTGAAGAGGGTTTTTGTTTCTTTGTAACTAACTCGGGTGTCTTATGATAGTGCACCCTTTTACTTCGGACTGGGTGTATATTCTGAGACAGATTATCCCAAAATTTCTTTTCGGTTTTCCAGGCGCTTTCCATCGCACAATACTTTCATACTATGGACGCCAAGTCGGCGAAGCGTGATATGTCACGGCGACTCAAGGCATTAAGGATTCCCTTGTCCATGCAATTATTGCAGAAAAATGAGACTGCGTCTTCCTCGCGACAGTCCTTAACCTTGTTCATCACAAGGAGGAATCTGGCCCAATAATGATGTACAGTTTCATGGGGCTCTTGCCTGATGTGGGAAAGATCGTTTATGTCTGGGTGGGTGGGTGGAATTGGGTCCGAACCCCTACCCAATCTGAGACCCAGGGGCCGAGGTGTTTCCAATCTTGGAATTTTGGGTTCCGGGATGTTGCCCGATAAGTCTGGCCCGCTGCCTGACTCTAGGTTCAGGGCTTGGGTGATGTCCTCCCATAAATGGGTATCCGGCTCGGAGAGCTCAGGAATTCGAACATAGTTAGTCCTCAAGATAGAAGAAGAATCGCCGCATTGTTCCTCCACCACCGCAACATGATGGGTGACCGGTGGAGAGTTAATCTCCCTTTGATCGGGTTTAAGCCCAATCCGATCATAGTCCATAGCGACTCCCAAGGCGGAGATGCGATCCAAGAGCTCGTTTAGGGAAGAGAGCTCCATTGGATCCATCTGCTCGGCGAATTCCGAGCCGACGTGGAGGCTGTTTTCGATGACCCGAGAATTCATCGTCGGGGCAGCAGCCGAACGGGCGGTCATGATGAAACTGCCTAGCTGGAGAGTTTGGCCGACAGCCAGGGCTCCCCTGGCAGTGATGTTGTTTTTAACAACGAGACGAGGCATCCTTCCTTATGGTGAAGGCACAGAGGAACTCTCAATGAAAGTACCAATGTCGGTGTCAAAACCGACAGATCTCGGGTAGGGGTTCCCGAACTGTGCATCTAAGGCGGATGGTAACAGGAGGCAGGGGACACGATGTTTTACCCAGGTTCAGGCCCTCTTGATGGAGGTAAAACCCTATGTCCTGCTTGATTGTTCTTGATAATATGAGTAGTACAAGAGATGATCTACCACGAGATCGGAGAGGCTAAACCCTAGAAGCTAGCCTATGGTATGATTGTATGGTTTTTCTACGGACTAAAACCCTCCGGTTTATATAGACATCGGAGGGAGCTAGGGTTACACAAGGTCGGTTACAAAGGAGGAGATATACATATCTGTATTGCCTAGCTTGCCTTCCACGCCAAGTAGAGTCCCATCCAGACACGGGACAAAGTCTTCAATCTTGTGTCTTCATAGTCCAACAGTCCGGCCAAAGGATATAGTCCGGCTGTCCGGAGACCCCCTAATCTAGGACTCCCTCACCTAGATTAAGGGGTCCTCGGGCGTCCGACCTGTTTGACATGGGCCGGACTGATGGGCCATGAAGATACAAGACAGAAGACTCTCTCCCATGTCTGGATGGGACTCACCTTAGCATGGATGGCAAGCCTGGCATTCAGATATGAAGATTCCTTCCTCTGTAACCGACTTTGTACAACCCTAGCCCCCTCCGGTGTCTATATAAACCGGAGGGTTTAGTCTGTAGAGGCAATCATAATCATACATGCTAGACTCCTAGGGTTTTAGCCACAATGATCTCGAGGTAGATCAACTCTTGTAATCCTCATACTCATCAATATCAATCAAGTAGGACGTAGGGTATTACCTCCATCAAGAGGGCCCGAACCTGGGTAAAACATTGTGTCCCCTGCCTCCTGTTACCATCGACCATAGACGCACAGTTCGGGACCCCCTACCCGAGATCCGCCGGTTTTGACACCGACACCTACGCACACGCAAGATCTATCTAGGTGATGCATAGCAACGAGAGGGAAGAGTATAGTCCATGTACCCTTGTAGACCGTAAGTGGAAGCATTATGTCAACGCGGTTGATGTAGTCGAACATCTTCACGATCCGACCGATCCTAGCACCGAAGAAACGACACCTCCGCGATCTACACACGTTCAGCTCGGTGAGGTCCCGCGAACTCTAGATCCAGCTGAGTTTCGAGGGAGAGTTTCGTCAGCACGACGGCATGATGATGGTGATGATGAAGCTACCGGTGCAGGGCTTCGCCTAAGCACTGCAACGATATGACCGAGGTGGATTATGCTGGAGGGGGGCACCACACACGGCTAAACAATGTCAACTTGTGTGTTCTAGGGTGCCCCCCTGCCCCCGTATATAAAGGAGCAAGGGGGGAGGCCGGCCGGCCCTTGGGGCGCCCAAGGAGGGGAGGAATCCTCCTCCTAGCAGGAGTAGGATTCATCCTTTCCTAGTCCTACTACGAGGGGGAGGAAGGAGTGGGAGAGGGGAAGGAAAAGGGGGGTGCTGCTGATAACCAACAAGTATAGGGGATCGCAATAGTTTTCGAGGGTAGAGTATTTAACCCAAATTTATTGATTCGACACAAGGGAAGCCAAAGAATATTCTCAAGTATTAGCAGCTGAGTTGTCAATTCAACCACACCTGGAAACTTAGTATCTGCAACAAAGTGTTTAGTAGCACAGTAATATGATAGTGGTGGTAGCGGCAACAAAAGTAAAGACAGAAAAAGTAATGTTTTTGGTATTTTGTAGTGATTGTAAGAGTAAAAGCGGGAAAGTAAATAAGCGTAAACTAGTATATGGAAAACTCGTAGGCACCGGATCAGTGATGGATAATTATGTCGGATGCGGTTCATCATGTAACAGTCATAACATAGGGTGACACAGAACTAGCTCCAGTTCGTCAATGTAATGTAGGCATGTATTCCGTATATAGTCATACGTGCTTATGGAAAAGAACTTGCATGACATCTTTTGTCCTACCCTCCCGTGGCAGCGGGGTCCTATTGTAAACTAAGGGATATTAAGGCCTCCTTTTAATAGAGAACCGGAACAAAGCATTAACACATAGTGAATACATGAACTCCTCAAACTATGGTCATCACAGGGAGTGGTCCCGATTATTGTCACTTTGGGGGTGCCGGATCATAACACATAGTAGGTGACTATAGACTTGCAAGATAGGATCAAGAACTCACATATATTCATGAAAACATAATAGGTTCAGATCTAAAATCATGGCACTCGGGCCCTAGTGACAAGCATTAAGCATAGCAAAGTCATAGCAACATCAATCTCAGAACATAGTGGATACTAGGGATCAAACCCTAACAAAACTAACTCAATTACATGATAAATCTCATTCAACCCATCACTGTCCAGCAAGCCTACGATGCAATTACTCACGCACGGCGGTGAGCATCATGAAATTGGTGATGGAGGATGGTTGATGATGATGACGGCGACGAATCCCCCTCTCCGGAGCCCCGAACGGACTCCAGATCAGCCCTCCCAAGAGGTTTTAGGGCTTGGCGGCGGCTCCATATCGTAAAACACGATGATTTCTTCTGTCTGATTTTTTTCTCTCTGAAAGCAAATATATAGAGTTGGAGTTGGCGTCGGAGGGTTTCCAGGGGGCCCACGAGGTAGGGGGCGCCCTAGGAGGGCACCCCCACCCTCGTGGAAAGGGTGTGGGCCCCCTGGTCTTCATATTTGGCGAGGATTTTTTATTATTTTTTCTAAGGTATTCCGTGGAGTTTCAAGACTTTCCGAGAATATTTGCTTTCTGCACATAAAACAACACCAAGGTAATTCTACTGAAAACAGCGTCAGTCCAGGTTAGTTCCATTCAAATCATACAAGTTAGAGTCCAAAACAAGGGCAAAAGTGTTTGGAAAAGTAGATACGACGGAGACGTATCAACTCCCCCAAGCTTAAACCCTTGCTTGTCCTCAAGCAATTCAGTTGACAAACTGAAAGAAAGAAAGAAAAACTTTTACAAACTCTGTTTGCTCTTGTTGTTGTAACTATGTCAACCTAGCATTCAAGTTTTCAGCATAGATCATAACTAACCACATTTGCAATAATTCTCAGGTCTCACAATTACTCGTATCAATAGCATAATCAACTAGCAAGTCATAATGATAAATCTTGGATGACAACACTTTCTCAAAACAATCATAATATGATATAACAAGATGGTATCTCGCTAGCCCTTTCTGAGACCGCAAAACATAAATGCAGAGCACCTTTAAAGATCAAGGACTGACTAGACATTGTAATTCATGGTAAAAGAGATCCAATCATAGTCATACCCAACATAGATTAATAGTGATGAATGCAAATGACAGCTGTGCTCTCCAGCTAGTGCTCTTTAATAAGAGGGTGATGACTCAACATAAAAGTAAATGGATAGGCCCTTCGCAGAGGGAAGCAGGGATTTGTAGAGGTGCCAGAGCTCGGTTTTGAAATAGAGATAAATTGCATTTTGAGCGGTATACTTTCATTGTCAACGTAACAACTAAGAGATGGAGATATCTTCCATGCTAAACACAT
This sequence comes from Triticum dicoccoides, assembly GCF_002162155.2. Classification (NCBI taxonomy): domain Eukaryota; kingdom Viridiplantae; phylum Streptophyta; class Magnoliopsida; order Poales; family Poaceae; genus Triticum; species Triticum dicoccoides. Next base: position 409,433,348 of record NC_041388.1, on the reverse strand, counting down.
TATAGGCGGTTCCCAAACAGAATGGTAAAGTTTATACTCCCCCTCCACCAACAAGCATCAATCCATGGCTTGCTCGAAACAATGAGTGCCTCCAACATACATCTGGTCCCAGGGGGAGTTTTGTTTGCAATTAATTTTGATTTAGTTTGCATAAAGCATGGGATTGGGCATCCCGGTGACCAGCCATTTTCTCGTGAGTGAGGAGCGGAGTCCACTCCTCTTGAGAATAACCCGCCTAACACGAAAGATAAGGACAGCCTTTGTTGATACATGAGCTATTCGAGCATACAAAACAGAATGTTTATTTGAAGGTTTAGAGTTTCGCACATACAAATTTACTTGGAACGGCAGGTAAATACCGCATATAGGAAGGTATAGTGGACTCATCTGGAATAACTTTGGGGTTTAAGGGATTGGATGCACAAGCAGTATTCCCGCTTAGTACAGGTGAAGGCTAGAAAAAGACTGGGAAGCGACCAAGTAGAGAGCGACAACAGTCATGTACATGCATTAAAATTAATAAACATTGGATGCAAGAATGAGTAGGATATAATCCACCATGAACATAAATATCATGAAGGCTATGTTGATTTTGTTTCAACTACATGCGTGAGCATGTGCCAAGTCAAGTCACTTAAATCATTCAAAGGAGGATACCACCCCATCATACCACATCATAGTCATCTCAATAGCATGTTGGCACACAAGGTAAATCATTATAACTCATAGCTAATCAAGCATGGCACAAGCAACTATGATCTCTAATTGTCATTGCAAACATGTTTATTCATAATAAGCTGAATCAAGAACGACGGGCTCATCATATTTACAAAAACAAAAGAGGTCGAGTTCATACCAGCTTTTCTCATCTCAGTCAGTCCATCATATATCATCATAATTGCCTTTCACTTGCACGACCGAATGGTGTGAATAATAATAAGAGTGCACGTGCATTGGACTAAGCTGGAATCTGCGAGCATTCAATAAACAGGGGAAGACAAGGCAATATGAGCTCTTAGTTAAATCAACAATAATGCATATAAGAGCCACTTCAACAATTTAATTATGGTCTTCTCCTACTGACCCCCAAAGAAAAGAAAAGAAAAGAAAACTATTTACACGGGAAAGCTCCCAACAAGCAAAAGAAGAGCGGGATTTTTTTGGGGTTTTCTTTTTAATTACTACTACAGCAGGAAAGTAAATTACTACTAATTTTTTTGTTTTTCTTAAGGTTTACTAAACACAGAAGAAGAAAGCGGGAAAAGGAAAATAAACTAGCATGGATATTACAGTGAAAAAGTATGAGCACCGACATCTAGCAACAAGTGTGTGTGAACATAAATGTAATGTCGGTGAGAAATACGAACTCCCCCAAGCTTGGGCTTTTGGCCTAAGTTGGTCTATGGCCACGGCTGGCCTGGCGGATATCCATAATAATAGTTGTTGGGGTCGTACTGTGATGAGGAAGAATAGTTGGGATCATACTGATGTGCAGCGGTTATCGCCTGCTAAGCTGCAGCATGGAGTCGAGCTGCCTCCGCTCTCCTCTCGTACTCTTCTGCCTCCTCTCTGGTAATAACATATCTTCCTTTTGTCTGTGAATCAAAGAAGGCAGGAGTAGGGAGAGTAATACGGAAAACACGTCGTTTATCAAAAATTAAGCGATATAAGAGAAGTGATTCAGGCCTCTCGACAAACTGGTGCGAAGCCATAGAGTTATAATCTAAATATGCAGGAGGCAACTCCATATCACCCTCACGAATGTCTATTTCAAGAAAATGAGCTAAGCGGGTTGCGTAAATTCCTCCAAAGAAATCTCCATTATGTCTATTATGATGCAACCTACGAGCTACAATGGCTCCCATATGATCAGATTGGTCTCCTAACACGGCACTCCTAAGAATGCTAAGATCAGGGACACACATGTGACATGCTTCATCCTTAGCATTTATGCATCTACCGATAAAGAGAGCAAAATAATATATAGCAGGAAGGTGAATGCTCCCTATGGTAGCCTGCGTTATGTCTCTAGATTCCCCCACAGTTATACTAGCAAGAAAGTTTCTAAATTCAGATTTAGGGGGATCCCTAATACTGCCCCATGATGGAAGTTTGCACGCAAGAGTGAAATCCTCTTAGTCCATTCTATAAGATTTATCATAAAGATCAAACATGACTGAAGGAGAATTACGCGAAGATGAATACTCAAACCTCCTCACAAATGAACTTGTGAGATCATGATACTAGGGGCATTTGTTGGCCTCAAATTCCTCAAGACCGGCATTGCGCAAATATGCTTTGAATTCTTCTTTAATTCCCACACGGTCCATAAAATTTTCTGACGGCCATTCGCAAGGCCGTACTGGAGCGTCTCTTGGTGGATCCTCGTCAGCATCGCACATAGCAATCCTGGGTCCTTGCTTCTTAGAGGAACCACCTTGGAACATCTTCCTACGCATATTGTTTTTCTCAAGGAACAATCTCCCCAAGCAGTTTTGTGAGAGGTGCTTTGAGCAAGGAGATCGAAAATCACAGCAAAAGTGGTTGGAACTCGTGCTTGAGTTGGTTTTTCGGGTTTGTGTGAGGCAGAGGAAGAAGATGGGTGCTAGGATAAGTGGAGGAGGGCCACCGTGGGCCCATGAGGCAGGGGGCGCGCCCTAGGGAGGGGGGCGCGCCCACCACCCTCGTGGCCAGGTGGCAGCTCCTCCCGTGGTAATTTTTGCACAGTAAATCCTCAAATATTCCTGAAAAAATCATATTAAATTGGCATGGCTTTCTGAGGACTTTTATTTTCGGGATATTTTTATATTGCACGGATAAGTCAAGAAACAGACAGAAAAATACTATTTTTACTTTATTTCTACTAAATTACAGAAAATATAAAGAGGGTACAGAAGTTTGTGCTTCTAGTTTCATCCATCTCATGCTCATCAAAAATAATCCACTAACAAGGTTGATCAAGTCTAGTTAACAAACTCATTCCGATAATCATGAAACCGGAGAAATTTCGCATAAAACTAAGTTACCTCAACGGGGATATGCACATCCCCAATAATAAGAATATCATATTTCTTTTGGATAGTAGGAAGAGGAAATTCAAAACCTCCAAATATAATCGATGGAATTTTTCCAATAGAGTTGATACTATGAACTTGAGGTTGTTTCCTCGGAAAGTGTACCGTATTCTCATTACCATTAACATGAAAAGTGACATTGCCTTTGTTGCAATCAATAATAGCCCCTGCAGTATTAAGAAAAGGTCTTCCAAGAATAATAGACATACTATCATCCTCGGGAATATCCAGAATAACAAAGTACGTTAAAATAGTAACATTTGCAACCACAACGGGCACATCCTCACAAATACCGACAAGTATAGCAGTTCATTTATCAGCCATTTGCAAAGATATTTCAGTAGGTGTCAACTTGTTCAAGTTAAGTCTACGATATAAAGAGAGAGGCATAACACTAACACCGGCTCCAAGATCACATAAAGCAGTTTTAATATAATTTCTTTTAATGGAGCAAGGTATAGTAGGTACTCCGGAATCTCCAAGTTTCTTTGGTATTCCACCCTTAAAAGTATAATTAGCAAGCATGGTGGAAATTTCAGCTTCTGGTATTTTTCTTTTATTAGTAATGATATCCTTCATATATTTAGCATAAGGATTTGTTTTGAGCACATCAGTCAATCGCATACGTAAAAAGATAGGCCTAATCATTTCAGCAAAGCGCTCAAAATCCTCATCATCCTTCTTCTTGGATGGTTTCGGAGGAAAAGGCGTGGGTTTCTGAACCCAAGGTTCTCTTTCTTTCCATGTTTCCTAGCAACAAAGTCTCTTTTATCATAACATTGATTCTTTGATTGTGGGTTATCAAGATCAACAGCAGGTTCAATTTCTACATCATTATCATTACTAGGTTGAGCATCATCATTAATATTTTTACTAGGTTCATGTTCATTACCAGATTGTGTTTTAGCATCATACATAGAAATATCATTTGGATTATCAGGTAGTTCAGCAATAGGTTCACTAGAAGTTTGCACAGTTCTATCATTTTTCTTTTTCTTCTTTTTAGAAGAACTAGGTGCATCAATATTATTTCTCTGAGAATCTTGCTCGATTCTCTTAGGGTGGCCTTCAGGATACAAAGGTTCCTGAGTCATTCTACCAGTTCTAGTAGCCACTCTAATAGCATAATCATTTTTCTTACTATTCATTTCATTGAGCAATTCTTTTTGAGCCTTAAGTACTTGTTCTACTTGAGTGGTAACCATAGAAGCATGTTTGCTAACAAGTTTAATTTCACCTCTAATATTAGCCATATAATCACCCAAGTATCTAATCATATAAGCATTTTCTTTTAGTTGTCTACCAAAATAAGCATTGAAGTCGTCTTGCTTATACATGAAGTTATCAAACTCATCCAAGCATTGACTAGCAATTTTAGTAGGAGGGACTTCAGCTTTATCATATCTATAGAGAGAATTTACCTTTACTACCTGTGTCGGGATATTGGGATCAGGAGGTTCTTCAGTAAATAAATAATTGAGATCATATGTTTCTTCAACAGGCGGTGAATTAAGGCCATGTATTTCTTCAATAGGAGGTAAATTCTTAACGTCTTCAGCTTTAATACATTTTTCTTTCACAGATTTCTTTGCCTCTTGCATATCTTCGGGACTGAGGAATAGAACACCTCTCTTCTTAGGAGTTGGTTTAGGAATAGGCTCAGTAATTGGAGCAGGACTTGGCTCAGCAGCTAGCTCAGGAGGTGCCCAATTATTTTCATTTGTCAACATATTATTCAATAGAATTTCAGCTTCATCCGGTGTTCTTTCCCTAAAAAGAGAACCAGCACAACTATCCAGGTAATATCTGGAAGCATCGGTTAGTCCATTATAAAAGATATCAAGTATTTCAGGTTTCTTAAGAGGATGATCAGGCAAAGCATTAAGTAACTTGAGAAGCCTCCCCCAAGCTTGTGGGAGACTCTCTTCTTTAATTTGCACAAAGTTGTATATTTCCCTCAAAGCAGCTTGTTTCTTATGAGCAGGGAAATATTTAGCAGAGAAGTAATAAATCATATCCTGGGGACTACGCACACAACCAGGATCAAGAGAATTAAACCATATCTTAGCATCACCCTTTAATGAGAACGGAAATATTTTGAGTATATAGAGGTAACGTGATCTCTCATTATTAGTGAACAGGGCAGCTATGTCATTTAACTTAGTAAGATGTGCCACAACAGTTTCAGATTCATAGCCATAAAACGGATCAGATTCAACCAAAGTAATTATATCAGGATCAACAGAGAATTCATAATCTTTATCAGGAACACATATAGGTGAAGTAGCAAAAGCAGGATTGGGTTTCATTTTATCTCTAAGTGATTCTTTGTTCCATTTAATTAATAACCTTTGAACCTCATATCTATCTTTGCACGCTAAAATAGCTAAAGAAGCATCTTTATCAAAAAGATAACCTTCAGGAACAACATGCATATTTTCATCATCGTATTCAGTTTCATCAATTTCTCTTTCTCTAGCCCTAGCAATTTGTTCTTCAAGAAATTCACTAAGGGGCACAGTAGTATCAGGCATAGAAGCAGTTTCATCATAAGTATCATGCATAGTAGAAGTGGCATCATCAATAACATGCGACATATCGGAACGAATAGCAGAAGCAGGTGTAGGTGTCGCTAACTTACTCATAACAGAAGGTGAATCAAGTGCAGAGCTAGATGGCAGTTCCTTACCTCCCCTCGTAGTTGAGGGATAGATCTTGGTTTTTGGATCTCTCAAGTTCTTCATAGTGTCCAGCAGATATAAATCCCAAGTGACTCAACGAATAGAGCTATGCTCCTCGGCAACGGCGCCAGAAAAAGGTCTTGATAACCCACAAGTATAGGGGATCGCAACAGTTTTCGAGGGTAGAGTATTTAACCCAAATTTATTGATTCGACACAAGGGAAGCCAAAGAATATTCTCAAGTATTAGCAGCTGAGTTGTCAATTCAACCACACCTGGAAACTTAGTATCTGCAGCAAAGTGTTTAGTAGCATAGTAATATGATAGTGGTGGTAGCGGCACCAAAAGTAAAGACAGCAAAAGTAATGTTTTTGGTATTTTGTAGTGATTGTAACAGTAAAAGCGGGAAAGTAAATAAGCGTAAACCAGTATATGGAAAACTCATAGGCACCAGATCAGTGATGGATAATTATGCCGGATGCGGTTCATCATGTAATAGTCATAACATGGGGTGACACAGAACTAGCTCCAGTTCGTCAATGTAATGTAGGCATGTATTCCGTATATAGTCATACGTGCTTAAAAAGAACTTGCATGACATATTTTGTCCTACCCTCCCGTGGCAGGGGGGTCCTATTGGAAACTAAGGGATATTAAGGCCTCCTTTTAATAGAGAACCGGAACAAAGCATTAACACATAGTGAATACATGAACTCCTCAAACTATGGTCATCACCGGGAGTGGTCCCGATTATTGTCACTTGGGGGTTGCCGGATCATAACACATAGTAGGTGACTATAGACTTGCAAGATAGGATCAAGAACTCACATATATTCATGAAAACATAATAGGTTCAGATCTGAAATCATGGCACTCAGGCCCTAGTGAGAAGCATTAAGCATAGCAAAGTCATAGCAACATCAATCTCAGAACATAGTGGATACTAGGGATCAAACCCTAACAAAACTAACTCAATTACATGATAAATCTCATCCAACCCATCACCATCCAGCAAGCCTACGATGCAATTTCTCATGCACGGTGGTGAGCATCATGAAATTGGTGATGGAGGATGGTTGATGATGATGACGGCGACGAATCCCCCTCTCCGGAGCCCCGAACGGACTCCAGATCAGCCCTCCCAAGAGGTTTTAGGGCTTGGCAGCAGCTCCGTATCGTAAAACTTGATGATTTCTTCTCTCTGATTTTTTTCTCTCCGAAAGCAAATATATAGAGTTGGAGTTGGCGTCGGAGGGTTTCCAGGGGGCCCACGAGGTAGGGGGCGCGCCCTAGGGGGGGCGCCCCCCACCCTCGTGGAAAGGGTGTGGCCCCCCTGGTCTTCATATTTGGCGAGGATTTTTTATTATTTTTTCTAAGGTATTCCGTGGAGTTTCAAGACTTTCCGAGAATATTTGCTTTCTGCACATAAAACAACACCAATGTAATTCTCCTGAAAACAGCATCAGTCCAGGTTAGTTCCATTCAAATCATACAAGTTAGAGTCCAAAACAAGGGCAAAAGTGTTTAGAAAAGTAGATACGACGGAGACGTATCAGCTGCCCCCCTCTCCTAGTCCAATTCGGACTCAAGGGGGAGGGGGCGCACGGCCTGCCCTTGCCACCTCTCTCTCTCTCCACTAAGGCCCATCTAGGCCCATTAGTTCCCCAGGGGGATCCAGTAACCCTCCGGCACTCCGGTTTTATCCGAAACCACCAGGAACACTTCCGATGTCCGAATATAGCCGTCCAATATATCAATCTTTACGTCTCGACCATTTCAAGACTCCTCGTCATGTCCGTGATCACATCCGGGACTCCGAACCACCTTCGGTACATCAAAACGCATAAACTCATAATACCGATCGTCATCGAACGTTAAGCGTGCGGACCCTACGGGTTCGAGAACTATGTAAGCATGACCGAGACTCATCTCTGGTTAAGAACCAATAGCAGAACCTGGATGCTCATATTGGTTCCTACATATTCTACGAAGATCTTTATCGGTCAAACTGCATAACAACATACGTTGTTCCCTTTGTCATCGGTATGTTACTTGCCCAAGATTCGATTGTCAGTATCTCAATACCTTGTTCAATCTCGTTACCAGAAAGTATCTTCACTCGTTTTCGTAATGCTACATCCCATAACTAACTCATTAGCTACATTGCTTGCAAGGCTTATAGTGATCTGCATTACCGAGAGGGCCCAGAGATACTTCTCCGATACACTGAGTGAAAAATCCTAATCCCGATCTATGCCAACTCAACAAACACCGTCGGAGACACATGTAGAGCATCTTTCTAGTCACCAAGTTACGTTGTGATGTTCGATGGCACACTAAGTGTTCCTCCGGTATTCGGGAGTTGCATAATCTCATAGTCATAGGAACATGTATAAGTTATCGAGAAAGCAATAGCAACAAACTAAACGATCATCATGCTAAGCTAATGGATGGGTCAAGTCAATCACATCATTCTCTACTGATGTGATCCCATTTATCAAATGGATACTCTTTGTCCATGGCTAGGAAACTTAACCATCTTTGATCAACGAGCTAGTCAAGTAGAGGCATACTAGTGACACTCTGTTTGTCTATGTATTCACACATGTACTAAGTTTCCAGTTAATACAATTCTAGCATGAATAATAAACATTTATCATGATATAAGGAAATATAATAACTTTATTATTGCCTCTAGGGCATACTTCCTTCAGTCTCCCACTTGCACTAGTCGATAATCTAGATTGTAATGATTCTAACACCCACGGAGTCTTGGTGTTGATCATGTTTTGCTCGTGAGAGAGGCTTAGTCAACGGGTCTGCAAAATTCAGAACCGTATGTATCTTGCAAATCTCTATGTCTCCCTCCTTGACTTGATCGCAGATGGAATTGAAGCATCTCTTGATGTGCTTGGTTCTCTTGTGAAATCTCGATTCCTTTGCCAAGGCAATTGCGCCAGTATTGTCACAAAAGATTTCATTGGACTCGATGCACTAGGTATGACACATAGATCGGATATGAACTCCTTCATCCAGACTCCTTCATTTGCTGCTTCTAAAGCAGCTATGTACTCCACTTCACATGTAGATCCCGCCACGACGCTTTGCTTGGAACTGCATCAACTGACAGCTCCACCATTTAATAAAAATACGTATCCGCTTTGTGACTTAGACTCATCCGGATCAGTGTCAAAGCTTGCATCGATGTAACCGTTTATGACGAGCTCTTTGTCACCTCCATAAATTAGAAACATATCCTTCGTCCTTTTTAGGTATTTCAGGATGTTCTTGACCGCTGTCCAGGGATCCACTCCTAGAGTACTTTGGTACCTCCCTGTTAAACTAATAGCAAGGCACACATCAGGTCTGGTACACAGCATTGCATACATGATAGAACATATGGCTGAAGCATAGGGAATGACTTTCATTTTCTCTCTATCTTCTGCAGTGGTTGGGCATTGAGTCTGACTCAACTTCACACCTTGTAACACAGGCAAGAACCCTTTATTTGCTTGATCCATTTTGAACTTCTTCAAAACTTTATCAAGGTATGTGCTTTGTGAAAGTCCAATTAAGCGTCTTGATCTATCTCTATAGATCTTGATGCCCAATATATAAGTAGCTTCACCGAGGTTTTTCATTGAAAAATTCTTATTCAAGTATCCTTTTATGCTATTCAGAAATTCAGTATCATTTCGGGTCAACAATATGTCATCCACATATAATATCAGAAATGCTACAGAGCTCCCACTCACTTTCTAGTAAATACAGGCTTCTCCAAAAGTTGGTATAAAACCATATGCTTTGATCACACTATCAAAGCGTATATTCAAACTCCGAGAGGCTTGCACCAGTCCAGAAATGGATAGCTGGAGCTTGCACACTTTGTTAGCACCTTTTGGATTGACAAAACCTTCTAGTTGCATCATAGAAAACTCTTCTTTAAGATATCCATTAAGGAATGCAGTTTTGACATCCATTTGCCAAATTTCATAAACATAAAATGCGGCAATTACTAACATGATTCGGACGGACTTAAGCATCGCTACGGGTGAGAAGGTCACATCGTAGTCAACTCCTTGAACTTGTCGAAAACCTTTCACAACAAGTTGAGCTTTGTAGATAGTAATACTACCGCCAGCGTCAGTCTTCTTCTTGAAGATCCATTTATTCTCTATGGCTTGCCGATCGGAAAGTCAACCAATGTCCACACTTTGTTCTCATACATGGATCCCATCTCAGATTTCATGGCCTCAAGCCATTTTCCGGAATCTGGGCTCATCATCGCTTCCTCATAGTTCATAGGTTCGTCATGGTCAAGTAACATGACCTCCAAAATAGGATTACTGTACCACTCTGGTGCGGATCTTACTCTGGTTGACCTACAAGGTTCGGTAGTAAATTCATCAGAAGTTTCATGATCATCATCATTAGCTTCCTCACTTACTGGTGTAGGAATCATTGGAACTGATTTCTGTGATGAACTACTTTCCAATAAGGGAGTAGGTACAATTACCTCGTCAAGTTCTACTTTCCTCCCACTCACTTCTTTCGAGAGAAAGTCCTTCTCTAGAGAGGATCCATTCTTAGTAACGAATATCTTGCCTTCGGATCTGTGATAGAAGGTGTACTGACAGTCTCCTTTGGGTATCCTATGAAGACACATTTCTCCGATTTGGGTTCGAGCCTGTCAGGTTGAAGTTTTTTCACATAAGCATCGCAGCCCAAACTTTAAGAAACGACAACTTGGGTTTCTTGCCAAACCACAGTTAATAAGGTGTCGTCTCAATGGATTTTGATGGTGCCCTATTTAACGTGAATCTAGCCGTCTCTAAAGCATAACCCTAAAACGATATCGGTAAATAAGTGAGAGACATCATAGATCGCACATATCTAATACAGTGCGGTTACGACGTTCGGACACACCATTACGTTGTGGTGTTCCAGGTGGCGTGAGTTGCAAAACTATTCTGCATTGTTTCAAATGAAGACCAAACTCATAACTCAAACATTCACCTCCACGATCAGATTGTAGAAACTTAATTTTCTTGTTACGAGGATTTTCCACTTCACTCTGAAATTCTTTGAACTTTTCAAATGTTTCAGACTTATGTTTCATCAAGTAGATATACCCATATCTGCTTAAATCATCTGTGGAGGTAAGAAAATAACGATACCCGCCACGAGCATCAACACTCATCGGACCGCATACATCAGTATGTATTATTTCCAACAAGTCTATTTCTCGCTCCATTGTTCCGGAGAACAGAGATTTAGTCATCTTGCCCATGAAGCATGGTTCGCAAGCATCAAGTGATTCCAAAAGTCCATCAGCATGGAGTTTCTTCATGCGCTTTACACCAATATGACCTAAACGGCAGTGCCACAAATAAGTTGCACTATCATTATTAAACTTATATCTTTTGGCTTCAATACTATGAACATGTGTATCACTACTATCAAGATTTAGTAAAAACAGACCACTCATCAAGGGTGCATGACCATAAAAGATATTAATCATATAAATAGAACAACCATTATTCTCTGATTTAAATGAATAACCGTCTCGCATCAAACAAGATCCAGATATAATGTTCATGCTCAATGCTGACACCAAATAACAATTCTTTAGGTCTAAAACTAATCCCGAAGGTAGATGTAGAGGTAGCGTGCCGACGACGATCACATCGACTTTGGAACCATTTCCCACGTGCATCGTCACCTCGTCCTTAGCCAATCTTCGCTTAATCCAAAGCCCTTGTTTCGAGTTGCAAATATTAGCAACGGAACCAGTATCAAATACCCAGGTGCAACTGCAAGCATTAGTAAGGTACACATCAATAATATGTATATTAAATATACCTTTCACTTTGCCATCCTTCTTCTCTGCCAAATACTTGGGGCAGTTCCGCTTCCAGTGACCAGTCCCTTTGCAGTAAAAGTATCAGTCTCAGGCTTAGGTCCAGACTTGGGCTTTTTCACTTGAGCAGCAACTTGCTTGCTGTTCTTTTTGAAGTTCCCCTTCTTCCCTTTACCTTTTTTCTTGAAACTGGTGGTCTTGTTGACCATCAACACTTGATGCTCCTTCTTGATTTCTACCTCCGCAGCCTTTAGCATTGCGAAGAGCTCTGGAATTGTCTTATCCATCCCTTGCATATTATAGTTCATCACGAAGCTCTTGTAGCTTGGTGGCAGTGATTGAAGAACTCTGTCAGTGACACTATCATTAGGAAGATTAACTCCCAGTTGAGTCAAGTGGTTGTGGTACCCAAACATTCTGAGTATATGTTCACTGACAGAACTATTCTCCTCCATTTTGCATCTGTAGAACTTATTGGAGACTTCATATCTCTCAATCCGGGCATTTTCTTGAAATATTAACTTCAACTCCTGGAACATCTCATATACTCCATGATGTTCAAAACGTTGTTGAAGTCTCGGTTCTAAGCCATAAAGCATGGCACACTGAACTATCGAGTAGTCATCAGTTTTGCTCTGCCAGGTGTTCACAACATCTGGCGTTGCTCCTGCAGCGGGTTTGTCACCTAGCGGTGCTTCCAGGACATAATTCTTCTGTGCCGCAATTAGGATAATCCTCAAGTTACGGACCCACTCCGTGTAATTGCTACCATCATCTTTCAACTTAGCTTTCTCTAGGAACGCATTAAAATTCAATGGAACAACAGAACAGGCCATCTATCTACAACAACATAGACATGCAAAATACTATCAGGTACTAAGTTCATGATAAATTAAAGTTCAATTATCAAATTACTTAAGAACTCCCACTTAGATAGACATCCCTCTAATCATCTAAGTGATCACGTGATCCAAATCAACTAAACCATGTCCGATCATCATGTGAGATGGAGTAGTTTTCAATGGTGAACATCACTATGTTGATCATATCTACTATATGATTCACGCTCGACCTTTCGATCTTAGTGTTCCGAGGCCATATCTGCATATGCTAGGCTCATCAAGTTTAACCCGAGTATTCGCGTGTGCAAAACTGGCTTGCACCCGTTGTATGTGAACGTAGAGCTTATCACACCCGATCATCACGTGGTGTCTCGGCACGACGAACTATAGCAATGGTGCATACTCAGGGAGAACACTTGTACCTTGAAATTTAGTGAGAGATCATCTTATAATGCTACCGTCGGATTAAGTAAAATAAGATGCATAAAGGATAAACATCACATGCAATCAATATAAGTGATATGATATGGCCATCATCATCTTGTGCCTTTGATCTCCATCTCCAAAGCACCGTCATGATCACCATCATCACCGGCTTGACACCTTGATCTTCATCGAAGCATCGTTGTCGTCTCGCCAACTATTGCTTCTAGGACTATTGTCGGTGTCAAAACCGGCGGATCTCGGGTAGGGGGTCCCGAACTATGCGTCTAAGGCAGATGGTAACAGGAGGCAGGGGACACGATGTTTACCCAGGTTCGGACCCTCTTGATGGAGGTAATACCCAACGCCATGCTTGATTGTTCGTGATGATATGAGTATTACAAGAGTTGATCTACCACGAGATCGTAGAGGCTAAACCCTAGAAGCTAGCCTATGGTATGATTGTATGTTGTCCTACGGACTAAACCCTCCGGTTTATATAGACACCGGAAGGGGGCTAGGGTTACACAGAGTCGGTTACAAGGGAGGAGATCTACATATCCGTATTGCCTAGTGAGGGAGTCCTGGATTAGGGGGTCTCCGGACAGCCGAACTATCTCCATTGGCCGGACTGTTAGGCTATGAAGATACAAGATTGAAGACTTCATCTCGTGTCCGGGTGGGACTCTACTTGGCATGGAAGGCAAGCTAGGCAATATGGATATGGATATCTCCTCCTTTGTAACCGACCTTGTGTAACCCTAACCCTCTCCGGTGTCTATATAAACCGAAGGGTTTTAGTCCGTAGGACAACAAACACAACATACAATCATACCATAGGCTAGCTTCTAGGGTTTAGCCTCTCTGATCTCGTGGTAGATCTACTCTTGTACTACCCATATCATCAATATTAATCAAGCAGGATGTAGGATTTTACCTCCATCAAGAGGGCCCGAACCTGGGTAAAACATTGTGTCCCCTGCCTCCTGTTACCATCCGGCCTAGATGCACAGTTCGGGACCCCCTACCCGAGATCCGCCGATTTTGACACCGACATTGGTGCTTTCATTGAGAGTTCCTCTGTGTCGTCACCTTTGGGCCCGATGGCTCCTCTGATCATCAACAACGATGCGGTCCAGGGTGAGACCTTTCTCCCCGGACAGATCTTCGTGTTCGGCGGCTTTGCACTGCGGGCTAATTCGCTTGGCCATCTGGAGCAGATTGAAAGCTACACCCCTGGCCATCAGGTCAGATTTGGAAGTTTGAACTACACGGCCGACATCCGCGGAGACTTGATCTTCGACGGATTTGAGCCACAGCCGGGCGCGCCGCACTGTCACGATGGGTATGACCTAGCTCTACCGCCGAACAGTACCCCAGAGACCACGCCCGCATCAGCTCCGACCTTTAGCTCGGAGCCAACTGCGCCAATTGAGGACGGGTGGCTAGACACCACCTCAGGGGCTGCAGTCTCAATGGCGATCGAGCCGAACACTAGCCTAATCCTCTGCGAAGCCCGTGACTCCAAGGTGCCGGACTCTTTTCTGGACTCTGAACCGCCCGCGCCCCTGCCAATCGAATCCGATTGGGCGCCGATCATGGAATTCACTGCCGCAGATATCTTTCAACACTCTCCCTTCGGCGACATTCTGAACTCACTAAGGTCTCTCTCTTTGTCGGGAGAGCCCTGGCCGGACTATGGCCAACAGGATTGGGATGCGGACGACAAAGAAATTCGACGCCCACCCACCACCCACTTCGTAGCCACTGTCGATTATTTAACCGACATGCTCGACTTCGACTCCGAAGACATCAACGATATGGACGACGATGTAGGAGACAAACATGAACCAGTGCCTATAGGGCACTGGAAAGCCACCTCGTTATATGACATATACATGGTGGATACACCCAAAGAAGGCAATGGCGACGAGATAGCGGAGGATGACCCCTCCAAGAAGCAACCCAAGTGCCGACATCAACGGCGCCGCTCTAAGTCCCACCAAAGCAAAAGTGGTGATACCGGCACAGGAGATAATAACACTCCGGATAGTGCCGAAGACAACAACAATCCCCTCCAGCAAGATTTAGAGCAGGAGGATGGAGGAGCCAGCTCTCCTGAGTGAGCAGCAGATCGAGAGGAGGAGGATGACAATTACATGCCCCCCTCCGAAGACGAGGCAAGCCTCGGCGACGATGAATTCGTCGTACCAGAGGATCCCGTCAAACAAGAGCGCTTCAAGTGTCGGCTTATGGCCACGACAAATAGCCTGAAGAAAAAGCAGCAGCAGCTTCAAGCTGATCAAGATCTGCTAGCTGACAGATGGACTCAAGTCCTCGCGGCCGAGGAATATAAACTCGAGCGCCCCTCCAAGAATTACCCAAAGTGCAGGTTACTACCCCGACTGGAGGAAGAAGCGTATGATACGGCTGATCGGCCACCTCGTGGCCGCGATAGAGAGGCATTCCAGCCAAAAACTCAGCCTCTACCCCGACGCCATTCAAATAAAAAGGCATGGGGAGATACGCCAGACCTGCGAGACATATTGGAGGACAAAGCAAAGCATGCAAGATCGATCTACGGATCACGAGGGAGCACCACTCTGCGAGACAATAAACGTCACGCTGGATACAGTAAAAACAAATCCGGCCGGGCCGAACACAGCGGGCAAGACCCATTCGAGCTGCGTCGCGATATAGCCCAATACAGAGGCACCGCACACCCCTTATGCTTCACAGACGAAGTAATGGATCATCAAATATAAGAAGGTATCAAACCTATAAATATCGAATCATACGACGGCACAATAGATCCCGCAGTATGGATCGAGGATTTCCGCCACCACATCCACATGGCCTGCGGTGATGACTTACACGCCATCAAATACCTCCCACTAAAACTCAAAGGATCAGCGCGGCATTGGCTTAACAGCTTGCCAGCGGACTCCATTAGCTGTTGGGAAGATCTGGATGCCGCATTCCTCGATAACTTTCAGGGCACTTATGTGCAACCACCAGACGCCGGTGACTTGAGCCACATAATTCAGCACCCAGAAGAGTCGGCCAGGCAATTCTGGACTCAGTTCCTTACAAACAAAAATCAAATCGTCGACTGTCCGGATGCAGAGGCCTTAGCGGCTTTCAAACACAACATCCGAGACGAGTGGCTAGCCCGGCACCTTGGTCAGGAAAAGCCGAAATCTATGGCATCTCTCACGACGCTCATGACCCGCTTTTGTGCGGGAGAAGACAGCTGGCTAGCTCGCAGTAATAACATATCAAAGAACCATGGTACCTCGGATACCAAGGACGGCAATAGCAGGTCACGTCGCAACAAACACAAGCGCCGCATTAACAGCAAAAATACCGAGGATACGACAGTCAATGCCGGATTCAAAGGCTCTAAACCCGGTCAGCGGAAAAAGCCATTCAAACAAAGTACACCAGGTCCGTCCAGTTTGGACCGTATACTCGATCGCTCATGTCAAATACACGGAACCCTAGACAAGCCATCCAATCACACCAACAGGGATTGTTGGGTGTTCAAGCAGGCCGGCAAGTTAATTGCCAAAAACAAGGACAAGGGGCCGCATAGAGATGACGAGGAGGAGCCCCGGCAGCCGCACACCGGAGGACAGAAGAGGTTTCCCCCGCAAGTGCGGACGGTGAACATGATATACGCAACCCACATACCCAAGAGGGAGCGGAAGCGTGTGCTCAGGGACGTATATGCGTTGGAGCCAGTCGCCCCAAAGTTCAACCCTTGGTCCTCCTATCCGATCACCTTCGATCGCAGGGACCACCCCACTAGTATCCGTCATGGCGGATTTGCCGCACTGGTCCTAGACCCAATCATTGACGGATTCCACCTCACTCGAGTCCTTATGGATGGCGGCAGCAGCCTGAACCTACTTTATTAGGACACAGTGCGCAAAATGGGTATAGACCCCTCAAGGATCAAACCCACAAAAACGACCTTTAAAGGCGTCATTCTAGGTGTGGAGGCCCATTGCACAGGCTCAATTACAGTGGTCTTCGGATCCCTGGATAACTTCCGAAGCGAAGAGTTAATCTTCGATATAGTCCCGTTTTGCAATGGTTATCACGCGCTGCTCGGGCGAACCGCATTTGCTAGATTCAATGCGGTACCGCATTATGCATACCTCAAGCTCAAGATGTCAGGACCTCGTGGAGTTATTACAGTCAATGGAAACACGGAGCGCTCCCTCCAAACAGAGGAGCACACTGCGGCTTTCGCAACAGAAGCGCAAAGCAGCCTCTCAAGGCAATCAACCAGTTCGGTGCTTCAAAGCCCGGACACCGTCAAGCGCGCTTGGAGCAATCGGCAAATAGACAGCCTGGCACGATCTGAGCTCGCGTAGCAATACGGCGGCCACCCCAATCTCAGCCCAACGGCGAAACTTGTGCCATGCATACATAATTACACATTAAAAATACCATGGGCACAGGTGGGGAGGGGGCACAACTGTGGCACGTCCCAAGACGCGGCTTAAACCGCACTAGGGGCTTCCCGTTTGGTTATTTTTCTCTTTTTTCAGGACCTTAATCTCTGGAAACACTGTCCGGCAGCACTATTGCCAAACACATGATGCAGCAACCAAGGAGGCAGACAGCTACGTCATACCACGGAATTCCCAGGTGGATTACAGTAACGAGCGAAATATTTGATTTAATATCATTCCTCGGCTTGCCCTTGGAAGGGACATAGTCCTACTCTTTGCTTATCGCACTATCTGTATCACTCTGCTTTAACGCAATTTTTTGAATAAACAATGCATGACATTACGACTATCATTGCATTCTTGTTATTTATATATATATATATATATATATATATATATATATATATATATATATATATAGGACTCCTCTTCTGTACTCTTGGGAGTATGTACTCCCATCCTCAATATACCTCAGATACGCATTAATTATACATCTTTATTATTCTCAATATACTTTATTAAATAATCTAAGATACCCCAATATGAGTTTAGTTGAAAAAATATCATCTGCGACATACTTTTTGTAATATACCTTTTCACGTACAAAGACATCAGTATATACGTAAATATTTAAAAATACATAGACTCACATTAATTTTTTCATGAAACTCATTTTGGGGTATCTAATAATTACTAATGAAGTATATTAAAAATAATAAAAAGGTATAAAAGATTCATCTATGTGGTATATGAGGAGTGGGAGTACGTACTCCCAGGAGTACACAACCATTTTCCTATATACATATATATATGTGTGTGTGTGTGTTCATTAATGACGCCTTGCAACCGTACATTTTGGTACGGCTAATACACCAGGGGCTTACGTATCCCACAATACGGTGTGAAAAGTACGAACACTTTCACAAGTACGGCACCCTGAACTTATAGCATTATATGCATCAGCTCCGAATCATGTCTTTGGTCAAATGTTGGGTTTCCCCGGCTCCTATGTTTTGGTACCTTACGTTCCGCTCTATCGGCTAAGGTAGCGCTAGGAGAACTACTGCGATTGTGCCCCGGTTCTGCTGGGTTCAGCACCTCAGTAGAGAAAGCTAAAACTGACTGTCATGATAAGGCAAGAGACTGGTCGCTGTTCGGCAAGGTTTTCGAGTCCCTAAAGACTTATGCCGCTTAGAGCGAGGGGACGGCCCTGTCCGGCCTAAAGGCATGTATCGCGCCCCAAATTCGGCCTTCCGAATACCAGGGGCTTCGCCAAAATTTAAAATTATAGAATTCTATGGCTAAGTGAGAGTGATAAAGCATTATTAGTCCGGTTGCCTTGTTCGCTGTGCTAAGCACCTCCCTCGAAGGACCCAAACATGGAAACAAGAGTGCTCAGGTTTATCCTGAACACCCCAGCACTCGTGGCATGGGGGCAGAAGCCGAGGACTAGCCATCTCTCAGATTGGATAAACAGCCAAACAGAAGGTAATATTTTAAATTCAAACAAGCGTTGCATAGCGCATATGAAACAAGTTTTCATAAATACAGGATAAAACGAGCAAGTCTCACTCAAATATTACATCTTTTGAACACTCGTCCGCTATGATACGGGCACCCGGCAGAACACCCTCGTAGTACATCTCGGGGTGGCGGTGCTCCTTGCCCTCCGGTGGCCCCTCCTTGATCAGCTTCACGGTGTCTAGCTTGACCCACTGCAATTTCACACGGGCAAAAGCCCAGCGTGCACCTTCAATGCAGACAGATCGCTTGACGACCTCCAGCCACGGGCAGGCATCCACAAGCCGCCTCACCAGGCCGAAGAAGCTGTTCGGAAGGGCGTCGCCAGGCCACAGCCGGACTATAAAGCCCTTCATGGCTTGATCGGCCGCCTTATGTAGCTCGACCATCTGCTTCAGCTGGTCGCTCATTGGCACCGGGTGTTCGGCCTCAGCATACTGAGACCAGAACAGCTTCTCAGTTGAGCTTCCATCCTCGGCCTGGTGAAATTGTGCGGCATCGGACACGCTGCGGGGCAAATCTGCGAATGCTCCTGGAGAGCTCCGGATTCGGGTAAGTAATCGGTAATTTACTTTTACATGCTTGATTTGCATATAGAAAGCCTTACCCGCCGCTATCTTCTTCATTGCATCGATCTCCTGGAGGGCCTTTTGGGCTTCGGCCTTGGCACTTTTTGCACTCTCGAGGGTCGCGGCAAGCTCAGACTCCCGCGTCTTTGAGTCAAGCTCCAACGCCTCGTGCTTCGCCACGAGAGCCTGGAGCTCTTGCTGCACCTCGCCCACCCGAGCCTCGTGCTTCTCTCGCTCGGTGCACTCCTTGGCCGCTTTATCTTCGGCCTTGGTTAGCGCTTGCTTCAGGGTCACCACCTCGGTCGTGGCCCCAGGCAAATATACGATGATCCTGTCATTTTGCAATCGCGTCTTCTTTTATATATACATATCTATAGACAGGGTATTACTTACCGTTGTTCTCGTCAAGCTGCCTCTTGGCAAGGCCAAGCTCTTTCCTGGACCCCTCGAGGTCCTGCTTCAGTATGGCGACCTCCGCAGTAAGTGCGGTGAACGCCAGCAGCGAAGCCTGCATACGCATATTGACATACTTATATTAGACTCCTGTGATATTATTTGATCCTCTGTTCGGCTTTTCTTTCTGAACACCGAACAAAGCATCTGGGGCTACTGTCTATGCGGTAATATTTTTCCAATATTTTAAAACACTTACCTCAAAGCCCGTTAGAAGGCTGGCACAGGCTTCAGTCAATCCGCTCTTGGCGGACTGAACCTTCTGGACCACCGCACTCATAACAGTACGATGCTCCTTGTCGATGGAGGCGCTGCGAAGCGCTTCCAGCGGATTGTCTGGTGCCTCTGGATGGACAGAGGTCATCGGCATCGGCGTCTTGCCCCTCTTAGAAGGAGGCCGCCTGCCCGAGCCTGGAACCGCTGGAGGGTCCGGCGCGGTGTTCGGCTGAGGGCCGAACTCGGAGCTCTTGGGGGCCCGTCCCCTCGGCTCCCGGAGTCCGGAAGGTCGCCTTGTGGCGCCCCCGGGACAGTCTCCCCTGGTCCGGTGCCTCTTGAGACAGCACCTCGGCATCGTCGGCAGGATGAGGGGAGGTGGCGGTCGGGACTGGATCCCTATCCATGTCCGACGAGCCTAGGGAGCCATCCGATGATACATCAATACTGGCTCGTGGCGGCCTGCATAATTATGTTCGGCGTTAGGGAAAGTAGTGCGGCAGAGGAATGCTATGAGTTACTCTGGTATCCGAATACTTACGATCTCCCCGGGGGCTTGGCCCTGGGCAACCACTCGTCTTCGCTTCCGTTAGCGGTGGTGGAACTGTCCGGAAGGAGAGTCCTTCCCTTCTTGGACCTTCGCCCCCCCTAGTTGGGGCGGCCTTCCTTTTCTTATCTCCCCCAGCCGGGGGGCATCTTCTTCTTCTTCCTCGTCTTCAGGGGAGGAGTGCGCCGCAGAGTCATCGGACAGTGAGTCCGACGACGCCTGGCGTCGGGAACTCTTTCGGGTTCCCTTGGCCTTCTTGGTCTTCTCCGGCACCGTATAAGGGGCCGGAGTCAGCATCTTCGCCAGAAGAGCGTTTGCTGGTGAGGGAGTCCTGGATTAGGGGGTGTCCGGATGGCCGGACTATACCTTCAGCCGGACTCCTGGACCATGAAGATACAAGATTGAAGACTTCGTCCCATGTCCGGAAGGGACTTTCCTTGGCGTGGAAGGCAAGCTTGGCGATACGGATATGCAGATCTCCTACCATTGTAACCGACTTTGTGTAACCCTAACCCTCTCCGGTGTCTATATAAACCGGAGGGTTTTAGTCCGTAGGACAACATACACAACAACAATCAAACCATAGGCTAGCTTCTAGGGTTTAGCCTCTTCGACCCTTAATTCGGAGCCAACTGCGCCGATCGAGGATGGGTGGTTGGACGCCGCCTTGGGGGCTGCGATCCCAACGGCGTTCGAGCCGAACACCAGCCCCGCACTCTATGAGACTCGTGACTCCAAGGAGCCGGACTCATCTCCGGACTCCGAACCCTCCGCGCCCCTGCCGATCGAATCTGATTGGGCGCCGATTATGGAGTTTACTGCCGCGGACATCTTTCAGCACTCGCCTTTCGGCGATATTCTGAAGACACTGAAGTCTCTCTCTTTATCAGGAGAGCCCTGGCCGGACTACGGTCTGCAAGGTTGGGATTCGGACAATGAAGAAATTCAAAGCCCACCCACCACCCACTTTGTAGCCACTGTCGATGACTTAACCAACATGCTCGACTTCGACTCTGAAGACATCGACGGTATGGACGGCGATGAAGGAGATGATGAAGAACCAGCGCCTATCAGGCCCTGGAAAGCCACCTTGTCATATGACATATACATGGTGGACACCCCAAAAGAAGGAGATGGCGATGGAACAGCGGAGGATGACCCCTCCAAGAAACAGCCTAAGCGCCAGCGTCAGCGGCGCCGCTCAAAATCCCGCCAAAACAAATACGGTGATTCTAGCACGGGAGATAATAATACTCCGGAAAGTGCCGAAGAAAACCCCCTCCTGCAAGATTTAGCACAGGAGGATGGAGAAACCAGCCCTCATGAGAGAGCGGCAGACAGAGAGGTCGAGGACGATAATTATATGCCTCCCTCCGAAGACGAGGCAAGCCTCGACGACGACGAATTCGTCGTGCCAGAGGATCCCGTCGAGCAAGAGCGTTTTCAACGCAGGCTTATGGCCACGGCAAGAAGCCTCAAGAAAAAACAGCAACAACTTAGAGCTGGTCAAGATTTGCTAGTCGACAGATGGACTGAAGTCCTTGCGGCCGAAGAGCATAAACTCGAAGGCCCCTCCAAGAGCTACCCAAAGCGCAGGTTGCTACCCCGATTAGAGGAGGAAGCACTTGATGCGGCCGACCGGCCACCTCGTGGCCGCGACAGAGAGGCCTCTCGGCCCTCCACTCAAGCCGCACCCCGTACCAAGGCACGGGAATATGCGCCGGACTTACGAGATATGTTGGAGGACAAGGCAAGGCAAACAAGATTGATCTACGAATCGCGTGGGCGCCCCACGGCTCGAGACGGTAACCGTCACGCCGGCCACAAATTCGGCAGGGCCGAACACAGTAGACAAAGCTCATTGGAGCTATGTCGTGATATAGCCCAGTACAGAGGCACCGCACACCCACTATGCTTCACAGACGAAATAATGGATCATCAAATCCTCAAGGGTTTCAAACCCATAAATATCGAATCATATGACGGCACAACAGATCCTGCGGTATGGATCGAGGATTATCTCCTTCATATCCACATGGCCTGCAGCGATGATTTCCACGCCATCAAATACCTCCCACTCAAGCTTAAAGGACCAGCTCGGCATTGGCTTAACAGCTTGCCAACAGGATCAATCAGTTGTTGGGAGGACCTGGAAGCCGCATTCCTCGACAATTTCCAGGGCACTTATGTGCGACCCCCAGACGCCGATGACCTAAGTCACGTAATTCAGCAGCCAGAGGAATCGGCCAGGCAATTCTGGACATGGTTCCTAACAAAGAAAAATCAAATAGTCGACTGTCCGGACGCTGAGGCCCTAGCAGCCTTCAAGCACAATATCTGTGACGAGTGGCTTGCCCGGCACCTTGGACAGGAAAAGCCGAAGTCTATGGCAGCACTCACGACACTCATGACCCGCTTTTGCGCGGGAGAAGACAGTTGGCTTGCTCGTAGCAACAATATGACAAAGAACCCTGGTAATTCGGATACCAGGGACAGTAGTGGCAGGTCGCGTCGCAACAAGCAGAAGCGCCACATTAACGGCGACAATGCTGAGGATATGACAGTTAATGCCAGATTCAGAGGCTCTAAATCCGGTCAGCGGAAAAAGCCATTCAAAAGGAATCCTAGGGGCCCGTCCAGTTTGGACCGAATACTCGACCGCTTGTGCCAAATACATGGCACCCCTGAAAAGCTGGCCAATCACACCAACAGGGATTGTTGGGTGTTCAAGCAGGCAGGCAAGTTAAATGCCGAAAATGAAGACAAGGGGCTGCATAGCGATGACGACGAGGAGCCTCGGCCGCCGAACAACAGTGGACAGAAGGGTTTTCCCCCACAAGTGCGGACGGTGAACATGATATACGCAACCCACGTCCCCAAAAGGGAGCGGATGCGCGCGTTAAGGGACGTATAGGCGGTAGAGCCAGTCGCCCCAAAGTTCAACCCATGGTCCTCCTGCCCGATCACCTTTGATCGAAGGGACCATCCCACTAGCATCCGTCATGGCGGATTCGCCGCATTGGTTCTAGACCCAATTATTGACGGATTTCATCTCACTAGAGTCCTTATGGACGGCGGCAGCAGCCTGAACCTGCTTTACCAGGATACAGTGCGGAAAATGGGCATAGATCCCTCGAGGATTAAGCCCACCAAAATGACCTTTAAAGGCGTAATACCAGGTGTAGAGGCCAACTGTAAAGGCTCAGTCACACTTGAAGTGGTCTTTGGATCTCCGGATAATTTCCGAAGCGAGGAGTTAATCTTCCACATAGTCCCATTCCGTAGTGGCTATCACGCACTGCTCGGGCTAGACGCATTCTCCAAGTTCAATGCGGTACCGCACTACGCATACCTTAAGCTCAAAATGTCAGGCCCTCGAGGAGTAATTACGGTCAATGGAAACACCGAACACTCCCTCCGAATGGAGGAGCACACAGCGGCCCTTGCAGCAGAAGTACAAAGCAGCCTCTCCAGGCAGTTCTCCAGTCCGGCCATTAAACGACCGGACACCGTCAAGCGCGCCCGGAGTAACCTACAACAAGACCGCCTGGCACGACCCGAGCAGGCGTAGCAATGCAGCCCCAACCCCAGCCCTCACAAAAATGTGATGCCAGTACTTCGCGTACATAACTACGCTCTAGAAATACCATGGGTACAGGGGGAGGGGCACCATCACGGCACGCCCAAAACACGGCTTAAACCGCACCAGGGGCTGCCGATTTTTTTATTTTCTCTTACTTTCAGGACTCCACTCTTCGGAAGGCCCGTTCGGCAGTTCAATTGCCGAACAAACGATGCAAGAACCAGGGAAGCAGACAAGCCACACCGCATTACGGAACTCCTAGGTGGTCTCTATCACGAGCAGTATACATGTTTCGCATACTATTCCGTAGCTTGCCCCTGGAACGGACACGTTAAATAGTCCAACCTTTTGCTTATCGCATTATTTGTATCGTTCTGCTTTGATCGCGGCCCTCTCTAATAAACAATGCATAGCTTTTGTCTATTTCTGCATTACTCTTTTTTAATATATGTTCCTTAACGACATGTTGCATCCGTACACTTTGGTACGACCAAAATACGCCAGGGGCTTTAGTACCCCTCAATATGGTGTGAGAAGTCCGAACACTTTAACAAGTGCGGCACCCCGAACTTATAGCATTATATGCATCGGCTCCGAATCATGTCTTGGGTCAATAGTTGGGTTTGCCTGGCTCCTATGTTTTGGTGCCTTACGTTCCGCTATATCGGCTAAGGTAGCGCTAGGAGAACCACTACGATTGTGCCCCAGTTGAGCTGGGTCGAGCACCTCAGTGGAGAAAGCTAAAACTGACTGTCATGATGAAGCGAGAGCTAGTCGCTGTTCGAGAGGTTTTTCGAGTCCCTAAAGACTTATGCCGCTTAGAGCGAGGAGCCGGCTCTGTCCGGCCAAGGCGTGGATAACGCCCCGAACTCGGTCTTCCGAATACCAGGGGCTTCGCCGAAATTTAAAATTATAGAATTTTGTGGCTAAGTGAGAGTGTTCACGCATTATAGTCCGATTGCCTTGTTCGTTGGGCTGAGCGCCTCCCTCGAAGGACCCAAACATAGGAAAAAGAGCGCTCAGGTTTATCCCCGAACACCCCAGCACTAGCGACACGGGGGCAGAAGCCGACGACTTGCCATCTCTCAGAATTGATAAACAGTCGCACAGAAGGTAATATTTTAAATTCCAACAGCATTGCTTAGCGCATATGAACAAGTTTTCAGCGCATAGGACAAAACGAGCAAGTTTCACTCAAAAATTACATCCCTAGAACATGCATCCGCCACAAGGCAGGCACCCTTCAGAACATCCTTATAATAATTCTCGGGCTTGCGATGCTCTTTCCCCGGCGGTAGCCTGTCCTTCACAAGCTTCTCAGCATCCAGCTTGCCCCAGTGCACCTTAGCACGGGCAAGGGCCCTACGGGCACCTTCAATGCAGATGGAGCGCTTGATGACTTTGAGCCTTGGACAGGCCTCCACCAGCCGCCGCACCATCCCGAAATAGCTCCCAGGCAGAGCCCCTCCAGGTCACAGCCAAACTATGAGGCCCTTCATGGCCTGTTCGGCCGCCTTGTGGAGCTCGACCAGTTGCATCAGCTGGTCGCTCAGGGGCACGGGGTGTCCGGCCTCAGCATACTGAGACCAGAACACCTTCTCTGTTGACCTGCCCTCCTCGGCTCGATAGAATGCGGCGGCATCGGACACACTCCGGGGAAGATCTGCGAACGCTCCTGGAGAGCTCCGAATTCGGGTAAGTAACAAGTAACTCACGTTTATGTGTTTGCTTTGCATAAAGAATGCCTTACCCGCCACTATCTTCTTCACCTCATCCAACTCCTGGAGGGTCTTCTAGGATTCGGCCTTGGCAGACTTGGCATTTTCAATAGCCACCACGAGCTCGGACGCTCGCGTCTTTGAGTCAAGCTCCAATCTCTCATTTTTTTCCATGAGAGCCTGGAGCTCTTGCTATACCTTGCCAACCTCGGCCTCATACTTCTCCCGCTCGGTGCACTCCGTGGCCGCCCTCTTCTCGGCCTCGACCAGCCCTTGCTTAAGGGTTTCCACCTCAGACGTGGCCCCTACAATAGCCACGATAATCCTGTCATTTTTTGCAATTGCACCTTTTTTATATATATTTAAACAAGGTATTTCTTACCTTCATTGTCCTCGGGCTGCTTCTTGGCACGCCCGAGCTCTTGCTCGGACCGCTCGAGGTTCTGCTTTAGCGTGTCCACTTCCGCAATCAGTGCGGCGGACGCAAGCAGAGAAGCCTGCATACGCATATTGACTCCTTTTTGTTAGACTCCTGTGAATTTTATTTGATCCTCTATTCGGCTTTTCTTCCCGAACGCCAAACAGAGCATCAGGGGCTACTATCTATGCGGTAATATTATTTACACATTCTTTACTTACCTCAAAGCCTGTTAAAAGGCTAGTACAAGCTTCAGTCAGTCCGCTCTTGGCGGACTAAACCTTCTGGACCACAGCACTCATAATGGTGCGGTGCTCCTCGTCGATGGAGGCGCCTTGGAGCGCCTCCAACAGATTGTCCGGCGCCTCCGGTTGGACGAGGGTCACCGGCACGGTGGGCTTGCTCCTCTTGGAAGGAGGTCCCCCGCTGGACTCTGGAACCTTTGAAGGTTCCGGAGCGGTGTCCGGCCTAGAGCCGGACTTGGAGCCCTGGGGGGTTTCATCCCCTTTACTCCTGGAGTCCGGGCGCCGCTCCAGGACCACCTCCTCCCGCCTTGGAACCTGTTGGGACAACACTTCGGTGTCGTCCGTAGGGCGGGGGGAGGAAGCCGTTGGAAGCGAGTTCACATCCGACGAGTCCAGTGAGCCGCTCGACGACGCGTCGAGCCGGTCTTTGGGTGGGCTGCATAAACATATTCGACATAAGGGAAAGATGTGCAATAAATGAATACTATGAATTACTCTGGTATCCGGATACTTGCGATTTCGCCAGGGGCTTGGCCCTGGGCGGCCACTCCTCTCCGCTGTCGTCAGCGTCGGTGGAGTAGTCCGGAGGAAGGGTTTTCCCCTTCTTGGACCCTCCGGCCTCCCTAGAGAGGGCGGCCTTCCTTTTCTTCTCTCCTCCCGCTGGAGGGGGAGAGGTCTCTTCTTCTTCCTCCTCGTCTTCATGGGAGGAATGCGCCTCGGAACCGTCGGATGATGGATCCGACACCTCCTGGCGCCGGCCAGTCTCTCGAGTCCTTGTGGCCTTTTTCGCGGCCTTCTTCTCCGGCACCACATAGGGTGCCGGAACCAGCAGCTTCGCCAAGCGAGCGTCCGCTGGGCCTTCGGGCAAAGGAGCCGGACAGTTGATCTGTCTGGACGTCACCTGCCAATCCTGTCAAAGGTAAGGGAGCTTAGATCCCGCATGGAGTCAAACTATGAAAAATTGATACCCTGTAAAAGGAAAAAATAGCTTACCGCATGAGCGTGACGCTACGTACTGAATCTGCGATCCTCAGTAGCGGATGCGGGGGCCTCGGCGCCCTTGAAAAGCACCTTCCAGGCATCTTCGTACATCGTGTCGAAGAGCCTGCTCAGAGTTTGGTGCCGTGCTGGGTCGAACTCCCACAGGTTGAAAGCCCGTTGTTGACACGGGAGGATCAGGCGGATGAGCATAACCTGGACTACGTTGACAAGTTTGAGCTTCTTGTCCACCAGGGTTTGGACGCATGTTTGGATTCCGGTCAGCTCTCCTTTTTTACCCCACGACAGGCCCGTCTCCTTCCAGGAGGTGAGCCGCGTAGGGGGTCCGGATCGAAACTCGGGGGCTGCAACCCATTCGGGGTCGCGCGGCTCGGTGATGTAAAACCACCCCGATTGCCACCCCTTTAGGGTCTCCACAAAGGAGCCCTCGAGCCATAAGACATTGGCCATCTTTCCCACCATGGCACCTCCGCACTCCGCCTGGTTGCCGTGCACCACCTTCGGCTTGATATTAAAAGTCTTGAGCCATAGGCCGAAATGGGGGCGGATGCGGAGGAAAGCCTCGCACACGACGATAAACGCCGAGATGTTGAGGACAAAGTTCGGGGCCAGATCGTGGAAATCCAGGCCATAGTAGAACATGAGCCCCCGGACAAATGGGTGAAGAGGGAAGCCTAGTCCGCGGAGGAAATGGGGGAGGAACACCACCCTCTCATGGGGCCTAGGGGTGGGGATGAGCTGCCCCTTTTCGGGAAGCTGGTACGCAATATTGTTAGACAAGTATCCGGCCTTCCTCAGATTTTTGATGTGTCCCTCCGTGATTGAGGAGACCATCCACTTGCCTCCCGCTCCGGACATGGCTGGAGAAGGTTGAGGTGGGGAGTGCGGACTTGGGCGCTGGAGCTCGAGTGTGCGAGAATGGATAAGCAAGGGAGGAAGAAGGCGTAGGTGAAAAGGTGGATCCTTATCCCCTTATATGGGTGGACGCAACTACATGTCCCCACCAGCCTGGTAAAACTCGCTTATCTCCAAGCGCCGTAATCAATGGCGCGGTTGGGTTACCCATGCCCGTATTGATGAGAATCCCGGAATAAGGGGACACGATCTCTGCTTTAACAAGACGTGCCAAGGAAACCGCATCGCATGACGCGCTGAGGAGGGATAATGAAACGACTCGGATAAAGGCTTGGCCGTGGTGTGTCACACTATGGAATACATCAGCAGATTAGATTTGTGTAAATACTATTCTCTCTATGGCAATATGTGGAAACTTATTTTGCAGAGCCGGACACTATCTTTGTGTTCAAAATCTTCTATGAAGTACTTGGAGGAGGAACCCGCCTTGCAATGCCGAAGACAATCCGCGCGCCGGACTCGTCGTCATTGAAGCCTGGTTCAGGGGCTACTGAGGGAGTCCTGGATTAGGGGGTGTCCGGATGGCTGGACTATACCTTCAGCCGGACTCCTGGACTATGAAGATACAAGATTGAAGACTTCGTGCCGTGTCCGGAAGGGACTTTCCTTGGCATGGAAGGCAAGCTTGGTGATACAGATATGCAGATCTCCTACCATTGTAACCGACTTTGTGTAACCCTAACCCTCTCTGGTGTCTATATAAACCAGAGGGTTTTAGTCCGTAGGACAACATACACAACAACAATCACACCATAGGCTAGCTTCTAGGGTTTAGCCTCTCCGATCTCGTGGTAGATCTACTCTTGTACTACCCATATCATCAATATTAATCAAGCAGGACGTAGGGTTTTACCTCCATCGAGAGGGCCCGAACCTGGGTAAAACTTCGTGTCCCTTGCCTCCTATTACCATCTGGCCTAGACGCACAGTTCGGGACCTCTACCCGAGATCCGCCGGTTTTGACACCGACAGCTGGACCTTCGGGCAAAGGAGCCGGACAGTCGATCTGTCCGGCCGTCTCCTGCCAGTCCTGTCAAAGGTACAGGAGTTTAGATCCCGCATGGAGTCAATCTATAAAAACTAATTATCCTGTGAAAGGTAAAGCAGCTTACCGCACTGGCTTGGCGCTTCGCGCTGAATCCGCGATCCTCAATAATGGGAGGGGGACCTCAGCGCTTTTGAACAGCATCCTCTAGGCATCTTCGTGAGTTGTGTCGAAGAGCCTGTTCAGAGTTCGGTGTTGCGCCGGGTCGAACTCCTACAAGTTGAACTCCCGCTGTTGGCACGGGAGGATCCGGCGGTGGAGCATGACCTAGACCACGTTGACAAGTTGAGCTTCTTGTTCACCATGTTTTGAATACATGTTTGGAGTCCAGTCAGCTCTCCTGAACTACCCCAGGACAGGCCCTTCTCTTTCCAGGAGGTGAGCCGTGTGGGGATGCCAGATCGGAACTCGGGGGCCGCTGCCCAAACAGGGTCGCGCGGCTCGGTGATGTAGAACCACCCCAATTGCCACCCCTTTATGGTTTCCACAAAGGAGCCCTCGAGCCATGTTACGTTGGGCATCTTGCCCACCATGGCACCTCCGCACTCCGCCTGGCGGCCGCCCACAACCTTCGGCTTGACATTGAAGGTCTTCAACCATAAGCCGAAGTGGGGCTTGATGCGGAGGAAGGCCTCGCACACGACGATAAACGCCGAGATGTTGAGGATGAAGTTCGGGGCCAGATCGTGGAAATCCAGGCCGTAATAGAACATGAGCCCCCGGACGAATGGATAGAGAGGGAATCCCACTCCGCGGAGGAAATGGGTAAGGAACACTACCCTCTCATGGGGCCTGGGGGTGGGGATGAGCTGCCCCTCATCTGGGAGCCGGTGTGCGATGTCGTCGGGCAGGTATCCGGCTCTCCTCAGTTTCTTGATGTCACCATCCGTGACGGAGGAGATCATCCACCTGCCTCCCGCTCCAGACATGGTTGGAGAAGGTTGAGGTGGGAAGTGCGGACTTGGGCGCTAGAGCTCGAGTGTGCAAAAACGGATGAGCAAAGGAGGAAGAAGGCGTGGATAGAAAGGTGAATCCTTATCCCTTTATATGGGCGGACGAAACTAAGCGTTCCCACTTGCCTAGTAAAACTCGCTTATCCCCCAAGCGCCGTAATCGATGGCGCGGTTGGGTTACCCACGCCCGTATTGATGAGAATCCCGTAATAAGGGGACATGATCTCTGCTTTGACAAAGACGTGTCGAAAAACCGCCTCACGTTATGTGCGGGGCTAGTTAAAGGAAACGGTTCGAATAATCACCGGGCCATGACATAACGTTATACTGTCAAAACAAGTCAGCAAATTAGATTTGCGAAAATATTATTCTCTCTACGGTGGTATGTGGAACTTATTTTGCAGGGTCGGACACTACCCTCGTATTCAAATTCTTTTGTGATGTATTAGGAGAAGGAACCCGCCTTGCAATGCCGAAGACAATACTGCGCGCCGGACTCGTCGTCATTGAAGCCTGGTTCAGGGGCTACTGAGGGAGTCCTGGATTAGGGGGTCTCCAGATAGCCGAACTATCTCCATTGGCCGGACTATTAGGCTATGAAGGTACAAGATTGAAGACTTCGTCTCGTGTCCGGGTGGGACTCTACTTGGCGTGGAAGGCAAGCTAGGCAATACGGATATGGATATCTCCTCCTTTGTAACCGACCTTGTGTAACCCTAACCCTCTCAGGTGTCTATATAAACCGAAGGGTTTTAGTCCGTAGGACAACAACCACAACATACAATCATACCATAGGCTAGCTTCTAGGGTTTAGCCTCTCTGATCTCGTGGTAGATCTACTCTTGTACTACCCATATCATCAATATTAATCAAGCAGGACGTAGGGTTTTACCTCCATCAAGAGGGCCCGAACCTGGGTAAAACATTGTGTCCCCTGCCTCCTGTTACCATCCGGCCTAGACGCACAGTTCGGGACCCCCTACCCGAGATCCGCCGGTTTTGACACCAACACATAGCTGACCTTCCACGCCAAGGTGAGTCCCATCCGGACACGGGACGAAGTCTTCAATCTTGTATCTTCATAGTCCAACGGTCCGGCCAAAGGATATAGTCCGGCTGTCCGGAGACCCCCCTGATCCATGACTCCCTCAGTAGCCCCTGAACTAGGCTTCAATGACGATGAGTCCGGCGCGCAGTATTGTCTTCGGCATTGCAAGGTGGGTTCCTCCTCCGAGTACTCGATAGAAGCTTTTGAACACAAGGATAGCGTCCGACTCTGCAAAACAATTTCCACATACCACCGTAGAGATAATAATATTTCCACAAATCTAATCTGCTGACATGTTTTGACAGCATGACATCACGCCATGGCCCGGTCATTATTCGAACCGTTCTTCTCACCCACCACCGCTCATATCGCGAGGCGGTTTTGTTGACACGTCTTGTCAAAGCAGAGATCGTGTTCCCCTTATTACGGGATTCTCATCAATACGGACATGGGTAAGCCACTCGTGCCCGTTGGTATGACTCCTCGATTTTAGGCGAGTCCAAAACGGCCATGAGGAGGACGCTTGACATTCACCCTCTTTATAAAGAGGCCAAGACCTGTCCTTTTTTCCTCTCGCGCTCAATCGAATCCTTCCCCCGCCTCAAGTTCCAACACCCCAGGCTCAGGTCAGGCGCTTTGGACCTTCAACCATGTCCGGATCCAACCTCCAAGGTTGGTGGATGCCTTCCTCTGTCACAGAGGAGGACATCAAGAAGCTGAGAGAGGCCAGATATTTGACCGCGAAATTTCGCACAGGCTGCCCGCCCAAGGGCAGGTCATCCCCACTCCCGAACCCAACGACAGTGTTGTTTTCATCTCTCACTTCCTCTGAAGACTAGGCCTCGCTCTGGATCCCTTTGTTAGGGGACTCATGTTCTATTATGGACCGGATTTCCATGATCTGGCCCCGGATTCCCTCCTTCACATCTCGT
The DNA here is from genome assembly GCF_002162155.2 of Triticum dicoccoides. Taxonomy (NCBI): domain Eukaryota; kingdom Viridiplantae; phylum Streptophyta; class Magnoliopsida; order Poales; family Poaceae; genus Triticum; species Triticum dicoccoides. Next base: position 409,400,846 of record NC_041388.1, on the reverse strand, counting down.
TGTTCATCGTCGTATGTGAGGCCTTCCTCCGCATTACCCCTCACTTCGGCATGTGGCTCAAGACCTTCAATGTGAAGCCGAAGATGATCGAGGGGCGGCACGCAGAGTGCGGAGGTGCCGTAATAAGCAAAAGCGATGATGCTCCATGGCCAGAGGGTTCCTTCCCAGAGGTTTCCAGTTTGTGGCAGCGGGAGTGGTTTTATATCACAGCTCCCCGAAGTGCCAAGTGGGCAGCCACCCCTGCCTTTCGCTCGGGCCCCCCACCACAACTAACGTCATGGATCAGCAGGGGGTTGAGCTGGGGTCCAGCAAAGGATGTGCCGATATTGCAGAGCCGCATCCGAGATCTCTTTGAGAGAGATTTCAGCCTGGTTATGGTAATGAAAGTTATGCTAGTTCATCGAGTCCAGCCTTGCAAACATCGACCCCTCCGTATGTGGGAATTCAACCCGGAAGGACCGCCAACTATTCAGCACTTCCTTGGCATGACGCTCGAAGAGATGTACAAATTGTTCTTCGGACCCCAAATAGAGTGTCCGGACACCACCGAGGATTCGGGTCTGAGCTACAACCGCCCTGATACCCAAGTAAGTAATCCCATGGCCGAACACGCTGTCCTTTTATTTATCATGACATCATTCTGAAAAGTCGCTCTTTGACCAGGACTGGGTAACAAAGGCGAAGATGATCAGGTGTTCGGCCCCCCTTCCCGAAGGCTTGGCCAATCCAGTACTAGACAGAATGCTCGAGCCGGCGCCTTATCAGGTGCCCTCAAATGAAGATGAAGGGGGGAATAAAGAGGCCGAAAGCGGGCCTCACATGCTACTCATCCCAACCGGGGGAATGAGCGCCTCCGTGAGGGAGGATAACCAAGGAGAAGAATCTGACATTCGCTCTCCCCGAGGAAGGAAGAGGACCACCTCTGAAGATCCAGAAACAAAGGTTTCCAAATGGGAGAAGAAATCTTCGCCAGAGGGTCCTGCCTCGGGGAGTACTCTTTCCGCACAGTGTCCGCAAGGGAATCAGCCCTCTACCGAACTGTAAGTAATCGAAAAGTACTTAGTAGTGAAAATATCCTACCTTACTTCTGAAGACAATAACCGAAGCTTATATCTTGTAGTTCAGATCATAGCCCTTCTCGACAGAGTTCGTCTTTGGGGGATCTTCTTCCGGAGATGATGGAGAGTGAGGGAGTCCTGGATTAGGGGGTCTCCGGACAGCCGGATTATATCCTTTGGCCGGACTGTTGGACTATGAAGATACAAGATTGAAGACTTCGTCTCGTGTCCGGATGGGACTCTACTTAGCGTGGAAGGCAAGCTAGGAAATACGGATATGGATATCTCCTCCTTTGTAACCGACCTTGTGTAACCCTAACCCTCTTCGGTGTCTATATAAACCGGAGGGTTTTAGTCCGTAGGACACAATAACAGACAATCATACCATAGGCTAGCTTCTAGGGTTTAGCCTCTCCGATCTCGTGGTAGATCAACTCTTGTAATACTCATATCATCAAGAACAAATCAAGCAGGACGTAGGGTTTTACCTCCATCAAGAGGGCCCGAACCTGGGTAAAACATCGTGTTCCCTGCCTCCTGTTACCATCCGCCTTAGACGCACAGTTCGGGACCCCCTACCCGAGATCTGTCGGTTTTGACACCGACATTGGTGCTTTCATTGAGAGTTCCTCTGTGTCGTCGCCGTTAGGCTTGATGGCTCCAACGATCATCGATAACGATGCAGTCCAGGGTGAGACTTTTCTCCCCGGAAAGATTTTTGTATTCGGCGGCTTTGCACTGCGGGCCAATTCGCTTGGCCATCTCGAGCAGATCGAAAGTTACACACCTGGCCAGCAGGTCAGGTTTGGAAGCTTAAACTACACGGCTGATATCCGCGGAGACTTGATCTTCGACGGATTCGAGCCCCTGCCTTGTGCGTCACATGGTCACGATGAGCACGATTTAGCTCTACCATCGGACAGTGTTCAGGAGATCGCACTGGTAGCTGCTCTGACCCTCGATTCAGAGTCAGTCGCTCCATCCGTGGACGAGTGGATGGACCCCGCCACAGAGGCCTTATCCTCAGCGGCGATCGAGCCGAACATCGACCTTACCCTGTGCGAGAGCCGTGTTGTCAGACTGCCGGATCCTTCTCCGGTCACGGACTCCGAACCGCCTGCGCCCGTTCCTAGCGAATCCGATTGGGCGCCAATCATGGAGTTTACCTCCACGGATATTTTTCAGCACTCGCCCTTTGGCGACATACTGAACCCTTTAAGGTCTCTCTCCTTGTCAGAAGGATCCTGGCCGAACTATGTCCGGCAGGATTGGGATGCGGAAGACGAAGAAATTCGCAGCCCACACACCACCCACATATTAGCCACTGTTGATGACTTAACCGACATGCTCGACTTCGACTACGAAGACATCAACGGAATGGACGACGATGCGGGAGACGAAGAGGGACCACTGCCCACAGGGCACTGGACAGCCACCTCATCATACGATATATACATGGTGGACACACCCAAAGAAGGCAAGGGCGACGAGACAGTGGAGGATGACCCCTCCAAGAAGCATCCCAAGCGCCGACGTCAGCGGCGCCGCTCTAAGTCCCGCCAAAGAAAAAGTGGTGATACCGGCACAGGAGATAAGAACACTCCGGATAGTGCCGAAGATGGGAACAATCCCCTCCAGCACGATCTAGGACAGGAGGATGGAAAGGCCAGCCCTCCAGAGAGAGCGGCAGATGGAGAGGCGGAGGACGATAATTACATGCCCCCCTCCGAAGACGAGGCAAGCCTCGATGATGCCGAATTCGTCGTGCCAAAGGATCCCGTCGAACAAGAGCGCTTCAAGTGCCAGCTTATAGCCACGGCAAATAGCCTTAAGAAAAAGCAGCAGCAGCTTCAAGCTGATCAATATCTGCTAGCTGACGGATGGACTGAAGTCCTGGCGGCCGAGGAATATAAACTCGAACGCCCCTCCAAGAGTTACCCAAAATGCAGGTTGCTACCCCGACTAGAGGAAGAAGCATATGATGCGGCTGACCGGCCACCTCGTGGCCGCGATAGAGAGGCATTCCAACCAAAAACTCAGCCCGCACCCCGACATCATTCAAATAAAAAGGCATGGGGAAATATGCCAGACCTACGAGACGTATTGGAGGACAAAGCAAAGCATGCAAGATCGACTTACGGATCACGAGGGCGCACCACTATGCAAGAAGATAAACGCCACGCCAGATACAGTAAAAGTAAATCCGGCCGGGCTGAACATAGCGGGCAAGACCCATTCGAGTTGCGTCGCGATATAGCCCATACAGAGGCGCCGCACACCCCCTATGCTTCACAGACGAAGTAATGGATCATCAAATCCCAAAGGGTTTCAAACCTGTAAATATTGAATCATACGACGGCACAGCAGATCCTGTTGTATGGATCGAGGATTTCATCCTCCACATCCACATGGCCTGCGGTGATGACTTACACGCCATCAAATACCTCCCACTAAAGCTCAAAGGACCAGCGCGGCATTGGCTTAACAGCTTGCTAGCAGAATCCATTAGCTCTTGGGAAGATCTAGAGGCCGCATTCCTCGACAACTTTCAGGGCACTTATGTGCGACCACCAGATGCCGATGACTTGAGCCACATAATTCAGCAGCCAGAAGAATCGGCCAGGCAATTCTGGACTCGGTTCCTAACAAAGAAAAATCAAATCGTTGACTGTCCGGATGCAGAGGCCCTAGCAGCTTTCAAACACAACATCCGCAATGAGTGGCTAGCCCGGCACCTTGGTCAGGAAAAGCCGAAATCTATGGCAGCCCTCACAACACTCATGACCCACTTTTGTGCGGGAGAAGACAGCTGGCTGGCTCGCAGTAATAACATATCAAAGAACCATGGTACTCTGGATACCAAGGACGGTGTCGGTGTCAAAACCGGCGGATCTCGGGTAGGGGGTCCCGAACTGTGCATCTAGGCCGGATGGTAACAGGAGGCAAGGGACACGAAGTTTTACCCAGGTTCGGGCCCTCTCGATGGAGGTAAAACCCTACGTCCTGCTTGATTAATATTGATGATATGGGTAGTACAAGAGTAGATCTACCACGAGATCGAAGAGGCTAAACCCTAGAAGCTATCCTATGGTATGATTGTTGATGTGTACGTTGTCCTACGGACTAAAACCCTCCAGTTTATATAGACACCGGAGAGGGTTAGGGTTACACAAAGTCGGTTACAATGGTAGGAGATCTGCATATCCGTATCGCCAAGCTTGCCTTCCATGCCAAGGAAAGTCCCTTCTGGACACGAGACGAAGTCTTCAATCTTGTATCTTCATAGTCCAGCAGTTCGGCTGAATGTATAGTCCGGCCATCCGGACACCCCCTAATCCAGGACTCCCTCAGACGGCAATAGCAGGTCATGTCGCAACAAACATAAGCGCCGCATTAACAGTGACAATACTGAGGATACGGCACTTAATGTCGGATTCAAAGGCTCTAAACTCGGTCAACGGAAAAAGCCATTCAAAAGAAGCACTCTGGGCCCGTCCAGTTTGGACCGTATACTTGACCGCTCGTGTCAAATACACGGTACCCCCGACAAGCCAGCCAACCACACCAACAGGGGTTGTTGGGTGTTCAAGCAGGTCGGCAAGTTAATTGCCGAAGACAAAGATAAGGGGTCACACAGCGATGACGAAGAGGAGCCCCGGCAGCCGAACACCAAAGGACAGATAAGGTTCCCCCCACAAGTGCGAACAGTGAACATGATATACGCAACCCACATCCCCAAGAGGGAGCGGAAGCGTGCGCTCAGGAACGTATATGCGTTGGAGCCAGTTGCCCCAAAGTTCAACCCTTGGTCCTCCTGTCCGATCACCTTCGATCGCAGGGACCACCCCACTAGTATCCGTCATGGCGGATTCGCCGCACTGGTCCTAGACCCAATCATTGACGGATTTCACCTCACTCGAGTCCTTATGGATGGCGGCAGCAACCTGAACCTGCTTTATCAGGACACAGTGCACAAAATGGGTATAGACCCCTCAAGGATCAAACCCACAAAAACGACCTTTAAAGGCGTCATTCCAGGTGTGGAGGCCCATTGCACAGGCTCAATTACACTGGAAGTGGTCTTCGGATCCCCGGATAACTTCCGAAGCGAAGAATTAATCTTCGATATAGTCCCGTTTCACAGTGGCTATCATGCACTGCTCGGGCGAACCGCATTTGTGAAATTCAATGTTGTACCTCATTATGCATACCTCAAGCCCAAGATGCCAGGACCTCGGGGGGTCATCACAGTTAATGGAAACACAGAGCGCTCTCTCCGCACGGAGGAGCACACTGCGGCCCTCACAGCAGAAGCGCAAAGCAGCCTCTCAAGGCAATCCACCAGTTCGGTGTTTCAAGACCCGGACACCTTCAAGCGCGCTCGGAGTAATCGGCAACTAGACCGCCTGGCACGATTTGAGCTCACGTAGCAATGCGGCCCCCACCCCGGCCCAAGCCAAACGGTGAAATTACACATTAAAAATACCATGGGCACAGGCGGGGAGGGGGCACAACTACGGCACGCTCCAATACGCGGCTTAAACCGCACTAGGGGCTTCCCGCTTTGTTATTTTTCTCTTTCAGGACTTTAATCTCTGGAAACCCTATCTGGCAGCATGATTGCCGAACACATGATGCAGCAACCAAGGAGGCAAAAAGCTACGTCACACCGCGGAACTCCCAGGTGGATTACGGTAATGAGTGAAATATTTGCTTTAATACTATTCCTCAGTTTTCCCTTGGAAGGGACATAGTCCTACTTTTTGCTTATCGCACTATCTGTATCATTCTGCTTTAGCGCACCTTTTTGAATAAACAATGCATAACATTATGACTATTATTGCATTCTTGTTTTATATATATGTGTTCATTAATGACGCCTTGCAACCGTACACTTTGGTACGGCCAATACACCCGGGGCTTGAGTAACCCACAATATGGTGTGAGAAGTCCGAACACTTTCACAAGTGCGGCACCCCGAACTTATAGCATTATATGCATCAGCTCCGAATCATGTCTTTGGTCAAATGTTGGGTTTGCCCGGCTCCTATGTTTTGGTACCTTACGTTCCGCTCTATCGGCTAAGGTAGCACTACGAGAACTACTGCGATTGTTCCCCGGTTCTGCTGGGCTCAGCACCTCAGTAGAGAAAGCTAAAACTGACTGTCATGATAAGGCGAGAGACTGGTCACTGTTCGGCGAGGTTTCGAGTCCCTAAAGACTTATGCCGCTTAGAGCGAGGAGCCGGTCCTGTCCGGCTTAAAGGCGTGTATCGCGCCCCGAATTCGGCCTTCCGAATACCAAGGGCTTCGCCAAAATTTAAAATTATAGAATTATTTGGCTAAGTGAGAGTGATAAAGCATTATTAGTCTGGTTGCCTTGTTCGCTGTGCTGAGCACCTCCCTCGAAGGACCCAAAAATGGGAACAAGAGTGCTCAGGTTTATCCCGAACACCCCAGCACTCGCGGCATGGGGGCAGAAGTCGAGGACTAGCCATCTCTCAGATTGGATAAATAGCCAAACAGAAGGTAATATTTTAAATTCAAACAAGCGTTGCATAGCGCATATGAACAAGTTTTCATAATACATGATTACACAAGCAAGTTCATTCAAATATTACATCTTTTGCACACTCGTCCGCTATGAGACGGGCACCCTTCAGGACACCCTCATAGTACATCTCGGGGTGGCGATGCTCCTTGCCCGCCTGTGGCCCTTCCTTGATTAGCTTCACGGCGTCTAGCTTGGCCCATTGCACCTTCACACGGGCGAAAGCCCGGCGTGCACCTTCGATGCAGACGGACCGCTTGACGACTTCCAGCCATGGGCAGGCATCCACAAGCCTCCTCACCAAGCCGAAGTAGATGTTCGGAAGGGCGTCGCCAGGCCACAGCCGGACTATAAGGCCCTTCATGGTCTGTTTGGCTGCCTTGTGTAGCTCGACCAGCTGCTTTAGCTGGTCGCACAGAGGCATCGGGTGTTCGGTCCCAGTATACTGAGACCAGAACAGCTTCTCCGTTGAGCTTCCCTCCTCCGCCTGGTAAAACTATGCGGTATCCGACACGCTGCGGGGCAAATCTACGAATGCTCCTGGAGAGCTTCGGATTCGGGTAAGTAATAGGTAATTTACTCTCACATGCTTGCTTTGCATATAGAATGCCTTACCCGCCGCTATTTTCTTCATCGCGTCAATCTCCTGGAGGTCCTTTTGGGCTTCGGCCTTGGCACTCTTTGCGCTCTCGAGGGCCGCGGCAAGCTCAGACTCTCGCGTCTTCAAGTCAAGCTCCAACGCCTCGTGCTTCGTCACGAGAGCCTGGAGCTCTTGCTGCACCTCGCCCACCCGAGCCTCTTGCCTTTCCCGCTTGGTGTGCTCCTTGGCCACTTTATCTTTGGCCTTGGACAGCGCTTGCTTTAGGGTCGCCACTTCGGTCGTGGCCCCTGGCAAATTCATGATGATCCTGTCATTTTGCAATCGCATTCTTTTTATACATATCCATAGACTAGGTACTACTTACCTTTGTTCTCCTCGAGCTGCCTATTGGCAAGGCCGAGCTCGTCCTTGGACCCTTTAAGGTCCTGCTTCAGTGCGGCGACCTCCGTAGTCAGTGCAGCAGATGCCAGCAGCAAAGCCTGCATACGCATATTGACATACTTATATTAGACTCCAGCGATATTGTTTGATCCTCTGTTTGGCTTATCTTCATGAACACCGAATAGAGCATCAGGGGCTACTGTCTATGCGGTAATATTTTTCCTATATTTTAAAAACTTACCTCAAAGCCTATTAGAAGGCTGGCACAGGGTTCAGTCAATCCGCTCTTGGCGGACTGGACCTTCTGGACCACCGCACTCGTAATAGTACGGTTCTCCTCGTCGATGGAAGCGCTGCGGAGCGCTCCCAGCAGATTGTTCGGCGCCTCTGGATGGACAAAGGTCACCGGCACAGGTGTCTTTCCCCTCTTGGAAGGAGGCCATCTGCCCGAGTCCGGAACCACAGGAGGTTCCGGCGCGGTGTTCGGCTGAGGGCTGAACTCGGAGCCCTCAGGGGCCTTGTTCCCTCTGCTCCCGGAGTCCGGAAGGTCGTCTTGAGGCGCCTCCGGGACTGTCTCCCCTCGACCCGGTGCCTCTTGAGACAATACCTCGGCGTCATCCGCAGGGCAAGGGGAGGTGGCGGTCGGAAGTGGATCGCTATCCATATCCGATGAGCCCAGGGAGCCGTCTGACGATACATCGATACGGGCTCATGGCGGCCTGCATAATCATATTCGGTGTTAGGGGAAGCAGTGCAACAAAGGAATGCTATGAGTTACTCTGGTATACAAATATTTACGACTTCGCCAGGGGCTTGGCCCTGAGCAGCCACTCGTCTTCGCCTTTGGCAGCGGTGGTGGAACTGTCTGGAAGGAGAGTCCTTGCCTTCTTGGACCCTTCGGCCTCCCCAGTTGGGGCGGCCTTCCTTTTCTTGTCTCCCCCAACTGAAGGGGGAGCATCTTCTTCTTCCTCCTCCTCTTCGGGGAAGGAGTGTGTCATAGAGTTATCGGACGATGAGTCCGATGATGCCTGGTGTCGGGAACTCTTTCGGGTTCCCTTGGCCTTCTTGGTCTTCTCTGGCACCTTGTAAGGAGCTGGAGTCAGCATCTTCGTCAGGAGATCGTCTGCTGGGCCTTCGGGCAAAGGAGTCGGACAGTCGATCTGTCCGGCCGTCTCCTGCCACTCCTGTTAGAGGTACGGGAGCTTAGATCCCGCATAGAGTCAAACTATGAAAAACAAGTATCCTGTGAGAGGTAAAACAGCTTACCGCACTGGCTTGGCGCTTCGCGCAGAATACGCGATCCTCGGTAGTGGGAGGGGGAACCTCGGCACCCTTGAATAGCACCTTCCAGGCATCCTCGTGAGTTGTGTCGAAGAGCCTATTCAGAGTTCAATGCTGGGCCGGGTCGAACTCCCACAAGTTGAAAGCCCGTTGATGGCACGGGAGGATCCGGCGGATGAGCATGACCTAGACTACGTTGACAAGTTTGAGCTTCTTGTTCACCATGTTTTGAATACATGTTTGGAGTCCGGTCAGCTCTCCCGAACTTCCCCAGGACATGCCCTTCTCTTGCCAGGAGGTGAGCCGCGTGGGGATGCCAGATCGGAACTCGGGGGCCACTGCCCATTTAGGGTCACGCGGCTCGGTGATGTAGAACCACCCCGATTGCCACCCCTTTACGGTCTCCACGAAGGAGCCCTCGAGCCATGTGACGTTGGGCATCTTGCCCACCATGGTGCCTCCGCACTCCGCCTGGCGGCCGCTCACTACCTTCGGCTTGACATTGAAGGTCTTCAGCCATAAGCCGAAGTGGGGCTTGATGCAGAGGAAGGCCTCGCACACAACGATAAACGCCGAGATGTTGAGGATGAAGTTCGGGGCCAGATCGTAGAAATCCAGGCTGTAGTAGAACATGAGCCCCCGGACGAATGGGTGGAGAGGGAATCCCAGTCCGCGGAGGAAATGGGTAAGGAACACTACCCTCTCATGGGGCCTGGGGTGGGGATGAGCTGCTCCTCATCTGGGAGCCGGTGCGCGATGTAGTCGGGCAGGTATCCGGCTCTCCTTAGCTTCTTGATGTGTCCCTCCGTGACGTAGGAGACCATCCACCTGCCTCCCGCTCCAGGCATGGATGGAGAAGGTTGAGGTGGGAAGTGCGGACTTGGGCGCTGGAGCTCGAGTGCGCGAAAATGGATGAGCAAGGAGGAAGAAGGCGTGGATGAAAAGGTGAATCCTTATCCCTTCATATGGGCGGATGAAACTATGCGTCCCCACTAGCCTGGTAAAACTCGCTTATCCCCCAAGCATCGTAATCGATGGCGCGGTTAGGTTACCCACGCCCGTATTGATGAGAATCCCGTGATAAGGGGACACGATCTCTGCTTTGACAAGACGTGTCAAAAAATTGCCTCGCGTTATGTGCGGGGCTAGTTAAAGGAAACGGTTCGAATAATAACCGGGCCATGGCATAATGTCGTGTTGCCAAAACAAGTCAGTAAATTGGATTTGTGGAAATATTATTCTCTCTACGGTGGTACGTGGAACTTATTTTGCAGGGTCGGACACTATCCTTGTATTCAAATTCTTCTGTGGTGTATTCGGAGGAGGAACCCGCCTTGCAATGCCGAAGACAATACTGCGCGCGGGACTCATTGTCATTGAAAGCCTGGTTCAGGGGCTACTGAGAGAGTCCCGGATTAGGGGGTCTCTGGACAGCCGGATTATATCCTTTGGCCGGACTGTTGGACTATGAAGATACAAGATTGAAGACTTCGTCTCGTGTCTAGATGGGACTCTACTTGGTGTGGAAGGAAAGCTAGGCAGTACGGATATGGATATCTCCTCCTTTGTAACCGACCTTGTGTAACCCTAACCCTCTCCGGTGTCTATATAAACCGGAGGGTTTTAGTCCATAGGACACAATAACAGACAATCATACCATAGGCTAGCTTCTAGGGTTTAGCCTCTCCGATCTCGTGGTAGATCAACTCTTGTAATACTCATATCATCAAGAATAAATCAAGCAGGACGTAGGGTTTTACCTCCATTAAGAGGGCCCGAACCTGGGTAAAACATCGTGTTCCCTGCCTCCTGTTACCATCCACCTTAGCCGCACAGTTCGGGACCCCCTACCCGAGATCCGCCGGTTTTGACACCGATAGAGAGCGAAACACCTCCCCTGCCACCCCATCTCATGAGGCGGGCGACCCTGAAGTGTCGCCGCGGAGGGTTTCTCCTGATCTGCCAAGGCCAGAGGGTAATCCCTTGGCCACCCGGAGTCCTTAGTATTCGGCTCCTAAAGAGAGCAACAGAAAGAGTCCGGAACCATACAGTGTGCGGTTGGACGCACTGAAGGATCTTCTGGAGCAAGCGGCCATCTCAAAAGCGCATCGTACGCTAATGGGTACGGTAATTGAAAGGATTTCATCCGCTGAAAGCGGATTGCATGAAGCTTTTATGAGTCTGCTGAAAGGCTTTGAGGTACGTGACATAGTGTATGTTTTTGACAGTACCGCACACATTAGGTGTGCCCTATGCAGATAGTAGCCCCTGAGACTCTGGTTGTCGTCGAAAACGGCAGCGAACAGAGGATCATAGTCCCAGGTAATAACCAGACCGCCTTTATGTGCAGGTGGCTGAAGCTCCGGTGGCTAGCCGGACTGGTAGGTTTGCCGAGCTAAAGCGGCAACTTGATGCGGCAGATGCCGACATCGTGCTTGTCAACAAGCGGCTTGATGAGGCATAGGGTAAGTGATTTCTCCGGTGATCAACATATAGTAAGAGGAGCAGGATGCCAATATCTTTAATATGTTGTGACTGCAGATGGAGCTGCCACCGTGGAGACCCTCCGGGCGGAGACTTAGAGCGGCGCCGCTCACATTGGCGCTTGGGTTGCTTCTTGGAGGGGCCATCCTCCGCTGTCTCTTTGCCATTGCCTTCTTTGGGTGTATCCACCATGTATATGTCATGTGATGAAGTGGCTGTCCGGCACCCTGTGGGCGCTGGTTCCTGTTCGTCTCCTGCATCTTCGTCCATGCCGTCGATGTCTTCGGAGTCGAAGTTGAGCATGTCGGTTAAGTCGTCGACGGTGGCTACTAAGTGGGTGGTGGTGGGCAGCGAATTTCTTCGTCTTCCGCATCCCATTCTAGCCGAACATAGTTCGGCCAAGGTTCTCCTGACAAGGAGAGAGACCTTAATGAATTTAGCACATCGCCGAAAGGCGAGTATTGAAAGATATCTGCGGAGGTGAACTCCATGATCGGCGCCCGGTCGGATTCGATAGGCACGGATGCAAGCGGCTCGGAGTCCGTGGCCGGAGACGAATCCAGTGGTTCGGCGACACGGCTCTCGTAGGGGGTGAAGTCAGTATCCGGCTCTATCGCCACTGAGAGTGCGGCCTCCATGGCGGGGTCTATCCCTCCGCTCTCGGATGACGTGATTTGCTCCGGGTTGAAGGCCCGAGTAGTTGCAGATGCGATCTCCCGAACACTGTCCGACGGCAGAGTTACGTCGTGCTCGTCGTGACTGTGTGGCACATCTGACACGAGCTCGAATCCATCGAAGATCAAGTCTCCGCGGATGTCGGTGGTGTAGTTTAAGTTTCTGAATCTGACCTGATGGCCAGGGGTGTAGCTCTCGATCTGCTCCAGATGGCCAAGCGAGTTGGCCCGCAGTGCGAAGCTGCCGAATACAAAGATCTGTCCGGGGAGGAAAACCTCACCCTGGACCACATCGCTACCGATGATCTAAAGAGCCATCAAGCATTATGGTGACGACACAGTGGAACTCTCAATGAAAGCACCAATGTTGGTGTCAAAACCGGCGGATCTCGGGTAGGGGGTCCCGAACTATGCGTCTAAGGCGGATGGTAACAGGAGGCAGGGGACACGATGTTTACCCAGGTTCGGGCCCTCTTGATGGAGGTAATACCCTACGTCCTGCTTGATTGGTCTTGATGATATGAGTATTACAAGAGTTGATCTACCACGAGATCGTAGAAGCTAAACCCTAGAAGCTAGCCTATGGTATGATTGTATGTTGTCCTACGGACTAAACCCTCCGGTTTATATAGACACTGGAGGGGGCTAGGGTTACACAGAGTCGGTTACAAGGGAGGAGATCTACATATCTCTATTGCCTAGTGTCGGTGTCAAAACCGGCGGATCTCGGGTAGGGGGTCTCGAACTGTGCGTCTAAGGCGGATGGTAACATGAGGCAGGGGACACAATGTTTTACCCAGGTTCGGGCCCTCTTGATGGAGGTAAAACCCTACGTCCTGCTTGATTAATATTGATGATATGGGTAGCGAGGGAGTCCTGGATTAGGGGGTGTCCGGATAGCCGGACTATACCTTCGGTCGGACTCGTGGACTATGAAGATACAAGATCGAAGACTTCGTCCCGTGTCCGGAAGGGACTTTCCTTGGCCTGGAAGGCAAGCTTGGCGATACGGATATGTAGATCTCCTACCATTGTAACCGACTCTGTGTAACCCTAGCTCTCTCCGGTGTCTATATAAACCGGAGGGTTTTAGTCCATAGGACGAACAACAATCATACCATAGGCTAGCTTCTAGGGTTTAGCCTCCTTGATCTCATGGTAGATCTACTCTTGTACTACCCATATCATCAATATTATCAAGCAGGACATAGGGTTTTACCTCCATCCAGAGGGCCCGAACCTGGGTAAAACATCGTGTCCCTTGTCTCCTGTTACCATCCGCCTAGACGCACAGTTCGGGACCCCCTACCCGAGATCTGCCGGTTTTGACACCGACATTAGTGCTTTCATTGAGAGTTCCTCTGTGTCGTCACTTTTAAGCCCGATGGCTTCTCTGATCATTAAGAACGATGCGATCCAGGGTGAGACCTTTCTCCCTGGACAGATCTTCGTATTTGGCGGCTTTGCACTGCGGGCCAATTCACTTGGCCATCTGGAGCAGATCGAAAGCTACGCCCCTGGCCATCAGGTCAGATTTGGAAGTTTGAGCTACACGGCCGACCTCCGCGGAGACTCGATCTTCGACGGATTCGAGCCGCAGCCGAGCGCGCCGCACTGTCACGATGGGCATGATCTAGCTCTGCCGCTGAACAGTGCCCTGGAGGCCGCACCCGCATCAGCCCCGACCCTTAATTCGGAGCCAACTGTGCCAATCGAGGATGGGTGGTTGGACACCGCCTCAGGGGATGCAATCTCTACGGCGATCGAGCCGAACACCAGCCCTATTCTCTGCGAAGCCCGTGACTCCAAGGAGCCAGACTCCTCTCCAGACTGCGAGCCCTCTGCGCCCCTACCGATCGAACCCGATTGGGCGCCGATCATGGAGTTCACTGCGGCAGACATCTTTCAGCACTCGCCCTTCGGCGATATTCTGAATTCACTAAAGTATCTCTCTTTATCAGGAGAGCCCTAGCCGGACTATGGTCAGCAAGGTTGGGATGCGGATGATGAAGAAATTCAAAGCCCACCCACCACCCACTTCATAGCCACTGTCGATGATTTAACCGACATGCTCGACTTTGACTCCAAAGACATCGACGGTATGGACGCCGATGCAGGAGACGATCAAGAACCAGCGCCTATAGGGCACTGGAAAGCCACCTCGTCGTATGATATATACATGGTGGACACCCCAAAAGAAGGCAATGGCGATGGAGTAGCGGAGGATGACCACTCCAAGAAGCAGCCTAAGCGCCGGCGTCAGCGGCGCCGCTCTAAATCCCGCCAAAGCAAAAACGGTGATTCCGGCATGGGAGATAATATCACCCCGGACAGTGCCGAAGACAACCACCTCCAGCAAGATTCAGCACAGGAGGATGGAGAAGCCAGCCCTCATGAGAGAGCGGCAGACAGAGCGGTCGAGGACGATAATTATATGCCTCCCTCCGAAGACGAGGCAAGCCTCGACGACGATGAATTTGTCGTGCCGGAGGATCCCGTCGAACAAGAGCGTTTCAAACGCAGGCTTATGGCAATGGCGAGCAGCCTCAAGAAAAAACAGCAACAGCTTAGAGCTGATCAAGATTCGCTAGCCAACAGATGGACTGAAGTCCTTGCGGCCGAAGAGTATGAACTCGAACGCCCCTCCAAGAGCTACCCAAAGCGCAGGTTGCTACCCCGATTAGAGGAGGAAGCACCTAAACCTACATCACCAACGCATGATGCGGCCGACCGGCCACCCCGTGGCCGCGACAGAGAGGCCTCTTGGCCCTCCACTCAAGCCGCACCCCGGCGCCGCTCAAAAAATACCAAGGCACGGGAAAAGTCGCCAGACCTGCGAGATATATTGGAGGACAAGGCAAGGCAAACAAGATCGATCTACGGATCGCATGGGCGCCCCACGGCACGAGACGGTAATCGTCACTCCGGATACAGTAAATCCGGCTGGGCCGAACACAGTAGACAAAGCTCGTTTGAGCTGCGTCGTGATATAGCCCAATACAGAGGCGCCGCACACCCACTATGCTTCACAGATGAAGTAATGGATCATCAAATCCCCGAGGGTTTCAAACCCGTGAACATCGAATCACATGATGGCACAACAGATCCTGCGGTATGGATCAAGGACTATCTCCTTCATATCCACATGGCCCGCGGTGATGACCTACACACCATCAAATACCTCCCACTCAAGCTTAAAGGACCAGCTCGGCATTGGCTTAACAGCTTGTCAGCAGAATCAATTGGTTGTTGGGAGGACCTGGAAACCGCATTCCTCGACAATTTCCAGGGCACTTATGTGCGACCACCAGACGCCGATGACCTTAGCCATATAATTCAGCAGCCAGAGGAATCGGCCAGACAATTCTGGACACGGTTCCTAACCAAGAAAAATCAAATTGTCGACTGTCCAGACGCAGAGGCCCTAGCAGCCTTCAAGCATAACATCCGCGACGAGTGGCTTGCACGACACCTAGGACAGGAAAAGCCGAAATCTATGGCAGCCCTCACGACACTTATGACCCGCTTTTGCACGGGAGAAGACAGCTGGCTAGCTCGCAGCAATAACATGACCGAGAGCCCTGGTAATTCGTATACCAAGGACAGCAGTGGCAGGTCACGTAGCAACAAGAAAAATCGCCGCATTAACAGCGACAATGCTGAGGATACAGCAGTTAATGCCGGATTCAGAGGCTCTAAATCCGGTCAGCGGAAAAAGCCATTCAAAAGAAATACTCCGGGCCCATCCAGTTTGGACCGAATACTCGACCACTCATACCAGATACATGGCACCCCCAAAAAACTAGCCAATCACACCAACAGGGATTGTTGGGTGTTCAAGCAGGCGGGCAAGTTAAATGCCGAAAGCAGAGACAAGGGGCTGCATAGCGATGACGAGGAGGAGCCCGGCCGCCGAAAAACAATGGACAGAAAGGTTTTCCCCCACAAGTGCGGACGGTGAACATGATATACGCAACCCACGTCCCCAAGAGGGAGCGGAAGCGTGCGCTAAGGGATGTATACACGATGGAGCCAGTCGCCCCAAAGTTCAACCCATGGTCTTCCTGCCCGATCACTTTTGATCGAAGGGACCACCCCACTAGCATCCGTCATGGAGGATTCGCCGCATTGGTTCTAGACCCAATTATTGACGGATTTCACCTCACTAGAGTCCTTATGGACGGCGGCAGCAGCCTGAACCTGCTTTACCAGGATACAGTGCAGAAAATGGGCATCGATCCCTCGAGGATTAAACCCACTAAAACGACCTTTAAAGGCAGCATACCAGGTGTAGAGGCCAATTGTACAGGCTCAGTTACACTTGAAGTGGTCTTCGGATTTCTGGATAATTTCCGAAGCGAGGAGTTAATCTTCGACATAGTCCCGTTCCGCAGTGGCTATCACGCACTGCTCGGGCGAACAACATTTGCCAAGTTCAATGCAGTGCCGCACTATACATACCTCAAGCTCAAGATGTCTGGCCCTCGAGGAGTCATCACGGTCAATGGAAACACCGAACGCTCTCTCTGAACGGAGGAGCATACGGCAGCTATCGCATCGGAAGTACAAAGCAGCCTCTCAAGGCAATTCTCTAGTCCGGCCATTAAACGTATGGACACCGTCAAGCGCGCCCGGAGTAACCTACAACAAGACCGCTTGGCACGTTCTGAGCAAGCGTAGCAATGCGGCCCCAACCCCAGCCCTCGCGAACTTGCGAAACCAGTGTTGCGCGTACATAACTACTCTCTGGAAATACCATGGGCACAGGGGGCACCATCACGGCATGCCCGAAACGCGGCTTAAACCGCACTAGGGGCTGCTGATTTCTTAATTTTCTCTTATTTTCAGGACTCCATTCTTTGGAAGGCTTGTCCGGCAGTACAATTGCCGCACAAACGATACAACCAGGGAAGCAGAAAGCTACGCCGCACTATGGAACTCTAAGGTGGTCTCTATAACGAGCAGTATACCTGTTTCACATAACATTCCGCAGCCCGCCCCTGGAAAGGACATGTTAAATAGTCCCATCTTTTGCTTATTGCACTATTTGTATCATTCTGCTTTGATCGCAGCTTTTTTAAATAAACAATGCATAGCTTCCGTCTATTATTGCATTACTCTTTTTTACGAATATATGTTCATTAATGACATGTTGCACCCGTACACTTTGGTACGGCCAATACGCCAAGGGCTTAAGTACCCCACAATACGGCGTGAGAAGTCCGAACACTTTCACAAGTGCGGCACCCCGAACTTATAGCATTATATGCATCGGCTCCGAATCATGTCTTGGGTCAATAGTTGGGTTTGCCTGGCTCCTATGTTTTGGTACCTTACGTTCCGTTATATCGGCTAAGGTAGCACTAGGAGAACTACTGCGATTGTGCCCCAGTTGAGCTGGGCTAAGCACCTCAGTAGAGAAAGCTAAAACTGACCGTCATGATGAGGCGAGAGCTGGTCGCTGTTCGAGAGGTTTTTGAGTCCCTAAAGACTTATGCCGCTTAGAGCGAGGAGTCGGCTTTGTCCGGCCTAGGCGTGGATAGCGCCCCGAACTCGGTCTTTCGAACACTAGGGGCTTCGCCGAAATTTAAAATTGTAGAATTCTATGGCTAAGTGAGAGTGTTCAAGCATTATAGTCTGATTGCCTTGTTCGTTGTGTTGAGTGCCTCCCTCGAAGGACCCAAGAATGGGAAAAAGAGCGCTCATGTTTATCCCGAACACCCCAGCACTCGTGGCATGGGGGCAGAAGCCGACGACTCGCCATCTCTCAAATTTGATAAACGGCCGCACAGAAGGTAATATTTTAAATTCAAAAGCGTTGCTTAGTGCATATGAACAAGTTTTCAGCGTACAGGATCACAAATGCGAGTTTACTCAAAAATTACATCTTTGGAGCATTCATCCGCTATAAGGCGGACACCCTTCAGGACGCCCTCATAATACGCTTCCGGGACGCGATGCTCCTTGCCTGGCGGTGGCCCGTCCTTCACCAGCTTCTGCGCATCCATCTTGCCCAGTGCACTTTAGCACGGGCAAGCGCCCTACGGGCACCTTCGATGCAGACGGGGCGCTTGATTACTTCAAGTCGTGGACAGGCATCCACCAGCCGCCTCACCAGCCCGAAGTAGCTCCCAGGCAGAGCCTCTCTAGGCCAAAGCCGAACTATGAGGCCCTTTATGGCCTGTTCGACCACCTTGTGGAGCTCGACCATTTGCTTCATCTGGTCGCTTAAAGGCACCAGGTGTCCGGCCTCAGCATACTGAGACCATAACACCTTCTCCGTCGAGCTCCCCTCCTCGGCTCGGTAATAGGCGGCGGCATCAGACACACTGCGGGGCAAATCTGCGAATGCTCCTGGAGAGCTCCGGACTCGGGTAAGTAACAAGTAATTCACTTTCACATGCTTGCTTTGCATAATGAATGCCTTACCCACCGCTATCTTCTTCATAGCTTCAATTTCTTGGAGGGCTTTCTGGACTTCGGCCTTGGCAGACTTCGCGCTTCCGAGGGATGCCGCAAGCTCAGACGCTTGCGTCTTTGAATCAAGCTCCAAACTCTCGTGTTTTTTCACGAGAGCCTGGAGCTCTTTCTGCACCTCCTCCACCCGCGCCTCTTGCTTCCCTCTCTCTGTGCGCTCCGCGGCCGCTCTATTTTCGGCCTCGAACAGCGCTTTCTTAAGGGTTGCCACCTCGGTCGTGGCCCCTATAATAGCATGTTGATCATGTCATTTTTTGCAACCACATCTTCTCTATATACTTGCGCAAGGTATTACTTACCTTCCTTCTCCTCGAGTTGCCTCTTGGCATGGCCGAGCTCGTTCTCGGACCGCGCGAGGTTTTGCTTCAGCGTATCCACCTCCGTAGTTAGTGCGGCGCAGCCTCTTTGCTTTCGATCTCTCGCTGAATTCTCAATACAACGGTCTCTTGGAGATCCATATGATGTAACTCTTTTGCGGTGTGTTTGTTGGGATCGATGAACTTTGAGTTTATGATCAGATCTATCTTTTTATATACATGAAAGTATTTGAGTTTCTTTGATCTCTTTTATGCATGATTGCTTATAGCCTCGTATTTCTTCTCGGATATTTGTGTTTTGTTTGGCAACCTTGATCTATTTGTCTTGCAATGGGAAGAGGTGCTTTGTAGTGGGTTCGATCTTACGGTGCTTGATCCCAGTGACAGAAAGGGAAACGACACATATGTATCGTTGCTACTAAGGATAAAATGATGGGGTCTATATCTACATAGATAGATCTTGTATACATCATGCCATCATTCTTATTGCATTACTCCGTTTCTCCATGAACTTAATACACTAGATGCATGTTGGATAGCGATCGATGTGTGGAGTAATAGTAGTAGATGCAGGCAGGAGTCGGTCTACTAATCTTGGACATGATGCCTATATAATGATCATTGCCTGGATATTGTCATAATTATTTGAAGTTTTTTGAATTGCCCAATAGTAATTTGTTCACCCACCGTTTGCTATTTTTCTCGATAGAAGCCACTAGTGAAACCTACGCCCCCCGGGTCTTTATTCTCGTATATTTACCTTTGCGGTCTACTTTTCTCTTGCATTTATTTTCAGATATATTAAACCAAAAATACAAAAATACTATGCTACACTTCATTTTTTTGTGATCTATTTATCCAATCTATTACCACCTTTTTACCGTCACGCACCAATTTCTGGCAACGTTACCCGAAATGGATTGACAACCCCTTTAACGCGCCGGGTTGCGAGGATTTGTTATTGGTCTGCAGGTGATGTTTACGTTGTGTTGCTTGGTCCTTCTACTGGTTTGATAACCTTGGTTTCATATCTGAGGGAAATACCTATCGCCGCTGTGCTGCATCATCCCTTCCTCTTTTGGGAAATACCGACGTAGCTTCAAGCGACATCAAAAGGAATTTCTGGCACCGTTGCCGGGGAGGATCTTCAACATATACCAGGTTCATAATCACAAATCTCATCTCCTTGCAATTTACATTATTTGCCATTTCCCTCATGTTTTCCTCACCCCCACTTCACAAAAAATGCCGTTTTATTTGCCCCTCTTTTTCGTTCGCCATTTTCTTCTCGGATCTGTTTTGAGTGCAATCTTTGAAGGAAATATGCCCTAGAGGCAATAATAAAGTTATTATTTATTTCCTTATATCATGATAAATGTTTATTATTCATGCTAGAATTGTATTAACCGGAAACATAATACATGTGTGAATACATAGACAAACAGAGTGTCACTAGTATGCATCTACTTGACTAGCTCGTTGATCGAAGATGGTTATGTTTCCTAACCATAGACATGAGTTGTCATTTGATTAACGGGATCACATCATTAGGAGAATGATGTGATTGACTTGACCCATTCTTACTGATTTACCGCTATCGTTTTGGGGTTATGCTTTAGAGACGGCCGCATTCACGTTAAATAGGGCACCATCGAAATCCATTGAGACGACGCCATATGAACTGTGGTTTGGCAAGAAACCAAAGTTGTCGTTTCTTAAAGTTTGGGGCTGCGATGCTTGTGTGAAAAAGCTTCAATCTGATAAGCTTGAACCCAAATCGGAGAAATGTGTCTTCATAGGATACCCAAAGGAGACTGTTGGGTACATCTTCTATCACAGATCCGAAGGCAAGACATTCGTTGCTAAGAATGGATCCTTTCTAGAGAAGGAGTTTCTCTCGAAAGAAGTGAGTGGGAGGAAAGTGGAACTTGATGAGGTAACCGTACCTGCTCCCTTATTGGAAAGTAGCTCATCACAGAAACCGGTTCATGTGACAACTATACCAATTAGTGAGGAAGTTAATGATGATGATCATGAAACTTCAGATCAAGTTATTACTGGACCTCGTAGATCAACCAGAGTAAGATCTGCAGAGTGGTATGGTAATCCTGTTCTGGAAGTCATGCTAATTGATCATGATGAACCTACGAACTATGAAGAAGCGATGGTGAGCCCAGATTCCGCAAAATGGCTTGAAGCCATGAAATCTGAGATGGTATCCATGTATGACAACAAAGTGTGGACTTTGGTTGACTTGCCCATTGATCGGCAAGAAATTGAGAATAAATTGATCTTCAAGAAGAAGACTGATGCTGACAGTAATGTTACTGTCTACAAAGCTCGACTTGTTGCGAAAGGGTTTCAACAAGTTCAAGGGATTGACTATGATGAAACCTTCTCACCCGTAGCGATGCTTAAGTCTGTCCGAATCATGTTAATGATTGCCGCATTTTACGATTATGAAATTTGGCAGATGGATGTCAAAACTGCATTCCTGAATGGATTTCTGGAAGAAGAGTTGTATATGATGCAACCGGAAGGTTTTGTCGATCCAAAGGGAGCTAACAAAGTGTGCAAGCTCCAGCGATCCATTTATGGACTGGTGCAAGCCTCTCGGAGTTGGAATAAACCCTTTGATAATGTGATCAAAGCATTCGGTTTTATACAGACTTTTGGAGAAGCCTGTATTTATAAGAAAGTGCGTGGGAGCTCGGTAGCATTTCTGATATTATATGTGGATGACATATTACTGATTGGAAATGATATAGAATTTCTGGATAGCATAAAGGGATACTTGAATAAGAGTTTTTCAATGAAAGACCTCGGTGAAGCTGCTTACATATTGGGCATTAAGATCTATAGAGATAGATCAAGACGCTTAATTGGACTTTCACAAAGCACATACCTTGACAAAGTTTTGAAGAAGTTCAAAATGGATCAAGCAAAGAAAGGGTTCTTGCCTGTGTTACAAGGTGTGAAGTTGAGTAAGACTCAATGTCTTACCACTGCAGAAGATAGAGAGAAAATGAAAGATGTTCCCTATGCTCTAGCCATAGGCTCTATCATGTATGCAATGCTGTGTACCAGACCTGATGTGTGCCTTGCTATAAGTCTAGCAGGGAGGTACCAAAGTAATCTAGGAGTGGATCACTGGACAGCGGTCAAGAACATCCTGAAGTACCTGAAAAGGACCAAGGATATGTTTCTCATTTATGGAGGTGACAAAGAGCTCATCGTAAATGGTTACGTTGATGCAACCTTTGACACTGATCCGGACGATTCTAAATCGCAAACCGAATACGTGTTTACATTGAACGGTGGAGATGTCAATTGGTGCAGTTCTAAACAAAGCGTCGTGGCGGGATCTACATGTGAAGCGGAGTACATAGCTGCTTCGGAAGCAGCAAATGAAGGAGTATGGATGAGGAGTTCATATCCGATCTAGGTGTCATACCTAGTGCATCGGGTCCAATGAAAATCTTTTGTGACAATACTAGAGCAACTGCCTTAGCAAAGGAATCTAGATTTCACAAGAGAACCAAGCACATCAAGAGACGCTTCAATTCCATCCGGGATTTAGTCCAGGTGGGAGACATAGAAATTTTCAAGATACATAGAGATCTAAATGTTGCAGACCCGTTGACTAAGCCTCTTCCACGAGCAAAACATGATCAGCACCAAGGCTCCATGGGTGTTAGGATCATCACAGTGTAATCTAGATTATTGACTTTAGTGCAAGTGGGAGACTGAAGGAAATATGCCCTAGAGGCAATAATAAAGTTATTATTTATTTCCTTATATCATGATAAATGTTTATTATTCATGCTAGAATTGTATTAACTGGAAACATAATACATGTGTGAATACATAGACAAACAGAGTGTCACTAGTATGCCTCTACTTGACTAGCTCGTTGATCGAAGATGGTTATGTTTCCTAACCATAGACATAAGTTGTCATTTGATTAACGGGATCACATCATTAGGAGAATGATGTGATTGACTTGACCCATTCCGTTAGATTAGCACTTGATTGTTTAGTTTGTTGCTATTGCTTTCTTCATAACTTATACATGTTCCTATGACTATGAGATTATGTAACTCCCGTTTACCGGAGGAACACTTTGTGTGCTACCAAACGTCACAACGTAACTGGGTGATTATAAAGGTGCTCTATAGGTGTCTCCAAAGGTACTTGTTGGGTTGGCGTATTTCGAGATTAGGATTTGTCACTCCGATTGTCGGAGAGGTATCTCTGGGCCCTCTCGGTAATGCACATCACTTAAGCCTTGCAAGCATTGCAACTAAATGAGTTAGTTGCGGAATGATGTATTATGGAACGAGTAAAGAGACTTGTCGGTAACGAGATTGAACTAGGTATTGAGATACCGATGATCGAATCTCGGGCAAGTAACATACCGATGACAAAGGGAACAACGTATGTTGTTATGCGGTCTGACCGATAAAGATCTTCGTAGAATATGTGGGAGCCAATATGAGCATCCAGGTTCCGCTATTGGTTATTGACCAGAGACATGTCTCGGTCATGTCTACATAGTTCTCGAACCCGTAGGGTCCGCACGCTTAACGTTTCAATGTCAGTTATATTATGAGTTTATAAGTTTTGATGTACCGAAGGTTGTTCGGAGTCCCGGATGTGATCACGGACATGACGAGGAGTCTCGAAATGGTCGATACATGAAGATTGATATATTGGACGACTATATTCGGACACCGGAATGGTTCCGGGGGTTATCGAATATATACCGAAGTACCTGGGGGGTTACCGGAACCCCCCGGGGGTTATTGGGCCTCATGGGCCCAAAGTAGTGGAAGAGGGGAGGCAGCAGGAGGTGGCACGCAGCCCCCCTTGCCCCAATCCGAATTGGGAAAGGGAAGGGGGTGCGGCCCCCCTTCTCCTTCCTTCTCTCCACCTCCTCCTTCCCCCTTCTCCTAGTTGGAATAGGAAAGGGGGGCAAAACCTACTTGGAGTTGGATTGCCCCCCCTTGGGCGCGCCTCCTCCTCTTGGCCGCCCCCTCCTCCTCCACTCCTTTATATACATGGATAGGGGGCACCCCATAGACACAACAATTGATCTCTTGATCTATTAGTCGTGTGCGGTGCCCCCTTCCACCATAATCCACCTCGATCATATCGTAGCAGTGCTTAGGCGAAGCCCTACGACGGTAGAACATCATCATCGTCACCACGCCGTCGTGCTAACGGAACTCTCCCGTGAAGCTCTACTAGATTGGAGTTCGCGGGACGTCATCAAGCTGAGCATGTGCTGAACTCGGAGGTGTTGTGCGTTCGGTACTTGGATCGGTCGGATCGTGAAGACGTACGACTACATCAACCGCGTTGTGCTAACGCTTCCGCTTTCGGTCTACGAGGGTACGTAGACAACACTCTCCCCTCTCGTTGCTATGCATCACCATGATCTTGCGTGTGTGTAGGAAATTTTTTGAAATTACTACGTTCCCCAACAATCTTATTGTGTGGTCATTGTCGGTGTCAAAACCGACGGATCTTGGGTAGGGGGTCCCGAACTGTGTGTCTAAGGCGGATGGTAACAGGAGGCAGGGAACACGATGTTTTACCCAGGTTCGGGCCCTCTTGATGGAGGTAAAACCCTATGTCCTGCTTGATTAATATTGATGATATGGGTAGTACAAGAGTAGATCTACCACGAGATCGGATAGGCTAAACCCTAGAAGCTAGCCTAAGGTATGATTGTACGTTGTAGTTATTGTGTCCTACGGACTAAAACCCTCCGGTTTATATCGACACCGGAGAGGGTTAGGGTTACACAAGGTCGGTTACAAAGGAGGAGATATCCATATCCGTATTGCCTAGCTTGCCTTCCACGCCAAGTAGAGTCCCATCCGGACACGAGATGATGTCTTCAATCTTGTATCTTCATAGTCTAACAGTCTGGCCAATGGAGATAGTCCGTCTGTCCGGAGACACCCTAATCCAGGACTCCCATAGTAGCCCCTGAACCAGGCTTCAATGACGATGAGTCCGGCGCGCAGTATTGTCTTCGGCATTGCAAGGCGGGTTCCTCCTCCGAATATACCACGGAAGAATTTGAATATAAGGATAGTGCCCGACCCTGCAAAATAAGTTCCACATACCACTGTAGAGAGAATAATATTTCCACAAATCCAATTTGCTGACTTGTTTTGGCAACACGACATTATGTCACGGCCCGGTGATTATTCGAACCGTTTCCTTTAACTAGCCCCGCACATAACGCGAGGCAGTTTTTTGACACGTCTTGTTGAAGCAGAGATCGTGTCCCCTTATCACGGGATTCTCATCAATACGGGTGTGGGTAACCCAACCGCGCCATTGATTACGGTGCTTGGGGATAAGCAAGTTTTACCAGGCTAGTGGGGACGCATAGTTTCATCTGTCCATATAAAGGGATAAGGATTCACCTTTTCATCCACGCCTTCTTCCTCATTTGCTCATCCGTTTTCGCACACTCGAGCTCTAGCACCCAAGTCCACATCCCTTCCCTCAACCTTCTCCAAACATGTCCGGAGCAGGAAGCAAATGGATGGCTTCCTCCGTTATGGAGGGACATATCAAGAAGCTGCACAGAGCCGGATACTTAGCTGCGAATATCGCGCATCGGCTGCCCGCTGCGGGGCAGATCGTCCCTACCCCGGAACCTCACGAGAGGGTAGTTTTCCTCCACCACTTCCTCCGCGGACTGGGGTTTCCCCTCCATCCATTCGTCCGTGGTCTCATGTTCTACTACGGGCTGGACTTTCATGATCTGGCCCCGAACTTCGTCCTCAACATTTCGGCGTTCATCATCGTGTGTAAGGCTTTCCTCCGCATCCGGCCCCACTTCGGCCTGTGGTTAAAGACCTTCAATATCAAGCCGAAGGTGGTAGGAGGCCAACAAGCAGAGTGCGGCGGAGCCATGGTGGGCAAGATGCCCAACGTTATATGGCTTGAAGGCTCCTTTGTGGAGACAATAAAGGGATGGCAATCAGCATGGTTCTACATCACCGAGCCGCGCGACGCCAAATGGGCGGCGACCCCCGAGTTTCGATCCGAATTCCCCTACACGGCTCACTTCCTGGAAAGAGAAGGGCTTGTCGTGGGGTTCATCGGTGGAGCTAGATGGACTCCAGAAATGTATCCGGAGTATGGCAAGCAAGAAGCTCAAGCTTGTCAACATAGTCCAGGTTATGCTCATCCGTCGGATCCTCCCGTGTCAACAACGGGATTTTAACTTGTGGGAGTTCGACCCGGCCCAGCACCAGACTATGAGCGAGCTCTTTGATACAATGCACAAGGACGTCTAGAAGGTGCTGTTCAAGGGCGCCGAGGTCCCTCCTTCTCTCGTCGAGGACCGCGGACTAAGCGCAAAGCGCCTAGCGCGTTCGGTGAGTTCAATGCATCCCGTAGGACATTTATTTCCCCTAGCTTAATCATGTGCGGGGTCTAATCTCCATGCCTTTGATAGGACTGGGTGGAGACATCGGGGCAGATTAACTGTCCGGCCCCTTTATCCGAAGACACTGCGGGCGCTCTCCTGACGGAGATGCTGACTCCGGCTCCTTACAAGGTGCCGGAGAAGACCAAGAAGGCCAAGGGAACCCGAAAGAGTTCCTGGCGCCAGGCGTCATCGGACTCACCGTCCGATGACTCTGCGGCGCACTCCTCCCCCGAAGACGAGGAAGAAGAAGAAGATGCTCCCCCTCCAGGCGGGGGAGACAAGAAAAGGAAGGTTGTCCCAACTGGGGGGCGAAGGGTCCAAGAAGGGAAGGACTCTCCTTCCGGACAGTCCCACCACCGCCGACGAAGGCGAAGACGAGTGGTTTCCCAGGGCCAAGCCCCTGGGGAGATCGTAAGTATTCGAATACCAGAGTAACTCATAGCATTCCTTTGTCGCACTGCTTTCCCTAACGCCGAACATGATTATGCAGGCCGCCACGAGCCAGTATCGATGTATCATTGGACGGCTCCCTGGGCTTGTCGGATATGGATAGTGATCCACTTTCGACCGCCACCTCCCCTTGCCCTGCGGACGATGCAGATGTGCTGTCTCACGAGGCACCGGGTCGAGGGGAGATGGTCTCGGAGGCGCCTCAAGGCGGCCTCCCGGACTCCGGGAGCCGAGGGGACAAGGCCCCTGAGGGCCCCAAGTTCAGCCCTCAGCCGAACACCGTGCCGGAACCTCCAGCGGTTCTGGGCTCGGGCAGGCGGCCTCCTTCTAAGAGGGGCAAGACGCCTGTGCCGGTGACCTCTGTCCATCCAGAGGCGCCGGACAATCTGCTGGAAGCGCTTCGCAGCGCTTCCATCAACGA
Source organism: Triticum dicoccoides (assembly GCF_002162155.2). Lineage (NCBI taxonomy): Eukaryota > Viridiplantae > Streptophyta > Magnoliopsida > Poales > Poaceae > Triticum > Triticum dicoccoides. Next base: position 409,373,693 of record NC_041388.1, on the reverse strand, counting down.
GGAGCACCGTAATATTATGAGTGCGGTGGTCGAGAAGGTTCAGTCCACCAAGAGCGGATTGACTGAAGCCTGTGCCAGCCTTCTAACAGGCTTTGAGGTAAGTGTTTTAAAATATAGGAAAAATATTAACGCATAGACAGTAGCCCCTGATGCTTTGTTCGGTGTTCACAAAGAAAAGCCAAACAGAGGATCAAATAATTCGCAGGAGTCTAATATAAGTATGTCAATATGCATATGCAGGCCTCGCTGCTGGCGTCCGCCGCACTGACTGCGGAGGTCGCCGTACTGAAGCAGGACCTTGAGGGGTCCAAAAAAGAGCTCGGCCTTGCCAAGAGGTAGCTCGAGGAGAACAAGGGTAAGTAATACCTTGTCTGTAGATATGTATATATAAAAGAAGACGCGATTGCAAAATGATAGGATCATCGTATATTTGCCAGGGGCCACGACTGAGGTGGCGACCCTGAAGAAAGCGCTAACCAAGGCCAAAGATAAAGCGGCCAAGGAGCGCACCGAGCGGGAAAAACAAGCGGCTCGTGTGGGCGAGGTGCAGCAAGAGCTCCAGGCTCTCATGACGAAGCACGAGGCGTTGGAGCTTGACTCGAAGATGCGAGAGTCTGAGCTTGCTGCGGCCCTCGAGAGCGCAAAGAGTGCCAAGGTCGAGGCCCAAAAGGCCCTCCAGGAGATTGACGCAATGAAGAAAATAGCGGTGGGTAAGGCATTCTATATGCAAAGCAAGCATGTGAAAGTAAATTACTGATTACTTACCCGAATTCGGAGCTCTCTAGGAGCATTCGTAGAATTGCCCCGCAGCATGTCGGATGCCGCACAATTTTACCAGGCCGAGGAGGGAAGCTCAATGGAGAAGTTGTTCTAGTCTTAGTATACTGAGACCGAACACCCGATGCCTCTGAGCGACCAGCTAAAGCAGTTGGTCAAGCTGCACAAGGCGGCCGAACAGGCCATGAAGGGCCTTCTAGTCCGGCTGTTGCCTGGCGACGCCCTTCCGAACAGCTACTTTAGCCTGGTGAGGTGGCTTGTGGATGACTGCCCACGGCTGGAGGTCGTCAAGCGGTCCATCTGCATCGAAGGTGCACGCCGGGCTTTCGCCCGTGTGAAGGTGCAGTGGGCCAAGCTAGACGTTGTGAAGCTGATCAAGGAAGGGCCGCCGTAGGGCAAGGAGCATCGCACCCCCGAGATTTATTATGAGGGTGTCCTCAAGGATGCCCATCTTGTAGCGGACGAATGTTCAAAGGATGTAATATTTGAGTAAACTTGCTCGTGTGATCATGTATGATGAAAACTTGTTTCATATGCGCTATGCAACGCTTGTGTGAATTTAAAATATTACCTTCTGTTTGGCCGTTTATCCAATCTGAGAGATGGCTAGTCCCCGGCTTCTGTCCCCATGCCACGAGTGCTGGGGTGTTCGGGATAAACCTGAGCACTCTTGTTCCCATGTTTGGGTCCTTCGAGGGAGGTGCTCAGCACAACGAACAAGGCAATCAGACTAATAATGCTTTATCACTCTCACTTAGCCATGGAATTCTATAATTTTAAATTTCAGCGAAGCCCCTGGTATTCGGAAGGCCGAATTCAGGGCGCGATACACGCCTTTAAGCCGGACAGGGCCGGCCCCTCGCCCTAAGCGGCATAAATCTTTAGGGACTCGAAAACCTCGCCGAACAGCGACCAGTCTCTCGCCTTATCATGACAGTTAGTTTTAGCTTTCTCTACTGAGGTGCTAAGCCTGGCAGAACCGGGGCACAATCGCAATAGTTCTCCTAGCGCTACCTTAGCCATTAGAGCGGAACGTAAGGTACCAAAACATAGGAGCCAGGCAAACCCAACATTTGACCAAAGGCAAGATTCGGAGCCGATGCATATAATGCTAAAAGTTTGGGGTGTCGCACTTGTGAAAGTGTTTGGACTTTTCACACCATATTGTGGGGTACGTAAGCCCCTGGTGTATTGGCCGTACCAAAGTGTACGGTTGCAAGGCGTTGTTAATGAAAACATATATATAACAAGAATGCAATAATAGTCGTGATGTTATGCATTGTTTATTCAAAAAGGTGCGTTAAAGCAGAATGATACAGATAGTGCGATAAGCAAAGAGTGGGACTATGTCCCTTCCAAGGGCAAGCTGAGGAATAGTATTAAATCAAATATTTCGCTCTTTATTGTAATCCACCTGGGAATTTCGTGGTGTGACGTAGCTTTCTGCCTCCTTGGTTGCTGCATCATGTGTTCGGCAATAGTGCTGCCGGACAGGGTTTCTAGAGATTAAGGTCCTGAAAAAGAGAAAAATAACCAAACGGGAAGCCCCTAGTGCGGTTTAAGCCGCGTCTTGGGGCGTGCCGCAGTTGTGCCCCCTCCCCACCTGTGCCCATGGTATTTTTAATGTGTAATTATGTACGTGTGGCACGAGTTTCGCCGTTTGGCTGGGACTGGGGTGGGGCCGCATTGCTACGCGAGCTCAGATCGCGCCAGGCGGTCTATTTGCCGATTGCTCCGAGCGCGCTTGAAGGTGTTCGGGTCTTGAAACGCCGAACTGGTGGATTCTTGAGAGGCTATTTTGCGCTTCTGCTGCGAGGGCCGCAGTGTGCTCCTCTGTTCAGAGAGAGCGCTCTGTGTTTCCATTGACTTTAATAACCCCGCGAGGTCCTGGCATCTTGAGCTTGAGGTATGCATAATGCGGTACTGCATTGAATCTTGCAAATGCGGTTCGCCCGAGCAGTGCATGTTAACCACTGCGGGACGGGACTATATCAAAGATTAAGTCTTCACTTCGGAAGTTATCCGGGGATCCGAAGACCACTTCCAGTGTAATTGAGCCTGTGCAATGGGCCTCTACGCCTGGAATGACGCATTTGAAGGTCGTTTTTGTGGGTTTGATCCTTGAGGGGTCTATACCCATTTTGCGCACTGTGTCATGATAAAGCAGGTTCAGGCTGCTGCCGCTGTCCATAAGGACTCGAGTGAGGTGAAATCCATCAATGATTGGGTCCAGAACCAGTGCGGCGAATCCGCCATGACGGATACTAGTGGGATGGTCCATGCGATCGAAAGTGATCGGATAGGAGGACCATGGGTTGATCTTTGGGGCGACTGGCTCCAACGCATATACGTCCCTGAGCGCCCGCTTCCGCTCCCTCTTGGGGATATGGGTTGCGTATATCATGTTCACTGTTCGCACTTGTGGGGGAAACCTCTTCTGTCCTCGGGGCTCCTCCTTGTCATCGCTATGTGGCCCCTTGTCCTTGTTTTTGGCAATTAACTTGCCGGCCTGCTTGAACACCCAACAATCCCTGTTGTTGTGATTGGATGGCTTGTCTAGGGTTCCGTGTATTTGACATGAGCGATCGAGTATACGGTCCAAACTGGACGGACCTGGTGTACTTTGTTTGAATGGCTTTTTCCGCTGACCGGGTTTAGAGCCTTTGAATCCGGCATTGACTGTCGTATCCTCGTTATTATCGCTGTTAATGCGGCGCTTATGTTTGTTGCGACGTGACCTGCTATTGCCGTCCTTGGTATCCGAAGTACCATGGTTCTTTGATATGTTATTACTGCGAGCCAGCCAGCTGTCTTCTCCCGCACAAAAGCGGGTCATGAGTGTCGTGAGGGCTGCCATAGATTTCGGCTTTTCTTGACCAAGGTGTCGGGCTAGCCATTCGTCATGGATGTTGTGTTTGAAAGCCGCTAGGGCCTCTGCATCCGGACAGTCGATGATTTGATTTTTCTTTGTTAGGAACCGAGTCCAGAATTGCCTGGCCGATTCTTCTGGCTGCTGAATTATGTGGCTCAAGTCATCGGCATCTGGTGGCCGCACATAAGTGCCCTGAAAATTGTCGAGGAATGCGGCTTCCAGATCTTCCGAACAGCTGATGGACTCTGCTGGCAAGCTGTTAAGCCAATGCCGCGCTGGTCCTTTGAGCTTTACTGGGAGGTATTTGATGGCATGTAAGTCATCACCGCGGGCCATGTGGATGTGGAGGAGTTAATCCTCGATCCATACTGCGGGATCTGTTCTGCCGTCGTATGATTCAATATTTACAGGTTTGAAACCTTCTGGGATTTGATGATCCATTACTTCGTCTGTGAAGCATAAGGGGTGTGCGGCGCCTCTATATTGGGCTATATCGCGACGCTGCTCGAACGGGTCTTGCCCGCTGTGTTCGGCCCGGCCGGATTTACTTTTACTGTATCCGGCGTGACGTTTATCATCTCGCAGAGTGGCGCGCCCTCGTGATCCATAGATCGATCTTGCATGATTTGCTTTGTCCTCCAATATGTCTCGCAGGTCTGGCGTATCTCCCCATGCCTTTTTATTTCAACAGCGTCGGGGTGCAGGCTGAGTTTTTGGTTGGAATGCCTCTCTATCACGACCACGAGGTGGCCGATCAGCCGCATCATATGCTTCTTCCTCCAGTCGGGGTAGCAACCTGTACTTTGGGTAACTCTTGGAGGGGCGCTCGAGTTTATATTCCTCGGCCGCGAGGACTTCAGTCCATCTGTCAGCTAGCAGATCCTAATCAGCTTGAAGCTGCTGCTGCTTTTTCTTAAGGCTATTTGCCGTGGCTATAAGCCGGCGTTTGAAGCGCTCTTGTTCGACGGGATCCTCTGGCACAGCGAATTCGTCGTCGCCGAGGCTTGCCTCGTCTTCGGAGGGGGGCATGTAATTATCATCCTCCTCCTCTCCATCTGCCACTCTCTCAGGAGGGCTGGCTCCTCCATCCTCCTACTCTAAATCTTGCTGGAGGGGATTGTTGTTGTCTTCGGCACTATCCGGAGTGTTATTATCTCCTATGCTAGTATCACCACTTTTGCTTTGGCGGGACTTAGAGCGGCGCCGCTGACGTCGGCGCTTGGGTTGCTTCTTGGAGGGGTCATCCTCCGCTATCTCGTCGCCATTGCCTTCTTTGGGTGTATCCACCATGTATATATCGTATGATGAGGTGGCTGTCCAGTGCCCTGTGGGCAGTGGATCCTCTTCGTCTCCCGCATCGTCGTCCATACCGTCGATGTCTTCGGAGTCGAAATCGAGCATGTCGGTTAAGTCATCGACAGTGGCTACTAAGTGGGTGGTGGGTGGGTCGCGAATTTCCTTGTCGTCCGCATCCCAGTCCTGCCGGACATAGTTCGGCCAGGATCCTCCTGACAAGGAGAGAGACCTTAATGAGTTCAGTATGTCGCCAAAGGGCGAGTGCTGAAAAATATCCGCGGAGGTAAACTCCATGATCGGCGCCCAATCGGATTCGATGGGAACGGGCGCGGGCGGTTCAGAGTCCATGGCTGAAGAAGGATCCGGCAGTTTAACAACACGGCTCTTGTGCAAGGTAAGGTCGATGTTTGGCTCGATCGCCGCTGAGGGTAGGGCCTTCGTGGCGGGGTCCATCCACCCGTCCATGGACGGCGCAACTGGCTCCGAATTGAGGGTCGGAGCAGCTGCCTGTGCGATCTCCTGGACACTGTCCGATGGTAGACCTAAATCGTACTCATCGTGACCGCATGACGCACAAGGCAGAGGCTCCAATCAGGCGAAGATCAAGTCTCCATGGATATCGGTTGTGTAGTTTAAGCTTCCAAACCTGACCTGGTGGCCAGGGGCGTAACTTTCAATCTGCTCCAGATGGCCAAGCGAATTGGCCCGCAGTGAAAAGCCGCTGAAGACGAAGATCTATCCGGGGAGAAAAGTCTCACCCTGGACTGCATCACTATCGATGATAGTAGGAGCCATCAAGCATAACGGCGACGACACAGAGGAACTCTCAATGAAAGCACCAATGTCGGTGTCAAAACCGGCGGATCTTGGGTAGGGGGTCCCGAACTGTGCGTCTAAGGCCGATGGTAACAGGAGGCAGGGAACACGATGTTTTACCCAGGGTCGGGCCCTCTTGATGGAGGTAAAACCCTACGTCCTGCTTGATTAATATTGATGATATGGGTATTACAAGAGTAGATCTACCACGAGATCAGAGAGGCTAAACCCTAGAAGCTAGCCTATGGTATGATTGTATGTTGTAGTTGTTGTGTCCTACGGACTAAAATCCTCTGGTTTATATAGACACCGGAGAGGGTTAGGGTTACACAAGGTCAGTTACAAAGGAGGATATATCCATATCCGTATTGCCTAGCTTGCCTTCCACGCCAAGTAGAGTCCCATCCGGACACGAGACGAAGTCTTCAATCTTGTATCTTCATAGTCTAACAGTCCGGCCAATGGAGATAGTCCGGCTGTCCGGAGACCCCCTAATCCAGGACTCCCACAGTAATCATGACTCAAGAGAACACCAAGTTATGTGATTTCTCAAATACCAATAACAATGATTTTATCAGCACTCCGCTTGCTCCTCCCGCCACTAGTGCGGAGACTTGTGATATTAATACTGCTTTGTTGAATCTTGTTATGAAAGACCAATTATCCGGTACTCCTAATGAGGATGCCGCATCTCATCTTAATACCTTCGTGGAATTATGCGATATGCAAAAGAAAATAGATGTGGAAAATGATGTGGTCAAAATGAAATTATTTCCGTTTTCCTTGTGTGATTTTGCAAAAAATTGGTTCTCTTCTTTGCCTCGCAATAGTATTGATTCTTGGAATAAGTGCAAAGTGCTTTTATCACTAAGTATTTTCCTCCTGTACAAATTATTTCCCTTAGAACCCAGATCATGAATTTCAAGCAACTTGAACATGAGCATGCTGCACAATCTTGGGAAAGGATGAAAATGATGCTAAGGAATTGCCCAACTCATGGGTTAAATCTTTGGATGATCCTACAAATTTTTTATGCGGGGTTGAATTTTGTTTCTCATAATCTTTTAGATTCCGTCGCAGGTGGTACTTTTATGGAAATTACTTTGGGTGAAGCCACCAAATTGCTTGATAATATCATGTCAAATTATTCACAATGGCATACCGAAAGGGCTCCTACTAGTAAAAAGGTTAATTCGCTTGAAGAAATTTCTTCTTTGAGTGAAAAAGTTGATGCTCTTGTGAAATTGGTTGCTAGTAGAAGTGATACTATTGAATGATATGCCTTTGTCTACTTTGATTGAGCAAAATAGTGATGCCATATATGTGAATTTTATCTCTCGAAATAATTTCAACAACAATGCTTATAGAGGTAATTTTAATCCTAGGACTTTTCCTAGTAATTCCTCTAATAATTATGGTAATTCCTATGGAAATAAATCTTATAATAATAATAGGAACACCTCTGATCTTGAGAATAATATTAAATCATTTATCAATACACAAAAAGTTGTCAACACTTCCATAGAAGAAAAGTTGAGTAAGATTGATGATTTGTCTAGAAGTGTTGATAGAATTGCTCATGATATGGAAAATCTCAAGATGAAATTTTTGTGCCTAAAGTAGATGAATCAATTAAAGCTCTTTATGTTTCTATGGATGAAAGTAAGGAAAGAACTGCTATGCTTAGAGCTAAAAAAGAATTTTTAGAAAAAGCTTTTTTCTAGTGATTTCTTTCGCAAAAGTGATGAAGATCTTAAAATAATTGGTGTTTCTTCTATTGATTCCTTGTTTATTAAAGTTAATATTGATGAAAAAGGGACCGGAGAAGAGTCAACTTAAGGTAGAAGGTGTCCCAATATTTCGGAGGGTGAAAATCTTGTTGAGAAAATTGATGAAAGTGGGTTTGGAGAGGTCAAAACTTTAGCTAGTGATGTGCCCACTCTTTTGAATTACAAAGACTTTAATTATGACAGTTGCTCTTTGATTGATTGTAGTTCATTGTTTCAATCCATGATAAATTCACCCCATGCTTAAGAACAAAATAAATCTTTTACTAAACATATTATTGATGCTATGATGAAAATTTTGAAGAAAAATTGGAATTAGAAGTTTCGATTCCTAGAAAATTGCATGATGAATGGGAACCTACTATCAAAGTCCGGATTAAAAACTATGAGTGTTTTTCTTTGTGTGACTTGGGTGCTAGTGTTTCTACTATTCCGAAATCTTTATGTGATGTGCTTGGTCTTACCGATCTTGAATCGTGTTCTTTGAATTTGCACTTGGCGGATTCTACTATTAAAAAGCCTATGGGAAGGATTAATGATGTTCTTATTCTTGCAAATAGGAATTATGTGCCCATAGATTTTATTGTTCTTGATATTGGTTGCAATCCGTCTTGCCCAATTATTCTTGGTAGACCGTTTTTACGCACTATCGGTGCCGTGATTGATATGAAAGAAGGCAATATTAAGTTCCAATTTCCTTTGAGGAAAGGTATAGAACACTTTCCTAGAACAATAATTAGGCCACCATATGAATCAATCATGAGGGAATCTTATGGATCTCGAACCAAAGATGACAAAACTTAGATCTTTGCTTTATGCCTAGCTAAGGGCGTAAAATTATAGCGCTTGTTGGGAGGCAACCCAATGAATAAATTTTATTTTTGCATTTTGCTTTATGTTCTTGAGTGTTAGCACAATTATGCTACTGTTATGATTGTGTTTTTTATGTTTTAATTAGTGTTTGTGCCAAGTAAAGCCTTTAGGATCTTCTTGGGTGATAGTTATTTGATCTTGCTGAAAAAACAGAAACTTTTACGCTAACAAAATTAATTTTAGTTTTTTACCAGAGAGTGATAAAATACCCATTCCACTTGAAGTAGATCTATATACAAATTTCTCAGGTCTTCCTGATTTTTTTCAGAATTTTTGGAGTTACAGAAGTATTCGAAATAGTCAGATTACTACAAACTGTTCTGTTTTGACAGATTCTGTTTTCTTTGTGTTGTGTGCTTATTTTGATGGCTCTATGGTTTTATTTGATGAGTTTTTGCCATAGAAAAGTTGTAATACAGTAGATATAATACAAAATCAAAATATGAATTGGATTGATACATTAATTATAGTAGTGGTTTGCTTTCTTATACTAATGGATCTCACAAAGGTTTTGTTGAGTTTTGTGTGATTGAAGTTTTCAAGTTTTGGGTTATCTTACGATGGATGAAGGAAGGATGGAAGAGCTAAGCTTGGGTATGCCCCAGAATCCCAAGCAATTATCCAAAAGTGAGCAACCAACTAAGCTTGGGGATGCCCCCAAGTGGCATCCCCGCATTCTTCCAATGATCATCGGTATTTTACTCGAAACTATATTTTTATTCGTCACATGATATGTGTTTTGCTTGGAGCGTCTTGTATGATATGAGTCTTTGCTTGTTTTTTTTTGTGTTTTAAGTCATCAATCCTTGCTGGACACACTTATTTGAGAGAGCCAAAATTATTTCATGACTTGTTAAAATTGCTCTCTATGCTTCACTTAAATTTTTATGAGCAATGGACTTGCTCTAGTGCTTCACTTATATCTTTTTGAGCACGGTATGCTTAGTATTGTTGAAGAAATTATCTCTTGCTTCACTTAGATTTATTTGAGAGTTAGTAAAAATTTCAAGAAATTATCTCTTGCTTCACTTAAATTATTTTGAGAGAAAGAAGAAAAATTATGCTCATGATCTTCACTTATATTTTTGTTTGAGCTTATGAAAAGCAACACATGAAAATTAGTCCCAAAGTGATAGATATCCAAGAAGGATATAATAAAAACTTTCATGAAGATCATTGGACAAAATAAACTTGATTCTTAGTAATAGTTTTGAGATATGATGATGTGATATGTGAGTTATGTTGATGAATAATTATGCTTTAGTAAGAATATTGGTGTTAAGGTTTGTGATTCCCTATGCAAGTACGAAAGTCAATAGTCATGCAACGAAATTATATCCTACTTGTGGTGAATTATTCGGTGTTATTTATGCTTAATGCTTGCTTATGAGATTATCTGTTTCTTCGTTGGTCACTTCTCAATCTTTTGCTAGCCTTAATTTTGCACCAAGTATGATCACTACTTGTGCATCCAAAATCCTTTAAACCAGTTTTGCAACATGAGTCCACTATATCAACCTATATGCGGTATTCTTTTGCTGTTCTAAGCAAATTTGCATGTGCCATCTCTAATTTTCAAAATAAACTTCTCTTTTGTGTGTTTGTTTCGCTCGTGGAGCGGTAAGGGGTGGCTAATATTTTCCATGCTAGATGTGTTATTCTCAAGATGAGTGTTTATTCCCTTATCATTGCACGAGAGTAAGGCAACGGTATTAGGGATGCCCAGTCCCGAAATGCAAAAAATAAATTTACTTTATGTTGTCAAATAATAAATTCCTTGGAAATTGTTGGTATGGAGGGCACCCGTGGATACGGAAGCCATGGAAAGTGAAAGTATGGTGGAAAAATGGTTGCTTGTTGATATGCTTCAGTAATGGGCAAGGGATAACTTATTTTAGCGTTGATATTTTGAAAGACATGGTTGCTTGTTGATATGCTTGAGTATCTAAATTGTTGTGTCAAAACTAGACTATTGCTTTGAATCACAAAAAAAGTCCAAATGTCGATGCTATAAAGAAAAGAAATATGATATGACATGTTAGGCAGCATTCCACCTCAAAAAATCTGTTTTTATCACTTACCTATGTCGGCATCCTGAGAACGGGGGTCCCTAGACTTGCCTGCCTGCGGCCCGTGGCGTTGCTGAGCCAGCAGGCCGTACGGCCCATCTTCACCAACAAAGCGCCCAAGACCCTCGCGAGGGGCCAAGCCTCGGGAGGCGAACGATGCAAGACCTCCTCCGGAGTGGCCTAGCTAGGCAGGCTCACGAGGAGCGGAGATATCAAGGCGAGGCAAACCTCATGAGGCTCTCGTGATGTGAGCCGTGACGATCGACACCAGGCGGGCGCCAGCGCGCACAGTGTCCTTGTTTCCTCTTTGGTGCAAAGGGGGGCAAGCGCAGTCGCGGAGTACCGAGGCATCAGGCAAAGGTTGCCATTTCGGTGCAACAAGACCAAGACCAAGGACTGCAAGACAGAGGTCATTGTGGAGCCCAGAACAGCGTCACCACCAGAACTTTGTGCAGGCGAAGACTACTTTTGTCAGGATAGCTTGTACTAGCTGTCCCCCTTCAAATTAGCCCGCCATTGTTGGCTCCCTTCCCGCTCGATATTTGGGAAGAGGACCAGGGCCTCTATAAATAGGGCTAGCCACCACAGAGGAGGGGGGATGGACGGACCTTAGTTTGAGAGAGACCACCTCACACACAAGCCCACCGAGCACAAGAACGCCTTAACCTCAGGAGGCCGTTCTGCCCTTGTATTGTTCATCAGCATCCCAAGTGGCAATGCACCACCACCACACCGGAGTAGGGTATTACACCACAACGGTGGCCCGAACCAGTATAAATCTTGTGTCCTTCTGTGTTGTGAGCACGTCGAGTTCGTCCGCAAGATCCTAGCAAGCTAGAGCGTAGATTGGTTGAAGGGAAAGACTTCGTGCGCACCCTAGTGTTCGAACCTTAAGGGTTTGCCGGGACCCCATACCCCGACATTTGGCGCGCCGGGTAGGGGTGCGCCGTAGCTTCCTTTCCGTCGCTCCGTCTCTCCGTCGTCTCCATCGCCGATGCCCGCTGAGCACGCGCTGAGCGCCGGGCCTCCCTCGCCGCCCGTGTTGCTCAGACGGCTCCCGTCGGCGGGCCGCCTCGTCGATCTCCGTCCCCCGCCGCCAACGCTGCCACCGGCCCGGTGGGAAACGAGCAGCAGACGTCCTTGCAACATCCTTCGGTGCGGCAGGACGGCTGCACCGTTACTCCATCACTCACTCCTGCTGGCTCTTCGTACCACGCGCACTGCGCTCCCCTAGAGGCGCGGGTCGCGTTCATCGCGGCAAACGAGCTCCTGCATTACCGCCCCGTCGACGACGTCTATGAGGAGTGGCTCGACCGCGTCGCCGAGCTCGTCCGTGCCGTGGGGGGCTCTCTGGCGCCATCTCACTCTCTGCCTCCCCCTCAGCAGGCCACGGGCAACGAGGCTCGTGGCGCGCCTCCACCACCTCGACCCCAAGATGGTGCCTTGGCGCCAAGGCGCGCGCCTCCGTGGCACGATCCGCCGCGCGCAAAGAAAGGAGCCGTCAAGAAATCTCGCGGCCGCGAGAAGCCGCACCAGCGCTCCCCGCGCCGCCTCATCAAAACCGTGCACCGCCTGCAGTGGCACAGCACGGACCTCGCCAAGACCAAGCTCCGCCCCTGAAGCGGGCCCCGGTAACCACGGCAGGCTGCCGCGCCTTCACCCCTGAGCTGCGTAGCGTTGCGTGGCCAGGCAAGTTCAAGCCAGATCTGCCTCCTTGGTACAACGGCACCGCCGACCCTGCGGAGTTCCTGCAGCTCTATGAGTTGAGCATCGAAGCGGCCAACGGCGACGAAAAAGTCATGGCGAACTAGTTTCCCATGGCTCTCAAGGATGGGGCCCGCTCCTGGCTCCTAAACCTACATCACTGCTCGATCTCCTCCTGGGACGAGATGTGCGACCGCTTCGTCGCCAACTTTCAGGGCACTCGTGACCGCCCACCGGTCGCGGGCGACCTACACCGCATCAAGCAACAGCCAGGAGAGACCCTCCAGAAGTACATCCAGCGCTTCAACAGCACCCGCCTCAAGATCCCCAAGGTCACGGATGAAGCCATTATCTCCGCGTTTTCCGACGGTGTCTGTGACGTCAAGACGAAGGAAGAGCTGGCCATCCATGAGGAGCTTTGCACATCTCAGGAGTTGTTCAACCTAGCAACCAGGTGCGCAAGAGCTGAGGAGGGGCACCTCTCTCTCCTTGAGCTGCCAGCTCCAGGAGTGGAGGAAAAGAAGGCCAAGGCCAAGGATGTGAAGTGCAAAGAGGCGGTAGTGCTCACAGCAGAGCCCGATACCAAGCGAGGCAGAGATCAGCCCGAGTCATCCAAGAACGGCCGCCCATTCTGCGCTTTCCACAACCTGAGCACCCACAACCCCAACGACTGTCAAGAGCTCAGAGCTGTTCGAGAAGGACGCTTCGGCCAATGCCCCGAGCGCAACGAGCGGGGCTACGGCCGCGGAGGAGGACGCAGAGGCGGACGCTAGGACGACTGTGGCCCATGCCAGGAGTGGCGTGACCAGCCTCGTGAGGACCGCTGGCAGGATCAACCTCGCGAGGGCGCCTGGAGGGACCCGCCTCATGAGGATCGCCCCCAGGGCAATGCTGGTCTTCCCCCGTTGCCGCCGCCAAGGAGGAACGACGACCATCACCAGGACGAGGGGGATGGGGGCTTCCAGGAGCCGCGCATAGTCGCTTGCATCTTGGGCGGCGCTCAGGCCCCAGCCTTTCAGCGCATCTTCAAACAGTTCCCCAAGCTCGAGGCCACATGCCCACTCTGGTGGTCCCAATGCGCCATCACCTTCAGCTCGGCGGACCAACTCAAGTGTGCAGCCACCGCTGGCACGCTCCCAATGTTGTGCTCCCCAGTCATCAGCAACATGCAAGTCACGAAGACTCTCATCGACGGCGGTGCAGGGCTCAACGTCCTATCCGCTGACACGTTCGACAACCACCAAGTGCCCTATAAGCAGCTCCAGCCAACCAAGCCTTTCTCAGGAGTGACTGATGGTTCCACCACACCAATAGGGCAAGTCCGCCTGCCTATCACCTTCGAGGAGCGCAAGAATTACCGCACCGAGCTCATCGACTTCGATGTCGCACACATCCGCCTGTCGTACAATGCCATCCTTGGGTACCCAGCCCTGGCCAAGTTCATGGCAGTCACTCACCACGGCTACAACATTCTCAAGATGCCAGGAAGCGGGGGGATCATCACGGTCCCATGTGAAGAAAGGGATGCGATGTGCTCCCTTGAGCGCGCCTTCCAAGCCGCGGCAATCGACAACCCTGATAGCAGAAGTGAAGGCCCTCTGGAGACCATCCCCAAGAAGAAGCTACCCCGCCATGAAGGACCCCAAGAAGATGGCGTCGCATCAGGAGCCTCGTCAGGATCGGCGCCCACGCCAGGGGTTCCTCCCTCCAACGCGTAGGAAAGCGCGCCCGGCGCCCTCCTCAGGCAAGACTTGGGGGCTCTCTTCTGGAGGGCCTCAGACCTTGCCAATCTCACGAGGGAGGCGCTTGGGCACCACTTGGAAGCGTGCTTCACGGCACGTGTTCCTCAGAAGAGCATGGGGCGAGAAATGCCCACCACCCAGGAGTTCATCACTAAGACCACCCAAGAGCTACAAGACGCAAGAGCCATGTGTGGCGACAGCCGCTCATAGAGTGTGGCTCACCACCCAGGCGAGGGTGTTGAGATGCGCGCCTACATCGACATCCCAGGGCTCAACAGGGCCGCATCTCAGGAACACTTCTAGCCATCACGCGCGGGCCGCTGTGAGGGTCCACCACACAGCTTTGTTCGCATGCCCTTTGGCTTGCCGAGCGTGGCGTCGGCCCATCAACGCAATGTGCGGCAAGTCCAAGCGGCTCAGGAGGCCAGGTTCCACGCTGTTCGGGAGGAGATGGCGACGGTCTTCAGGGAACCTCTTGAGCCCCCTGAGCCTCCCGAGGCTCAGGGTCCTACTGACTCATGAGGAGTCATTCCTTCGACGCGTGGCTTCCGCTGCACCAGCTCTACTTTGTCTACAGACCCAGGTGACATCTTCCAAGTTCATTTAAGCTGGGAGCGCCCCTCGGGCTGCACTATTCCCAGGCCGCGTGGGTCCGTCCCTGTGGCATGTATCCCTTTTACTTATGCCTTTAGCTTACCTTGCTGGGGGCGCCCCTCAGGCTGCATCATCCCCATGCTGCTTGGGCCAGACCCAGTGGCATGTATCTTCCTTCATTTATCCAAATCAATCTGCTTAACCTGCCAACTGCAATCACCCACCAACTGCTATCACCTGCTCTATCATCACCCCCCTCGGGGCCCCTACACAAGCACGGTGCTAGTGCATGGGTCCGTCCCTGACACGACCGACAAATCTGAGTGGTCGAGCTCTGGCTCGCGGCACGCGCCGTGCACGTCACCTCATCGGGCCCTTAGTGCCTTCACTTCATCCGGACCAACCAGCGGCAGGCAGGCGGCAGTAACGACAGACCATGTTTCTCCTTATGCCTGTTCACAGGAACCCCGCGGGAAGGATAGCAAGCGGCACCGCGAGTCTCCTTTCCTCTCGCACGACTCGCTTGCGCGTTAAAAGGGGGGCTCCTGAGCATCGCGACTCGGGAGCTCTTACTGGCTCTCCAGCCCTCACCCCCTGGCCTTGACCACGGCATCGCGACCTGACATACCAGCGGCGGCTGAGCTCGCTCGAGGGCCGGGACCTGAGGACGTAGAGCATTAAGAGGAGCTCGGGAGAAGGAAAACTCGCACGGGCCGGCCTAGCTATGTCGCGTAAGATGACATGCATCCCTAGCGCAACATCGAGAATCACCGCGAAGTCATCAAGATAATTTTCGCCCTCAGATCAGCAAAATATTCGGGCCTAATAGTCGCTCGCACCATGCCGCAACCCCGTTGCGGCCAAGTCATCTTGCTTTCTTCCCTTGCCATGGCCGCTTGGGCGCTAAGGGGGACCTCCTGAGCATCCCGCCTCAGGAGCTCTTACTGGACCTCGGGTCGTGCACCTCCTGGCCTTGACCATGGCATCGTGACCTGGCATACCAGCAACGGTTGTAGCCGCCTTGGGATCAGGACCCGTCAGCATAGAGCAACAAGCTATCACGAAGAAAGAAAGGGGAGGCCGAGCCTTAACGGGCGCACGTTCATCAAATTTTCATAACAAGGAAAATAGGTACAAAGGCATTGCAGATCCTTACATGCCCCCACGGGGCGATTCATGCTTCTTCGCAGGAAACAAAGGCTGATGCTAAGGGGGATCCTATCTACATCCTCCCATGGCGGATGCCATCATCAACAGTGGGCCATGGGAGGCCAGCGCCAACCCCATCCAGATCAGCGGCGGCCAGGCGCCGCAGCCTTGCCCTGGGCACGGCGAGAGCTCGGGGGGGCGTAGCTGTCGTCGCTCGTCTCCGGAGTCTCGTAGAGCTTAGGAGAACTGCTGGACTCCCAAGGGCTGCTGCTGCTGGAGTAGTCGCGGGCGGAGCGCGCATCAGCCTCGCGCTCCTCTCCAGAGCAGCACTCTAGGCGGTGGCCCTCAGTGTCGAAGACCTTGAAGAGAAGCGTGGAGGCACCGTCGTACTCGAAGTGAATCGCGAGGGCACCCCTCGCGCGACAGATCCGCGCAATCTCTCCCCAGCCGCGAGTCATGAAGATTTTGCCAATGGGGACCGCTTCGATCTTTGCTCTGATCGCCGGAGTGCCACAATCGGCGTGCTGCAGCCAGAACTCGAGAGGCCCCCTCGGCGGCATCACGTCGGAGAAGAACCGTGGGAAGCGGATCCAGGAGTTCGAAGGCGTCGGCGTCCACAGCACCAGCTCGCGCGAGGAGTCCGCCGCGTGAACGGCCCGCATCGCCGAGGCGCGGTGACCTCGGGCGCGGTGTGGGTGATGCTGCTCGCCACTTTGTCCTCCTGAGCCTACGGCTTGGGCGTACAGGGGTATTGGGTACCCCGGTGGAGGCCGCACGCACAAAGGCCTCGCCACCACCTGCAACGCCGCCTCGTCACGGTGATGCATCGACCTCTTCTTCAAAGGGAGTGGCTCTGGGGCATCCCGGGGGCTTTCCCCTTCTCCTCGGCGGAGAATCTTCTGATGGGCGTCGTTGGAGCAAGCAGTGGAGCGAGAAGGAGGAAGCAAGCAAGGAAGAGATGGGCAACGGGGGCTTTGCCCCCCTCCCCATTTATAGCAAGAGAAGGCCAACCGGCGTCTCCCGCGATCGCAGGTAATGGTGGTTTCCCTTGCATGTCGCAGGGAACTATCAAGTCGTGCAGTCGCCAAGGCAACGTGAGGAAGCAGAGACCCCCAGGACCAATCAACCGCCACACGTCAACCGAGGCCGCAGGCTTTTGGGGCTCGCGGCGCTTCGAGCTTGACCCTTGGCTTCGCCATGAAGCCAAGCCCGCGCGCACCTTGGGCCCGGGTGCTACTGTCGGCATCCTGGGAACGGGGGTCCCCAGACTTGCCTGCCTGCGGCCCGCGGCATGGCTGAGCTAGCAGGCTGTACGGCCCATCTTCACCAATAAAGCGCCCAAGACCCTCGCGAGGGGCCAAGCCTCGCAAGGCAGACGATGCAAGACCTCCTCTGGAGTGGCCTAGCTAGGCAGGCTCACGAGGAGCAGATATATCAAGGCGAGACGAACCTCACGAGGCTCTCGTGACATGAGCTGTGACGATCGACACCAGGCCGGCGCCAGGCGGGCGCCAGCGCGCACAGCGTCCTTGTTTCCTCTTTGGTGCAAAGGGGGGCAAGCGCAGCCGCGGAGTACCGACGCATCAGGCAAAGGTTGCCATTTCGGTGCAACAAGACCAAGACCAAGGACTGCAAGACGGAGGTCATCGTGGAGCCCAGAACAGCGTCACCACCAGAACTTTGTGCAGGTGAAGACTACTTTTGTCAGGATAGCTTGTACTAGTTGTCCCCCTTCAAATTAGCCCACCATTATTGGATCCCTTCCCACTCGATATTTGGGAAGAAGACCAGGGCCTCTATAAATAGGGCTAGCCACCACAGAGGAGGGGCGATGGATGGACCTTAGTTTGAGAGAGACCACCTCACACACAAGTCCACCGAGCACAAGAACGCCTTAACCTCAGGAGGCCGTTCTGCCCTTGTATTGTTCATCACCAGCCCAAGAGGCAATCCACCACCACCACACTGGAGTAGGGTATTACACCACAACGGTGGCCCGAACCAGTATAAATTTTGTGTCCTTCTGTGTTGCGAGCACGTCGAGTTCGTCCGCAAGATCCTAGCAAGATAGAGCATAGATCGGTTGAAGGGAAAGACTTCGCGCGCACCCCAGTGTTCGAACCTTAAGGGTTTGCCGGGACCCCATATCCCGACAACCTACTCGAGGACGAGCAGGAGTTAAGCTTGGGGATGCTGATACGTCTCCAACGTATCTATAATTTTTGATTGTTCCATGTTGTTATATTATCAATCTTGGATGTTTTATAATCGTTTTATAGTCATTTTATATCATTTTTTGGTACTAACCTATTGACATAGTGCCAAGTGCCAGTTGCTGTTTTTTTCATGTTTTTTACATCGCAGAAAATCAATATCAAACGGAGTCCAAATGCCATGAAACTTTATGGAGAATTTTTATGGTCCAAAAGGAACACAACGGGCCCTGGCTATGCCTGGGGGGTGCCCCGAGAGGAGCACAACCCACCAGGGCGCGCCAGGAGGCCCAGGCGCCCCCTGGTGGGTTGTGCCCACCTCGGGTGCCCCTCGGACCGCCTCTTTGCTCTATAAATACCCCAGTATTCTAGAAACCCTAGGGGAGTTGACGAAATATTGATCCAGCCACTGCAGAGTCCAGAACCACCAGATCCAATCTAGACACCATCTCGAATGGGGTTCACCACCTTCATTGGTGCCTCTCCGATGATGCGTCAGTAGTTCTTTGTAGACCTTCGGGTCCGTAGTTAGTAGCTAGATGGCTTCCTCTCTCTCACTGAATTCTCAATACAATGGTCTCTTGGAGCTCCATATGATTTAACTATTTTGCGTGTGTTTGTTGGGATCAGTGAACTTTGAGTTTATCATCAGACCTATCTTTTTATATCCACGAAAGTATTTGAGTTTCTTTGATCTCTTTTATGCATGATTACTTATAGCCTCGTATTTATTCTCCAATATTTGGGTTTTATTTTGCCAACTTGATCTATTTTTCTTGCAATGGGAAGAGGTGCTTTGTAGTGGGTTCGATCTTACGGTGCTTGATCCCAGTGACAGAAAGGGAAACGGCACATATGTATCATTGCTACTAAGGATAAAATGATGGGGTCTATCTCTACATAGATAGATCTTGTCTACATCATGTCATCATTCTTATTGCATTACTCCGTTTCTCCATGAACTTAATACACTAGATGCATGCTGGATAGCAGTGGATGTGTGGAGTAATAGTAGTAGACGCAGGCAGGAGTCGGTATACTAATCCTGGACGTGATGCCTATATAATGATCATTGCTTGGATATAGTCATAAATATTTTAAGTTTTGTCAATTGCCCAACAGTAATTTGTTCACCCACTGTTTGCTATTTTTCTCGAGAGAAGCCACTAGTGAAACCTACGGCCCCCGGGCCTTTCTTCTCATATATTTGCCTTTGTGATCTACTTTTCTCTTGCATTTATTTTTAGATCTATTAAACCAAAAATACAAAAATACTTTGCTGCACTTTATTTTATTTGCGATCTATTTATCCAATCTACTACAACCTTTTTACAGTCACGCACCAATTTCTGGCACCATTACCCGAAAAGGATTGACAACCCCTTTAACACGTCGGGTTGCGAGGATTTGTTATCTGTGTGAAGGTGTTGTTTACGTTGTGTTGCTTGGTTCTCCTACTGGTTTGATAACCTTGGTTTCATATCTGAGGGAAATACCTACCGCCACTGTGCTGCATCATCCCTTTCTCTTTGGGGAAATACTGATGTAGCTTCAAGCGACATCATGTACTTGGATCACTTGAGAGGACGCGTCGCCTCGAGCTTGGGGAGGGCCGCGTTCACCTCACAAGCGAACTGCTTGAAGATGCGATGAGAAGCAGGGGACTGAGCGCCACCTAGGATGCAAGCGATGGCACGAGGCTCTTGGAAGCCCCCGGCCCCGTCGTCTTGGTGGTGGTTGTCGGTGTCAAATCCGGCATATCTCGTAGTAGGGGTGCTAAGCTAGGCATCTTGGAGTGATGGTAACATGGACATGGAATTTTACCCAGGTTCGGGCTCTCTCGAAGAGATAATACCCTACATCCTGCTTTTGATTGTATTCATATGGGGTGTAGTACATAGTACATGTATCTACCACGAAATTGTTCTAATGAATATCAGATGTTCTATTGACTAGCCTGGCCTCGGTTTATATAACACACCAGAGGCCTAGGGGTTAGAGGAGTCCTCGTCTTGGGTGCCAAGTCTTGTGGAATCCTCCTTGTATGCGGCATGGGCTACCCAAAGTGGCCCATAAGTGAACCGCCGTGGGGGTCCTCAGCCCGATCCAGCTGGTCGGGAGATGACGTGGTGAGTACCCTCTAGTCCAGGACACCCTCAGTATCCCCTTGAACCGGTCTTCAAGTTGGGGACGCTCCCCGATTCTTCCAAAGTGCTCTTTATCTTCGGTCGTCGGTCTTGAAAAGTGGTTCAATCAAATCTTCCCAACTTTGATCTTGAGGATTGACGAGCTGAATCCGAAGTGTTTACACGTCGGGCATCCGAGGAGCCCTTTAAGTTTTCGGCCTTTATCAATGCCTTGTTATTTTTACGCCACACCTCGTGTTTGAAGTTGTTCCCGTGCGGTGGAGCCCTCTTACGTCCGAGCTCCAACACCAGGCTGTATCCGAACTCCAAAGTCGGACTGTATCTGAGCTCCAATGCCGGACTGTATCCAAGATGTCATAGATCACCTTCGCTCGAAAAAGTCAAAGGAGTTTAGTCGAGCTTAATACCAGAAATGTCCTCTATAGACCCAGCCACTTGCATCTGAGCTTTATGTCAGACTGCTTCCGAGGTGATGCACCACCTCGGGCTTGGGCTGATTGTTTGCGGATTTTATTTCCGATTGATGCAATTTATTTACTGACGAGATATATAGCCAGTAGCCCTCAAGGTGTGTGTCGGCCTAAAATCTGAGATGCACATTAGAGGAGATAGAGATCGGCGGCTGGGCCCTTGAGAGAGGGTTTTGAGAAGTCATTGTAATATATTATCTTGATGCTGGATAAGTCCCAGATGGTACCTATTGTTGTATGAAGACGTGTTTTCCCATAGTTCGGTCATGCTGAACACTGAGCACTTTGAATTTTCTGCATTGAATAGGCAATGCAGTAGCCCTTGAGACACTGGTCGGGTGGAAACACCAGGTCAGGGGATCGATGTGCCCCTTTAATATTAGTAAATGATAAGCCTGAAGCCTAGTAGCCCCCGAGCCTTAATGTGGGCACGGGTGGCCGAATTAAGGATCGATATCTGGAGTAAAATCACAAATTATGTGTAATGATTCTATGTATCTAAGTACTCTACATCATTAATGCTCGGATCCGCATTGTACAAAACTTTGATGACCGATCATCGGCTTCAACCTCCTCGGCCGGTAGCCGGGGAGTGTTTGTCCTACTTTATAAAGCTTTATGAGGGCAAAGATTTACGACAAACAAGGCAATTCAGTTATAAGGTTTTATAAATAAAGGCACACGGAGAGATATGCTATACTACTATTAAACGTAAGAAACATCTTCTAGGAAAAATAATTCCTTTATGGGTACCTTTTCCCAGGCTATCATGATGACCATGATCGAGAAACCTCAGCTCCGATCAATGTGGGAGGAAAATATTGAGGATTTAGTTTGGGGAAAGTTCCCGAGCTCTCTGGTCTAATGAACCGAAATTTTCACTTCCGTCGTTGCCGACCAATTATATCCGTTAAGATGGCTAGCTTTCGGCTTCACCCAGTCTGAGGTACTAACGCGGATTACCCGGTAGTAACAATCACAAAGGTGCTCCCTTTACCGCCTAGCCGAACAATCGGGAACGTAGGGGTAAGCACAGGAGCCAGGCAACCCAGTTTGGCCAAAATCTTAAGTCAAATTGATGCATATTTATGGCTTTATAACGATAATTATGGAAAGCAGCACTTGTAAACTGAATACAAGTGCCGATGATATGTTTATTTTGACTCCGTTGCGACCATTTGTCAGTTGAAAGTGGCCCATCATCGGCTTCCACCCCCTTGTAGATGCTACGCAGGGTGTTTCCGCAATAACAAAACAACCATTAGCCGACGTCTCGGTTCCTGAAGGCGGTCTCGTTAGCGGAAATGAGACAATCAGGTATGCGGGCTTTATAACTTTCACTTAGTAATAGGAGCTTAAAGTTGGGAGGCCAGTTACTAGCCCCCGGTTAGTGTTCGGCAACAGCCGAGGTCAAGCCGTAAACACGCCGGCCAATGTTATGAACGGCCCGTCATTTAACATGGGGTGACCTCTATCGATCGTATAGTTTAACACAGTCATTGGATTGCTGACCAGTTTGCACTTATTTTGACAGTCAGTTTTCGGCTTTCTCCACTGGGGCACTTAACCATGCGAGCTGGAAACACAATGGCAGTGGTGCTCCCTTCTTACATCTAGTCGAACAAAGCGAAACGTAGGAGGCAAGCACAGGAGTCAGGCAATCCAACTATTGACCAAAGACACAATTCGAAACTGATGCATATAAACCAATATCCAAGAACATTTTGCCGAGGACTCCATGGAGTACCTTGGCTTTTGAGGGGTTCGGCTCTAGTTGCAACCCTGCGTTGTTATTGCTGAAGCTTTAAAGGTGTCCGGTTTTGTACTCCAAGACTTATGTCGGAGACACACAAATAGGTTAAGAGTGCCATAAGCTCAGAAAACCAAAAAAACTCACATAAAAACTTTACATCTAAATTAGATCAGGTTTTTTGGTGTCAATCCCAAATTGGTATTAAATTTTCTCTACTTCTGTTGTGCTTTAACATGACACATCCGATCTCTAAACTTTAAGTAGGCCAGCCTTCGGCTTCAACCTCCTTATACCGAAAGCGGAGTGCTTCTTCGAGGCTAGTTTAGCGGACTAAACTCGAGCGGCTTTAGAGAGAAGCCAGGCTATCCGGCTATTGACCATATACTCGAGTCGAAAAAGGAGTGGTAGAAAAAGTCTTTGCAACGACTAAGAAGAAAAGTTTTATTATAAAATGGCTCATATAATTTAAGAGACCCCAGTTAACATGGGAAAGGAGGTGTTTTTAACAAACAATGTTTGTTGACAAACTAAGTTTTTGACACAAATATAATGTTTGGTCGAACCGAACAAGAATTAAAAAACTGAGCATGGAAGCGACTTAGCTGGTTAATGCGCTCGATGTCGATGCGTGGCCTGAGCTTACGGCGGGACGAGGTCCCAACCCCCAAGCCAGTCCCGAGGTGGCGGAGAGAAGAGCCGAAGTGGCGACATAGCACGACCAATGTGGCAAGGTGGAACCCCCAGTCCAACCGAGGCGACGGAGCAGGCCGGCAGTATGACGCCGAAGTCCCCGATGTGGGTAAATGAAGTGATGACGAAGCCCTTGGACCAACCGAGGTGCCGTGGTACGTCGGTACGCCGAGGTGACAGCGCTGCCCAACCCGGATCATTTACCTATGCACAAAAGATAGTGCAAGCCGGAGGGAGGCCAGCGTTGCCCTGAGAATGATCCTCACGAGGTTGATCCCTCCAGGGACCCTTGCGAGGCTGGCCCTGCCAGCGGTCCTCATGAGGCTGATTGCGCCAGTCCTTGCGGGGGTCGCGGTTGTCCCGGCACCCTCCTCGTCGGCCTCCTCCACGGTCGTAGCCCTGGTCGTTGCGCTCGGGGCGGCGACCAAGGCGCCCGTCGCGGATGGCCCTGAGCTCTTGGCAGTCATTAGTGTTGTGGTTGTGCACGTTGTGGAAGACGTAGAACGGGCGGCTACCCTTGGATGACTCCGGGTGGTCGCAGCCACGCTTCATTTCTGGTTCAGCCGCGAGCACAGTCGGCCCCTTGCGCTTCACATTCTTGGCCTTGGTTTTCTTGTCTTCTAGGTCAACCTCCGGGAGCTCGAGGAGGGAAAGGCGTCCTTCTCAGCTCTTGCGCACTTGGTTGCCATGTTGAACATCTCCAGAGCCGTGCATAGGTCCTCGTGTATGGCGAGCTCCTCTTTCATCTTGACGTCGCGGACGCCATCAGTGAACGCCGAGACGATGGCCTCATCTGACACCTTGGGGATCTTGAGGCGAACGCTATTGAAGTGCTGGATGTATTTGTGCAAGGTCTCTCCTGGCTGTTGCTTGATGCGCTGCAGGTCACCGGCAGCCGGTGGACGGTCGCGAGTGCCCTGGAAGTTGGCGACGAAGCGTTCTTGCATCTCATCCCAGAAGGAGATCGATCCCGCGGGGAGGCTCAGGAGCCACGAGTGCGTGCCATCCTTGAGGGCCATGGGAAACCAGTTCGCCATGACTTTCTCGTCGCCGCTGGCCGCCTCGATGCTCAACTCGTAGAGCTGCAGGAACTCGGCAGGGTCAAGGGTGCCGTCGTAGCGCGGAGGCATGTATGGCTTGAACTTCCTGGCCAGACGACGCGGCGCAGCTTCGGAGTCAACGCGCGACATCCCACCGTGGTCACCGGGGCCCGCCGTGGAGGTGGTACCTGATATTGGCGCTCGCGCACCACCGCTTCGGGCGGAACACGGTCTTGACGTGGCGGTGCGGGGAGCGCATGCACCTCTCCTTGCGGCCGCTGCACCACTTGGCAGCTCTCCTTGTCGCGTGCTGGCGCCCTGCGCGGCGGGTCGCGCCGTGGGGCTTCACGCCTTGGCTTGGGGACAATGTCTTGCCTGAGAGGTGGAGGAGGCGCGCCGTGGGCCACGTCGCCCGCGAAAGACGGTGGGGGAGGCGGCGAGTGGGGCGATGCAGGGGCCTCTCCGGCAGCGCTGACGAGCTCGGTGATGCGGTCCAGCCAGTCCTCGTAGAGGTCGTCGGTCGGGCAGTAGCGCAAGAGCTCGCATGCCATGAGCAATGCGGCTCGTGCGTTCGCTGGCCCTCGGTTGGCGTGAGACGATGAAGCGGCATCCGGAGTTAGCAATGAGGTGGTTGTGTGCCCATCACACTGCACAGAACACCGCATCGACGAAGCCTGTTGCTCGTGGGCCGCGGGACCGGTGGCAGCGTTGGCCGCAGGCGATGGGGAACAGCGGGGAGCATCGTCCCCTGCAGACGCCGTCTGGGCGACACGGGCGGCGAGGGCAGCCCGGCGCTCAGCACGAACTCGATGAGCATCAGCCATGGGAACGGCAAAACGGTGGCGAATCGACTGGAGGAAGAGAGGCTCCAATGCACCCCTACCTGGCACGCCACATGTCGGATTCTGGGCTCCACAAACCCTGGATAGATTCGAACTCTGGGGTGCGTGCGAAGAACTTAACCTCCCCAGCCCGCCTACTCATCGCTCTCACTGCCTAGCTCAATGAACTGGAAAGAAATGGGACAAGGCAGTTTACCCAGGTTCGGGCCACCCTGCAGTGTAAAACCCTACTCTTTCTTTGTGGTGGATTAGCCTCGATGTGGGTTGAGGATGAACTAGTACAGTGGGAGAACAACCTCAGAAGGTGTGTTCTTGTGTGGGTGTGAGCTGGTGAGGGAGGAGTGGATCCGATCCCCCTCTATGGTGGTGGCTAGGCTATATTTCTAGTGGCCTTGGTCCTCTTCCCCCAAAATGAAGGCGGGAAGGGATCTCACAACGGCCAAATTCGAAGGGAGACAACTAATACATCTTATCCTCACAAAAGGTGGTCTTCGCCTGCAAAGCTTCTGGTCGTGACGCCATGGTGGGCTCGGTGATGACCTCCGTCCTGCCGTCCTGGCGGTCTTGGTCTTGTTGCATGGGAATGAAAACCTTTGGCTGATTCCTCGAGACTCCGCGTCTGCGCTTGCCTCCTTAGCATCAAAGAGGAAACTGCTGTACTGCGCCCGCTGGCGCCCGCCTGGCCTTGGTCGTCATGACTTGCGTCATCCGAACCTCACGAGGTGGAGGCTTGCAT
Organism: Triticum dicoccoides; assembly: GCF_002162155.2. Taxonomy (NCBI): domain Eukaryota; kingdom Viridiplantae; phylum Streptophyta; class Magnoliopsida; order Poales; family Poaceae; genus Triticum; species Triticum dicoccoides. The sequence continues at coordinate 409,348,123 of NC_041388.1, read as the reverse complement.
AGAGATCTCCGCTCCTCAGGAGTCAGCCTGAGGAGGCCGCTCTTTCTTGAGGTCTTGGCATCGTCCGCCTCGCGAGGGTCTTGTGTTGTTGATGCTGAAGATGGGCCGTACCAGGCCGTCGATGGAGCCACGCTGTGGGCCGCAGGTAGGCAAGTCTGGGCACCCCCGTTCCCAGAACACCGACAACAAGGTTGGCGATTATTAGGGTGGTCGGAGTCATACTCTGCTAGAGTTGCTCTGACAGCACAACGCATTTGTATCATGAGTGGCGTGCACCTTTTTACTGGGAATATGGGAAGCTTTATTGCTTTAACTAGGTGATTTCACCGTGTGTTGCTGCGAGAATTGAAAGATTAATTGTGGATGAATTGTGTATGAGTGGCCTAAATCAAAAGCCAGTATTATTTCCGGAAGTAACTGTGTGTGGACAAAGAGTATGAATGTACACTTGACCAATGGTGGTACAACAATTAAATTGGGGTATGCATGTACTACAAAATAGTGTTAGTGAATAATGATGTGACACATTTGATGATGTGGATGGCTGCATGTTGAGAGAATTAGAGTTAGTGGTGATTAACTATTTAGGTAACTAGATGATACCTCACACGTTTTCGCGGGATAGTTTACAACATATTTCAATGATATTTCTTGTATGAAACATGAATATTTGGAGTAATAATATAAGAGCTAGAACTGAAATATATATAATTTACCGTGTTTGATTATTGTATAGTTGTATAATATTTATTAAATGTAAATATCATAATAGAATAGAAATTTTAATGCATGTTTGCATGTTGAGGTGGGTCTTTTCCCATGCACATGTTGCATGATGATGTGGCATGCTTGCATGTTGCAAGAAATAGGGATAGGTCTTTTTTATGCATATTGTGTGATGAGGTGGCATGCTTGTATATTGAGAGAAATAGGTTAATGGGACTGGTAATTTAAATATAGAAGATATATGATCACGTCCGATTACAAACCGTCCTAAGGGAGTGTGAGCGAATGGCGCTCGGGCGCGTTTGCTCCTTCATGTAACAGCGTGAACGAGTGGATGTGGTTAAATGAAGTAGTTGTAAATTCAAGTGCAATAAATACTCTGCATGTTTGTTTGTCTAACAGGTTTAAGATTAATTAAGAAATGATGATTTCAAATCCTAATTTACAAATAGATTTAGTTCTTGTTCGCAGTGCAAATAAATGGCCTAGCACATTGTCATTTGTCTAGCAGATTTGGGTCCAAGACGATAACATTTCATAATTTGCCAAATGAGAACTTTTCATGTTCCTTGTGCAAATGACGATTACATTTCAGTATTTGCAAATTAGGATTTGTTCATGTTCACCGTGCAAAAATTGCGATTACATTTTACAATTTGAAAATGAGAAAGGTGTAACAGTTCTCGGGTGCCTCTAAACCCTCATGAATAGTAAATTTATAAAAAAAATATCTAAACTTTTAGGGATCAAAGATGAACAAATATTTGATGTTCTTGCAAAGTTTCAGCAACAAATAACCTTCGTGGGGCTCTCACCAGAAAAACAAAATCACTGCTTAAAAATGTACATAAACTTTGAACAATAATTTTGTTTTTTTATGTGAGGGCTCCTTGAATGTTATTTTTAGCTAAAACTTTGCAAGATCATCAAAAGTTTGATCTTGTTTGATGTCCCAAAGTTTCAGATTTTTTGTTTTCTTAATTGTTTTGAATTTACTATTTATAGAAGGTGTAGGGGCATGCGGGTACTAAAAATCCCATCTCTTTGAAAATTGGGATTTGTTTATGTTCGCCTTGAAAAAAATGCCCTAGCACATCGTCTGTTTTCTAGTAGGTTGGGATTAATTAGACCTAATACAAAAATCTAATACGGAATGCATTGAAGAGGCTGACGTCAGGTAGGCACTTTTGACAAAGAGCAAGCGAGCTCGGGTACTCTTTGGAGTTTCCGGTCCTATGACCTTCTTTGGTTTGGAGGAATTTCATAGGAATATTACAGGGTAGGATTCTTATAGAAATTATTTTTAGAGTCATTTGGTTCATAGGAATGAGTTCCATTTCTATATAAGATTTCTTTCTATCCTTCACATTTCATAGAAAAATAAACATGAGTCTAGACTCAATGAAATTTTTTCTATGATGCGAATCAAATGTCATCTGTTTTTTAGTCCTACTCATAGATACATGTCATTTCATTTTTCAAAAAAATCTACTTCTATGATAATCATATCCTATGAACCAAAGAAAGCCCAAGGCTGCTAGTAGTAATAAGAAGGGTGGACATTCGTTTGGCCAGCGGTCTGAAGCCAACCAACAAGGCACGGGCCTACTTAGCGCAGAGGTCTGCCATACAATTACCATCCCTCGGAACACTGCGCCTGAGTAGGTGCACCTGCCATACAATTATGATGTATGCCCTCACCGTACTCTATAGAATACAGTACTACTCAGTACTAGCTAGGCACGTAACCGCAGAATGTACTGGGTGGAAATACAGTGCAACACACATACACATCCATTCTTCAGATGCAGTGTTCTTAATATTATCATGATCACAAGGTGCTTCAGATCCGGGCACCAAGCACACCACCACCATTTCTTACTGTAACCATGGGGTCCTTCTAGTTCATAGGGCACAACGAACATATTTACAAGTTGGCACTTAGAAAGAAGGAAAGAAAAAACAGCAATATATGTACAACAGGGGACACTTTGGGCCGTGTTTTCCTCCAATTTATGTGAACGGTCATTTCTCGGCGTCTGATCCAGCGTGGGATGCTGGGTTTGGCTTGAACTCCTCCTCGAGGTTTTCGATGACAGGCTCCACCGCGGCGTCGATCTTGTCGCTGAGCGCTTCAATCTGCAACGACTAGACGGTCAGCAGGGAAATTTCCTAATGCATAGTACTAGGGACGGTAGAGAAGAAACCGTCTTTAACAGGATGGAAGGATAGCATATGCATTGATCTCGAATCAAGATGCAATGCGTGCCATACCATTCAATTTTAGCTATTCTAAAATAAATTCAATTTTCCTTGTATGACTGCAGAAAGTTTGAAATTTGAGCTATCAAAAGCGTGTTCGGAGAGAAACTGAGAAACCATAGAAACAGTCTATATATGTACTACCAAGTAAAGTAAGCACATGCTTTCCCCATCCCAAAGTCTTCCAATTCTTTTGTTTGCAGTAGCAGCATGACCGCAGATATGTTATTGAATATTTCGTTGATTCCTTGCAAGCAACAGCTAACTTAACGAATAATCTGAATTGGTCAGAAATTGCTCTTGCATAGTTGTATATATTATTCCTAGCAGTAACTTTCACTAACATTTAATGTTCACACATGTAGGATGTATACTTGTTTATTATCCCTAAAATGTATATACAACGTAAGCAATTATATCATGTATACTTGTTTATTATCTTAAAAATGTGTATATAATGTAAGCAAGAACATCATCAAGCAGGAACATGAATAAGTCACCACGAACCTTCTTAATCATGACTTCAGCCTTGTGTGCATCCTTATCGACTTCCTCCGCAATGTACTCAAGCTCCTCGGCCAACTTGTGCAGGGACCCATCCTCCGGTAGGGAATTGGCCACATTAGCAGCGAACTTCTCCGTCACCTCGGAGGCCCGCTCCAAAACGTCCAAAGCAGTTTCCACGTTTTCGATCGCCTTGTCTAATATTACAAATCAATGATTTCAGCAAGAGCTTGATTTCAAATGTCAATGCCCAAAAAAAAAAACTATTCCTGAAGTCATGGGACTTTGCAAGGTTAATTCCAGGACTCTGAAAGTCTGAACCTTCTGTCGACTGAAGAATATGACTTTGCAGGATAAATATCAGGTGTGGTCTAGCTTAGAACCCTAGCTACTTAGCAGAATTAGTTCGATCCCAAGAACTTGCATCCGGATTGGTGAGTTGGTGTCTGAAATCCATCCCTCTTTCAGTGCCTATCTATCGTTCTTGTGTTGCGAATATCTGAGGTTCTGTTCTAAGCTGTCTGCAGGATTGGTAGCTGTATTGTGTGGATCAAAATCGAGACGAAATCGTAGTATTGGAGTGTGTGTGTATGTACCTTCCATCTGCCTGGCCCTCTTGTAGAACGGCACGGCCGTGTAGACTACGCCTCCGAGCACCATCTGCACCCTGCGAAAAAGAGCATGAGAGAAGGGGATGGTCAGTCGCGAACTCGCGATTCATCCCACAGGAGCCGCACAGATTACAGAGGTACAGTATGTGGCACTGAGCCCGTAAATCCCCACCAGATAGGTAACATCGGCAGCGGCGAGAAGCCGAGGCGTCGGCGGCCCGCGGCGTCGACGGCGGCCGCGGCCTGGTCCGCCGGAACCACATCAGACTTCCCGAGGAAAACCCACCTATCAACAGAGATCAAAACCAAAATTTACACAAAATCCACGGGTTGACTTGGCCCAGCGCACAAAATACCCGAAGTCTTGATAGGAGTAGACGTACCCGGAGTCGATATCGCTCGGATCCGCAGCAGAGTCGCCGGCAGATGGCTTCTCGCTGGTGCTGCACCGGAGGAGGAACGTCGCACGAATCAGGAAAAAAGGGGCATCAAATTGCATCCCCCAATCAACCATGAATTGAGAAGAAACAGAGGGAAAAAATAAGGTGGCCGTATACCGTGGGTCTTCCTGGGCGGGCAGGGCGGCGGCGGTAGGCGGCACGGCGAGCGTCGCCATGGATTTTGGAGGGTCGATTCGAAGAGCAGAAGCTATGAGTGGACGGAGGGGAAGAAATAAAGGAAGCAGGAGACGATTTGCGCGTGAGAAATGTAGGAGTAGTGTGGTGTGGTTGGTAGCAGTGCTTAATCATGTGAGGGTCCGAGTCAGCATTAAATTGCTAGCGCAAAATCTGTACGATCTATGTACGACAAGACTCATCTGGGTGTGATGGGCCCAAACCTCGGGAAACGGGCCTGTCGCTTATCGTACACATCGTATGATAAAATTGATCGTATGTGAGGCAGTTTCGATTGCAGTGTGAGTAGAAACAAATCTTATCTGTTTTTGACGCGAAAACAAATCTTATCTACTACGTACACGTGTGTTGGGATTAGTTCTACTTCTACAGTGAGTTTCTGCAAAATAATGCATAAGTGCCCAAGAAAACAGTAAATTAGCAAGAAAAGTAGAAAAATGTTCAAAATAATCTGAGTTGTTTGTGACAAACATTGACGAGTGTTTCGACTGCGTGTAAAGTTTTGTGAAGAAAAAAACATCTGTAATGCTAGAGACAAAGAAAAACATATGCTTAAAAAATACTACTACTATTTTTGAAAGCATTTTAAGCACTGGCTTTTTTTCCTTGGACCTTTGCGAATGTCATTCTATCATAAACTCTTGTTTGCCGGCAAGAAAACAGTTTTTGTTTTTAGAAACAATAGTTTCTACATTTTCTGTTCATCTGGGTGCATGGACCCGGGAGTAGAATGACACTTTCAGTATAACGCGCGCTTGTGCTAAGCTCAGGTATCCATGTTGCTCGGATATGGCGATGTTTCTTTTACGTAGTTATCTTATTGAAGACATTGTTTGGATATGCCTAGTCTAATTTTTCAAGTGAAAACCAACTCTTCAAGTGAAAACCAACGGTCGTGCTTGAGCGTTGTTCCCTTTCTGAATGCGTTGTTGTTGAAGAATCTCGTTGTCCATGTGATGTCAAGAGATGGTTGTTGCGGGTATGGTTATTGTTGTAGTTTGTCGATCACGGATCTGACCGCTTGGAGTTTTTTTTTTCTCGTCTTATATAACTTTGCTATTTGGTGTCGTGTTGTTGTGTGTGTGCACGTGTTGGTGTTGGTTGTGTGCATCTTACCTATACAGAGGCCGGATGTGTGTTCATTGTGTCTGTATCCTCTTGATACTTCATTACAAGCTAATAAAATTCACCCTTTATCAAAAAAAAAGTATCCATGAGAAAATACGCATTGAAGGAAAAAACCAGGGGAAAAGGAGCAGTTCCTGGCTCCCAAAAAAAATCAGCTACCGGTATTTTTTATAGATATCAAAAATATTATTTATAACATGTTCAGGTAACTATGAAGATGTATAAACTTGAAGCAAGCGTTGTCTACTATACCAAGTTAACATGAAAACTCATGGGTAAAATTAAGGTCTCTAGAAATGACTATGGAATCCACTTCCAAGTGTATTGCTTCTAGGACAACATCCACTCCAATGAGCACATCCAAATGTATATGCCCTTTCCTACTTGTTACTTCAAAGTATCACATCATCTATGGTCATAAACTGTGGCAACCAATCTTATCTTAATTAACAAACTTGCTCAGTTCATGTCTTCCCACGAAAATAAAAATTCCATAACATTCCAGCTGCGACATACAAAGATATACTGATTTGTGCGAGGGCAGGCCAGTAAGAGATCTCCTTCAATGAATTGCTAACTAAAGAGTATAAATAAGGCACCTCCAATACTCTGTAATTACAATAAACCTTAAACTGCAGCAAACCATCTTGGAGCTTTGGATTGAACCTGGAAAAGCAGAAAAGAGCAGTATTTCGTATCAAATTCGCAGGTTATGAAACACATACAAATTCGAAAATCATTTGTGGTTTGGCAGAAACAGGATTTAGGTCAAGCCTATCATAAATTAATTACTCATGAAATAGCCCAGTAGGTTCTCTTGTTTGCCGGACTCTGAAGCTTCTTATAAGTTCTTCAAGTCAAGTTGATTCAGAGATGCGTAAGTAGAAATGTAAAAACATTCTATGATAGATTTCTTCTACACAAAGGGGACGGTATAGACATATAGAAGAGCTAAGGCAAGCGTGCAATGACAAACGGCATGGATAATCTTATTTCAAAGAACAGGTAGATGGATAATCTTGCAGTGATATCATCAGCACAACATTGTTCTAATAGGGGAACCCCCATCTACCTGACCAAAAATAATAATATTAAGCAGCCCCATGATTCTTTCACCACTTCTCTGTGGAGAAATGAATTTGCAGATCCTAACGGGCGGTTGGTGCTTTGTTTACCCTTAACTCTTGCCATGGTCTCTTCCCTCAGCGGTGCTAAGCACAGAGGCGCTGGTTCTTCTTCACAACAGCGCGCACACGCTTGGTCTTACGAGCCTTTTTGCCAAAGCCCCCTAAATATGGGAACCTGATATCAGATTCGTGTGCGTGTATTTTCTCTCGCAGATCACTCAGATATGAAGGAATGGCAGCATATTCATGAAGCATCAGCCCCCTTGTCCTACAGCAAGAAAGAAAGATAAATATTAGGCAATCATGTTGCACAGTGGAAGTTAGGGTACCGGTGATACTTACCATTGAAGATTATGACAATATGTCATAAGATGATCTGGAAGCGTGAAAGGCCGCACGGATGGACGAACCATCTTATTCGAATAATGCACCTTTGTGTACATTGTTGTGTGCTCAGAAGAACCACTGCCTAGAGAATGCAACACAACGGGATCCTTGTTTGATACATATGAGTAAACAGAGTTGCCGCTGATGCAAGGGAGGTTCATGGTGGAGATCGACAGGCAGCGGTCTTTCCCTAGGAACAAGGCCTCATCACCAAGGCTGTTCACCGGAATGAGATCCCCACCATGCACGTTCACCTGAAATAGCGTGACGGTGAAGTATCGCCACCACTCCATCTCAGCGCAAATGTCATAACCCATTCGATGATGTTGCACGGCTAGAAGCATGCGTCCCCCGGACTCCACGAGGAAGTAGGAGGATCTGAATATGTCAACCAACTCACGCGGGACATGAGCGTGGATTTGGAGGGTAGAGCTGAACGAGCTGCCCTGATGCCGGTATGGTGCCGTACAGCCGGCCTTGGAAGGGCAGGGTGTTGTGGAGCATGATGTCTCGATGGATCACCACCCAGCTAGGGTGGCCTTGGCGCGCACAGATAACCATCTCTGCGCTGGTTAACCATGCCACAACGGCGATGGATGTGTCGGCGCGGCAGACAGCGGCGCCCATCGACAGCAGTGATGTGAAATTGTTGATCTCGGTGTGGAATATGGTGGCGAGGGGAGGGAGCTCGACGATGACACGCGTGAAGGGGTGGAGCACGCGCACCACGGAGCTGTCCTTGTCCAGCGTGATGATGAGGCCGTCGGTGATGCCGACAATCTTTTGGCGGTGGAGCTCCGGCAGGCGGACGGCGAGGCGCTGGCCGGTGGATGTGTGGAAGAAGGTGATCTTGCACGCGGCTGTCACCGGCACCCCGTCGCCGTCACAGAGCGCGACCCATCCGCGCGGGCTGAAGCGCTTGTCCAGCAGGGTCGCGTCTCGTGGGCTGGCCGTTGAGGATCGCCACGGCGAGCACACGGCGCGGAACCTGATGTATTCTGTCACGTCCGCTGCGAGCAGCCGCAGGGAGATGAGGTCGGCGATGTCCCAGGGCAGGGACGCCCAGCCGCTTGTCGGGATGGAGGTCGCCCGCCGCTTGCAGCTGCCGGCGACAGGATCCCCTTTTACGGTTATCTCCTAACCGCGCCATTGACATCGCCAGTGGGAAGAACTGCCGCCGAGATATAAGGAGGCGGACACAAACTCCAGGCGATTCCACTTCTTCGATCGTATATATGGCGCTACGAAATCGGAATTAATCTGTGTTCGTTTCTGGCTCCAACTCGGATACTTCAATGGAAGAGGCGAGTCTGAACAGGAACGAGGTAAGTGGCAATTTGTGGATTAAGAAGGCTTTTTCCCCAGATATCAGCTTCTTCAGTGGAAAGAAAGAGGAACTAACAAACTAAGGGCCTCTTTGATTCATAGGATTACAAAAACATAGGAATAGAGAAAATGTAGGATTGGAATGACATGTCCATTAGATCCCTATAGAATTTGAGTTTGTTTGATTGTGTCACGAGAAAAACAAAGGGTTTCTTTCAAGAGGTTGAAGTGGATGTTAGAATTCCTGTAAAATATAGTATAAATGAATTCTTAGGAAAAAAATCCTACACGATTCAATCCTACGAATCAAACGATCAATATAGAAAAAATTCCTAAGGATTCTAATTCTTCAAAAATCCTATAAAAATCCTTTGAATTAAAGAGACCCTAAACAGAGAGGACATACTCTTCTTTAGTTTGTATAGATGATGATGAATTGGAAGCTCCTCTGGATCTTCCATCTGGCCTTTCATCAGTGAAATAATGAGTCTGTCAAGTTTAGTGAATGTCAAACTAAAGAGTGTACTGTGCTTTTCTTTCCGTTTAGTGAATGTTCTTTAGAGAAGAGAATTGAAACCAATTACTTTTCCCCGTTTCTTTTTCCCCGCATATAAGTTTTATCCGAAGTCAAATTTCATCAAATTTGACCAAATTATAGAAAAAAAGTATGAGGCGTGCAATGTGCTACACGTCGGCCATTTGATATTTTAAAAAGATCGTCCGCGTTGCGAGTCATCCTATGTATGATGCTCATCATGTGATCATTGTTCCCTCATTGCAACAAGAACCTTGTCGACGTGGCACGACATCAGTACGGCGGCGCGGTCAGATGGGGCGGCGCATCATCGCGAGCAGGGGAGCGGAGCTGCGCATCAACTAGCCGGAGCGGGGATGAGGTGGAGATGTGGCGTTGTGGTTGCTCGTGGCGCTCGTCTCTTGAAACTTCAGCTCACCAACTTTTACGAGAAGACTATTTTCTCGTAAGGGTGTGCCTACGTCTCAGTCGACTGAAATTTAACTAAGTCTGTCAAGTGACATTACATAGAAGAGAGAAAAAGAAAACACTGATTTTTTTAAACAAATTCAATGTAAGATCTCATAGATATAATATCGACTGAAACTTAACGAAGTACTCGACTGAGACTTAGACTAGCCACAATGGAGAGTAACATATACTAGTAACATACACATATCCCTAGACTATATTACTATATAGTACAATCTTCCTTTCTTCCCTTGTTTATTGTATGACACATTATCAAAAATCCTAGTATGTGGCAAAGTCTACCAATAACTATCTTACAACCATTGGAGATGCCCTAAGCAAAATTGTCTTGGGATGTGTTAAATTACTAACTAAGCTAGCCTTAGACTAGTCACAATGGGAGTAACTTAACTACTCCCTCCTTCCATCTATATAGGGACTAATACGTTTTTCGAGGCTAACTTTGACCAAATGTTAGAGCAATAATATATGACATGCAACTTACACAAAGCACATTGTCCAATTCGTACGTGAAAGGAGTTTTCAATGATATAATTTTCACATTATGCATGTCATGTATTATTAATCTTGTTAATAATCAAAGGATGTCTTGAAAGACGCATTAGGCCCTATATAGATGGAAGGAGGGAGTAGTAACATCACACATTTTAATACAAGATTGCTTATGTGGCAGCTAATTAATGAGGAGAGAAGGGTTTGTGGTAACTTAGCTAGTTACTGTAACATCACACATTTCAAAGCATAATGAGTCTATAGCCCAAAGCTAGTCACAATAAGAGTAACTTAACTAGTAACATCACACATTTCAATACAAGATTGCTTATGTGGCAGCTAATTAATGAGGAGAGAAGGGTTTGTGGTAACTTAGCTAGTTACTGTAACATCACACATTTTAAAGCATAATGAGTCTATAGCCCAAAGCTAGTCACAATAAGAGTAACTTAACTAGTAACATCACACATTTCAATACAAGATTGCTTATGTGGCAGCCAATTAATAAGGAGAGAGGGGTTTGTGGTAACCTAGGTAGTTACTGTAACATCACACATTTCAAGACATAATGAGTCTATAGCCTAATGAAAAACTCTTTCATGATACTCTCTCCGTCACGGTTTAGAAAACGCGCTTGGAAATTCTCTGGGACCTAGGTGGTTATCTATTGGTTGTGAGATGTGTTAAAAAATAGCATTCACATTACGCATGCATATAGAAATTGTATATCGGAGTACTAATTAGCTACTAGAAATAAATGCAATGTGCCCTAAACCTTGTTTATTGTGGAAATGCACGTAAATTTAACTGTGAGGGAGTACCACTAATATGTTACTACCCACTATGGAGGTAGTAACATAGACTAGTAACATCGGCAGGTTACTACTCTATGTTACTCCCCACTGTGAGCAGTCTAATAAATGAACTCTTTCATAATACCACTTATATGTTACTACCCAATATGAAGGTAGTAACCTAGACTAGTAACATCGGCAAATTACTACTCTGTGTTACTCCTCACTGTGAGCAGTCTCACAAAATTGCCCCATGTTTGTATTTAGCATCTTGCCACAATAAACATAGCAGCGATCTTCTCCGTTGGGAACCAGCAATACACGGTGAAGCCCGCACCCGGATATAAGCAAATCCATTCGCCTCTCTCGCCGCGAAATCTCGGCCGTTGGGTCACGAATAGACGGTTAGGATACCGCGCCAGGAAGCTGTGACGTGCTACGATTATCGGAGAGCATGGAGTCCAGACGTACATGCACGACCGAGTATTTCTTCCACTTATTTTACAACCGTTCTTGACTTTGCGTACACCAATTCCAACCCCAGTGCTGCGATACGCGCACAAAAGGACCGCGGCGACAAGATCACCCACCACACCGGCACGTGGGCCAGGATCACTCTGTCGGTCTCCACGACCCACCTGTCAGCGACAGAAACCGCTTTGTCTCTGTGCGTTCCAAGTGTTCCCACTCGCTGTCTGTGCTCTCCAGCTCCACCCCAAGTTGAACCGGTGCCAAACTTCACCAAACCCAACGACGACCAATCCACTCCACGTCTCCATCTCCACACACACCACTGCCCGCCCGCCCGCGCACGCGGGCCATTCCATTCATCTCCCCCGCCCCGCCGATGCGCGCCGCCGATCCCGCGCAGCAGCAGCAGCCGCCGCAGCCGCCGATCGATCCGCGCTCCGCGGTAGCCTAGCCTAGCCATGTCCCCCCACACGTCGTGGAGCCCCCCGCTCCCGGGCGTCGTCACGCTCAACTGCACGGACAGCGCGTACGAGTGCCTCCCGCTCTGCCCCGGCCTCGACTGCCCCGACTACGCCGCGCCCCCGCCGCCGCCGCTCCCGCTCGCCCCGGCCGCCGTCGACCGCCGCCTGCCCGTACGCCTCCTCCTCACCGTCTCCCTCCTCTCCGCCTTCCTCTTCCTCTCGCTCGGGCTCGCCACGCTCCTCCTCTACCGCCGCCGCCGCGCCCTGCGCCGCCGCCGCCGGGCGGCCGCCGCCCAGCTGCCACACGGCGAGGGGTTCGGCGATGGAGGGGACGAGGAGGGAGGCGGAGGCGGAGGCGGAGGGGTGGTGCACCACGTCTGGTACATCCGCACGGTGGGGCTCGACGAGGCCACCATCGCGTCCATAGCCACCAAGGAGTACCGCGGCGTGGGGGCCGGCGGGGACTGCGCGGTGTGCCTCGGTGAGTTCAGCGACGGCGAGCTCGTCCGCCTCCTCCCGCGCTGCTCGCACCCGTTCCACGCGCCCTGCATCGACACCTGGCTCCGCGCCCACGTCAGCTGTCCGATTTGCCGTTCCGTCGTCGTCGTGCCATCCAGCCTCCCGGCTGCGGCGACTGATGCCGAGGCAGAGGGCCGCCAAGTGGAAGAGCACCAGGTGTTTGACGAAATGTCCCCGTCGGAATCACTGCCCGAGGGTTCTGAGGATTCCGATGCCTCGTCGGACACTCAAAGTGAGGACACCCAAGTTGTAGCAGAGGAGAATGGAACTGCGACGCCCAAGCCAATACGGCGCTCAGCCTCCATGGACTCGCCGCTGTTCCTTGTGGTTGTGCCTGAAGGTCAGGGTGGTGCTCTGCAGGCTAATCGCAAATTGCCGAGTGGTCGACAGATGAGCATCTTCAGGGCGAAGGAAAAGGAGGCAGCAGGGACATCTTCATCCTCTTGTCAAACAGGCGGGTTCAAGATTGGCAGGTCCATGTCAAGCAGTGGTCGGGGATTGTTCTTCTCACGGAATGGGCGCTCCACTGGCAACGTGCTGCCACTGTGAGTTGGTGTAATGTTACTGTCAAGAGGATACAGCCTCAGCAAAGCCGGGAGCTGGTAGTGTATCAGTGTCTGTTAATAGAGAGTTTACACGGGATAGCAGTGGCTCGGAGAGAAAATCTCATCTGAATTCTGAAATCTGTGAGTTGACCAGAGTAATTATCGCGTGATAAGTATTTCTTGAGTGGATGTGCTCATGTTAACTTGCATGCCCAAGTTTCCTTTACCACAATGTCAACATCAAGCTCTGGTTAAGTGAATTTTGGGGAAGAAGCTGAAGGTTGGCTTGTTCATGTAATATTTATGTTGCAATCTTGCAAAGAGTGGACCACTGCCTGCTTCAATGTATATTGTTTCTAGAAGGGGGTGGTGCAAATGTAAGAATCTGTCCTTTGGGGAGGAGGGGCTGCCCTTATTCAGTCTGTAACAGTGGATATCACTGAGCACATACCAAATAAGACTTTGCACTAGTAACTGAATATCTTAAGAAATAACAACTACTTTGCATCATTGTTATTTGGATGTCTAGTGAACCAATGTAATACCAGCTTTCTGTGCGAGTTCTTGTTGTTGGCAGGATATGCGTGAACTTGAAAACACAATGCTGTTGTTTGCTCCTGTGGTCAAGGAGGAAGGTGCACCAGAATGAGGTACCTGATTTCTCTTGTCAGCCCTTTCTATTTTATGTGTTGGTATTACTTGTTTTTTGCTCGAACACGTGCCAAAAGGTGTGAAATTATTTATTAGAAGAACACTTATCATGTTTATGCTATTAGTAGACTGCAAGAGGAAACCATATGAAGCAGCCGTTGCTGATGCTACTGAAATGGCAAGAAATACCTTGAATACATTACTTTGTAGTTTGGGGAAGCAACCCTTGGTGATGCTTTTGGTAGGCATGTATTCAGCATGGAACAGTGGAGATGATCGAGCTCGTATAAAATAAGAACTACGTCCATGTTTATTATTTCCAAAAGGGGATGGTGCGAATGTAACAAAATCAAGAATCTGTAGTTTCGGGAGACTAGCACTTGCTGATGCTTTGGGGGGATCAACAATCTGTAATTTGGGGACCAACACTTGCTGATGCTATAAATAGGCAGTGTTCAGCATGGAACAGTGGAGATGATCGAGCTTGTATAAAATAAGATCACGCCAATGTTTTATTGTTTCCAAAAGGGGACGGTGCTAATGTAATAAAACATTGAATAGATACATTATGGAGGCTAACACCTGCTGACGGTTGGATAAGGGGGGACCAACACTTGCTGATGATATTGGTAGGCATGTGCTTGGCATGGAACAATGTAGATCACCGAGCTCGTATCATACAAGAACCTGCACTAGTAATTAAACATTTGGACATTCGGTAGGCTGTAGGCTTATTTATCATATGGTTGTTTCGGTGTGAACTACTTTTGTGGCAGCATATACATGGACTCGAAAATGCAATACTCCCTCCATCTCTAAATAGATGGCTTATAAATTCAGTTAAAAGTTAACTATTTCTAAGTTTGACCAAATATATGGAATAAACTATTAATAACTACAATATTTAATAAATACACTATGATTCCTCAAAAAAAAACTATGTAATATCTGACGGTGGATATATTGATATTTGATTTGGTATTATTTATACCGGATAGCTGCAGTGGCTCGGAGAGAAAATCTCATTCTCATCTGAAATCTGTGAGTTGACCAGAGTAATTATTGCGTGATAAGTATTTCTTGAGTGGATGTGCTCGTGTTAACTTGCATGCCCAAGTTTCCTTTATCACAATGTCAACTTCAAGCTATGGTCAAGTGAATTTTGGGGAAGAAGCTGAAGGTTGGCTTCTTCATGTAATATTTATGTAGCAACCTTGCAAAGAGTGGACCAGTGCCTGCTTCAATGTTTATTGTCTCCATAAGGGGGTTGTGCAAATGTAAGAATTTGTCCTTTGGGGAGGAGGGGCTGACCTTATTCAGTCTGTAACAGTGGATATCATTGAGCACATACCAAATAAGACCTTGCACTAGTAACTGAGTATCTTAAGAAATAACAACTACTCCCTCCGTGTCAAAATATAAGACGTTTTTGGACACTGATACAGAGGGAGTACTTTGCATCATTGTTATTTGGATGTCTAGTGAATTAATGTATACCAGCTTTTGTGTGCGAGTTCTTCTTGTTGGCAGGATATGCATGAACTTGAAAACACAATGCTGTTGTTTCCTCCTGTGGTTAAGGAGGGAAGGTGCACCAGATTGAGGTACCTAATTTCTCTTGTCAGCCCTTTCACTTTTATGTGTTGATATTGCTTGTTTTTTGCTCAAACACGTGCCAGGAAGTGTGATTGTTTTTTTTTTACTAGAAGAACACCAAGAAATTGGAAAAGCTTACAAGGCGAAACCTCCAAAGCAAGGGAACCAAAATCCTGTGCTAGCCAAGAGCATAAAAGCTAAAAAAAGACATGTTGGTATTTCTTTGAACTTGTGAAAACCTCCGTACAGTTTATGAAGTCTATATGCATTTCAAATATAATGTGTATTGAATACTATTGCAACATTTTGTCCTATTGCTTACGACCATGTTGTTTATTTCCAAAAGGGGATGCTGCAAATGTAATAATCAAGAGTCGGTAGTTTGGGGAGACCAACACCTGCTGATGCGGGCCTTT